>NC_140937.1:49440305-49997805 GCF_014529385.1 Adiantum capillus-veneris
GCTAACCCTAAGGTCTTCAAGCTCCATTAGGTAGCATTGCTCTTTAACAGACCATCTCTCATTTGGACCCCTTTAACCCGTGTTGAAACAGATCCATAAGCACATGTCTATATTCTAACCCTTGTTCCCGTTTATTCTCTCATATTAAATGATCACTTTAATATGAGATAGTCCAAATCATATCATGCTTGTGAACAGTGAGTGGAAATCCAGTGACAAAATCCATTGAAATATGTTCCTAAGGTTTTTCAAGAATAGGGAGAGGGTGTAAAAGTCCCAATTTCTTACTTGTTGCTGCTTTGACCTTTTGACAAATCAAACAAGTTGAAACATATTGTTTAATATCAATTTTCATCGTATGCCAATAGAATCCACAATATAAGTTTTGAAAAGTAGCAACAAATCCTCTATGTCCAGCATAGGGTGGTTTGTGCAACTCTTTAATGATCAATGTACGAAAAGGTATAGTTACACACAATTTTTGTTTGAAACAAAGAAAGTTTTCTTGAATAGTGTATTCCAAAAATGTGTGCATAGGGTTGTTAATCATATGCAACCATGTGTTTTGAAATCATCATCTTGTGCATAAGTGTCAGGCATTGAATCAAATGAAGTACCCATAATGGTTGATAGATTATTAAGAGAGGGTCTTTGACTCAAAGCATCGGCTACAACATTCTCCTTACCGGGTTGGTATTGAATGTTGGGTTGAAATTTTTGAATGAAGGCACTCCACTTAATATGTCTATCATCTATTAAGGGTTGAGACAATAAATACTTGATACTTTGTTGATTAGTTTTGATGATTAAATCAACAACCATTAAATAGTGTTTCCAAAATTTCAAAGCATGTACAATAGCAGTCAACTCTTTATCATAGGTACCAAATTTTTCTTCAGATGGTTTAAACTTACAACTTTCAAATGCAAGTGGATGGTTATCTTGCATAAGGACTACACCGATACCTTTTCCACTAGCATCGGCGACTACGATAAAGAATGGTCTATCAAAATCAGGAAATTGCCATACTGGTGCATTTATGAAAGCATTCTTGAGTGCATTAAAGGAACTTTCTTGCAAATTAGACCATACATAAGAAGAATTTTTCTTTAACAGGAGAGTGAGGTTATGAGATTTGTAAGCAAAGTTACGTACAAACTTCCTATAATAACTGCATAAACCAACAAAATAACAAAGTTTGTGCAAATTTTTGGGTCTAGGCCATGATTGAATGGCTTCAAGTTTCATAGGATCTACATGTATTCCTTTTCCCGATACAATGTGTCCCAAATATTCAATTTCAGATTGAAAAAATGAACTCTTTTCAGGATTCAAATATGAGTGATTTTGTTCACACATGTGAAGTGTTCTTTATGCTCTGGCTCAGATTCACTAAATACCAGAATATCATCAAAATATACGATCACAAAGTCTTGATGGTCAATGGAAATTTTGTTCATCATGAGTGTGAATGTGGCTCGTGCATTTGTCAAACCAAATGGCATATAAGGAATTCATAGTGTCCAATTTGTGTTTTAAAAGAAGTTTTGTAAACATCTTGATCAAACATTTTCACTTCGTGATACCCTGATTTGAGGTCAATTTTGCTAAAGATGTTTGCCCCTTTTAGTTTGTCTAATAGATTATCCACTTTAGGAATATGAAACCTATTCTTGATGGTGATCTTGTTTAAATCCATGTGGTCAATACACATACAAAAAGTTCCATTTTTCTTCTTAACAAGAAGTACTAGAGCTCTGTATGGTGAACTACTAGGTCTGATAAGTCCTCGATCAATCAAGTCAGTGATTTGAGTTTGTATCTCCCTTTGTGCAATTGGATTTACACGATAAGGTGCTCTACAAGGAGGTTCACTACCCGGTATAATATCTATTTTGTGGTCTTCTAGGCGTGAAGGTGGTATTTTAGGTGGTAGATCATGCATGAAAAAATTTTGAAATGTGAGAGAAAATCATCATGTGAAGAGTTATGTGAGGTTCAATTTCAAAGAAAATTTGATTTACCAACACTAGATATGTTTTCCCTTGTTTTCGAATGGCTCTTTTAGCTTGAGTGTGAGAGAGAAGTGGAAATTATGAGTTAGTGTTGCTTGGATGGAGAAATTTTTTTTATTATGAGTGAGAGACATGGTACGTGTTTTATAATTAATCAACGGATCAAATTCATGACAAAATGGCATTCCCAAGATCATATCAAGACCATGCAATGGTGCTACCAAAAATATACGTGCTTGTGTAAATTCACCAATGCAAACTTCAACAATGACTTGGGTTTTTCAATTAAAATGTTGATTATTAAAAATAGTTTTGACTTTGTGAGGTGAAGAAATTTGAGAGTGAGAGAGAGTATTGTGCAAATTGTGCAGAAATAAAATCATGGCTATTGCCATCGTCTAAAAGAATGGTGATACTTTCACCCTTGACTGTGCCTTGCACTTTAAACAAAGTGTGAGGAGATATAGGAGTACCTGAAGATGGGTTGTCATCATGATCATGCTCAGCATCATATTCCTCACCATAATTAGCTTCCACTTCATTGTCGTCGGGATAAATATCTTCGATGAGGTTAACCATTGGGTGGTTTTTGTTGAAGCATTTTTGGCTTGGATTTTGTGTGACTCCATTGGATTGACCATTGGGTTGGCCATTGCTCTTAGCAGGACCTTTTGGGAACTTATCTGCATAGTGACCATATTGAAAACATTTGAAACACCACCTTTTTATTACCATTAGAGTTTTGAGCACGACGTTGGTTGGAAGAATTTTGGTTGCCTCATTGCTCTGTGTTGTTGTTGTTACTGCCATAAGGTTGAGAAGTTGTGGTAGAGTTGTCAAATCTGCATCTCTTAAAACAAGTACGGCTTTGATGTTTGTTCTTGTCAAAGTTAGGAGAGAAAGAAGCTCTCTTGTTACGGTTAGTGTTAGCAGTTTGTTCGGTGTGAGACGGTTGTCCACCTTTCTTCTTCTCTGCATTAAGGACCAAATTAATAGCCTTTGACAGTGAATCCCGTTCAAGCATATCTACCTCAGCACCAATTTGTAGTGCCAAGCCTAATATATACTTACGCTTCAATTTCCTGCCGGTTGACACGTTCAATAGCTTGCAATTGAATTAAACAATTCCAAAAACAATCATAGTAACCTTGAACGTCTTCATTTCGACCTTGACAAATTACATCCCACTGGCGTCGTGCTTTAGCTTTATATTGTGTGGGCAAAAATTGAGGTAAAAACAATTTTTTGAATGCATGCCAGGTACGTTGTTGTTTATCATTATGTTTGGTGGCGTTCCACCATAGTGCAATGCTACTAGTGAGATGATTGGATGCACACTTTACCATTTCACGTTTGGGAAAATCTTCATCATGAAAATAGTCATCCAATTGGCTGACCCATGCAAGTATTGTGCTGGCATCTTCAGTGCCATCAAAATCTTTAAAAGTGAAGGCTTTCCTGCTAATTTTATTTTTCTTTGAAGCAGATGCAGATATTGTGCCGCCAGTGTACAGCATCCTATCTTGGCATGCGTTCATAAGTGAGAGATTGTTGTAAGTTGGCGAGTTGTTGAGCAATCGTGGGCGGCTATGAAAGATGTGCCATGAGTGTGTGCTTGGTCTCTTTTTTGTGTTTTTAAATTTAAAATGGCTATATGGAGATATTTATAGATGCAGTTTGCAAAATAAGTGAGAGAGAGTAAAAGAAATAGCATAAATAAAATGTACTTAGCTTAAAGATCGCGTTGGCGTCCAATCCAGAATGGCAATGCGCTAAGGAATTGCCAAAAAAGTGAGCGGTCAGACGGTTGGTCTGTGATGTCGGTCGAGTTCGGTGTCCAATCTCCCATATCCCAAAAACAATGGCAGTCACAGTTGGTAAAGTAAAGTAATTTTCACCGTAACTTGAATGAGTAGACCGGCTTCCATGAGATAAGTCGAATGTAATCGGACGTTATTTCTTGGTGAAATTATGTCGATTGAAGAGATCCCCTTTTGAAATTTTAATGGTGTTCATTGAAAAGACGAAGAGTGGGGAGCTGACGGTTTTTTGAGAATGACCTGCAAGGATTGTATATGATGGGTAGTCAATCGAGGGATTTCGAGGAAGAGGAGCAAAAGCCATCAATGTTTTAGTGCTTGTAAAACTTGCAATGGGCGGCCTTGGACCATGGGATGGCCACTTGCATGCTTTTTACTATTAAAAAAAATTTATATCATAAAGTTGGGCAAGTGTGGACAGAGTTGTAGGCAGCGTGGACGACAGCGTGTTAGGCTAATTGGGGGGCTCATGGCCTGCAGAGGTCTCCTCGACCCACGAGCAAGAAGGGAGATGCGTTGACAGGCCCTGGGTGCCAGCTTGAGAGTGGTTGGACCCGTTTTGGTGCAGCACGAACAATAGGGGTTGTTCGACACAGGGCCTAGTTCCCACAGAACTTGACGCAACAAGCCGGCAAGAGCAATTGTTGCTAGTAATTAACAGACCCCGATTTTCAAGATAGATTATCCCTCGCTTAACTCCCTCTCTTCTTCTTCAATTTGCCTCTTCTTGTTTCACTTCCTCTCTCAATTCTTCTCCCGGATATCATCTTCTTTAATGCTTTGAAAGCTCTTTATTTCTTTTATGGTCTCTCACCTTCACAATCCGCAAGATTTAATCCCTCAAGTGAAATTTTAAGCTCGTCTTACCGATTCTTGATCTTCGATGAGCAAGATTAGTGGATTGGTTAGCCAATGGTTAGCTTCGTTTGGCGGATTCAATGTTGCCCATTTTGAAAATTCCTCCTTGAACTTTGAAAAGTGATTGCCGATCAATTTATGGTTTGCAAATTCGGTGTTGCCGATTCAAAAATTTTGAAAATTGATCACCAATTTCCTCGAACCTGAGGCTCTAATACCACTGTTGGGAAGAAGGGGAGACCGGTTGCTTAAAACAATTCAACACTTGCTCACAAACATCACCATCAACCTATCAGCCTCTTTTTCCAATTTCCAAGGGCGCACACACACACACACCTAGAGTATGATAGCGCACACACACACAAGAGAAAAAATTGACAAGGGAAGAGTGTAAGAGATACAGACATAATGATGGAGTACACAGAGAAACACAACATAGCATAAGAGAGAGGAAAGGGGAAGATTAAGAGAATCTACACAAGAAAGGCCTAAAGATTGCAACCCCAAACTCCATGACACCTCTTGTGGAGTTTGGTATTTGAAATTCGATTTATTATTGGTGCCAAAAATTGGAGGTCCCTCTTTTACACTTTAGTCCCACTGCAGTTATGAGTGGTGCACGCTACTTATTGCACTGCTAGGATAAAATGACTTAGAGAATTATTATTTGTCGGCGTCTCCTCGTTAACTATCGGAGTTCTAATCTACAAACCATCATACACTCACTGTTAGTAAACTTTAGATAGACAGCACATAATTAACCATTAAGCCAGCTATCCCAATTGCAAGTAATTGCATGCAACAGGAGGGTGCCCAGTCTCGTAACACCAAATGAAAATTATGAGTAGACCAAGCTCTTTGAACTATCCCGAAGTATTTGTTAACCTGCTGATGCTCACTAAAACTCACAAAAATCGGAGAAAGTGAGTAGGCGTGTGCTAGAGTTGCTAGCAAGTAAGCCCAAAAGAATGCAACCTCCTTTGATATCGATTGTTTCAAATTGGGAAACGCACACATCTTGGAGAAGATGAAGGAATCTCAAGGCACACAACATAGAGTATTATTACTGCCAAATATGATTCCTTTGTGCTTAATGAGCTTCTTGTCCAAAATTTCATCTATTGGAACCCAATGATTGTAGGATATACCCAACATGGTTGTGGCAAGGAAGCTCCATGTTGTGTTCACCTGATGCAAAGGGAGACCTCTCTCCGCGTCCTGTGGTCTTCTGCAAGATGTTGACATGGGTAAGAGAAGTAATGATGTGATGGTTAGTCAAGGGGTTGTTGAAGAAAGATTCTGTTCTCGTTGGTGCTTTTATCGATACGTATGCCAAATGTGGTGCATTCATGGAAGCACAAAGAGTTTTTGATGGGCATCCTCTCACAGATGTTGTCACTTGGAGTGCGTTCATTGTGGGATATGAAAGCACTTTTTTTTTACATGGAGTGCTCTCGATCTTCAACAAAGTCAACAAAGCATTCTTGCCAAACCTCGTCGATGCTCTAGCTTCCTAATAGTGGCTTCTCAACATTGCCAGTAGTAGTAGTAGGAGTAGTAGTTAAAGGAGCAACATGTGTCTCTTGGAGCATGTTGATAGGGATCCTCTCTAGGATGCCATCTCTTGGAGCATATTCATTGTAGACATGCCGGCCATCATACCTGTGGCAAGGAAGCTTTGTCTGTTCTATCGATTGATTATAGGATTGGCCAACAAGACTATGGAGAGGAAGCTCCGTGCTATTTTAACTAGATGCAAAGGGGAAAGGCGTTTCTCATGATGCAATTGCTTTTTTGAGGCATATAGCCTTACACAAGATTTTCACATAGGTGGGAGAATTCACTATGAGATTGCTACTTGGGGGCTGTTGGAGAAACATGTTGTACTTGGTGGTGTTGTGGTTGATATGTATGCCAAATTTTGTGCCTTTCAAAATCACGAAAGGTTCTTAATGAATTATCTCTTTGAGATGTCTCAGTTTAAATGTGTTGATTGTAGATATGTCCAACATGGCCATGTCAAGAAAGCTTTGTGCCGTTTTCACTCGAGGTGAAGAGAAAGCCTTTTGTTGAGGTCAGCCCAACTTGGGCGGCCGCCTATGTGTGAATCTCTTTGTAAAGCCTTCATAAGGCTCATTAAAATTAATTGAAACTTCTGTTTCATTTGTAGAGCATGCGTGTCTTATCTCCTTGTACGGCCTTCTTCTCTCTCTTATTTGCTCTCTCTCCCTCCTAGCCATGACTCATGGTGACGCCATCGGTTTCCGCACGTGCTCGACAGCTACTATCAGAGCTTCGGTGGTGCAAGATCTTGAAGGACAAAATTGAGGGAGTGCTCGTGGGGCTGCGAAAGAGAATTAGATAAGGCACCACAATCAGCTGCAAGTGGCAACATAGAAAGAAGGCGATTAAAGCAATGCACAGGGTGCGGGGCAAGAGCGGCCCAAAATCTCTAAGTGTTGAACCGCTGGTAGTAGATGGGCTCAGTTCTAGCAAGGGAGCATTCCTATCGTCCGTCGTAGGTGATAGGTGATATCACCTACGACGGACATTGTATTATTTATTTGGTAGAGTCGGGTATCGGGCTTGTCGGTCCAATAGGAAAAGGGTAAGATGATCGCCGATGAGAGGCGCACTCTAAGTGGAACATTCAAGGGATTAGTTCGCTAAGCATGGGCGCCCAAGTGTGAATGGGGTGAGATCATATAAAAGTCAACTAAACCTAAAAATCACTCATTCTCTCATTTGTGCAATTCAAGAGTGCTCTTCCTCCATCTCCATCTTCTTCTTCTTCATCTCCTTGTGTGTGTGTGTGTGTATGCGCGAGAGAGAGAGAGAGTGTGCGATCGAGCATTGTGACGATGGCACGGCGGTGAAGCGGGTGAGCGCGGCGTAGCGGCGTCTCCTTCTTCTTCGCGGCAAGGAATCCTCCACGACAGCAAGCGTAGAGCGGTGAGTGACACACCATCACCATCTTTGAGCTTACTAGTTTAGGCTTGTTGTGTGCTTGGAGCGATTTGTGGCTCGCACATAGTGTATCGGCAAGTTCCTTGCATTGACACGTGCGACATACGTGCACATTTTTGGCGCCACTGGCGGGGAATGCCATACACTAAGCTTGAATGGCACTTTGTGCTTCTTTTGTGGTGCAATTTCAATTGTAGGAAAGGTAAGGAAGGAGGGTGTGTGTGTTGAGAAGAAGGATTTTGTGTCGCTACTGTGTATTTCTTTGTTAATGGAGTTTTCAAAGGTACTATGTTTTTTCTCTGTGTAAGGTGTTAGTATTAAGGTTGTTCGTTCTGTGTAATGCAAAGTACAGTAAGTAGGAAGTAGATTTGTGAGAGCTAATGAAGTGTGTTAGTGTGTAACAGTAGGTGTATTAGTTGTAAGTAGGTAGGTAGAGAGTGTGTGTGCTCGCGCGCAGGCCGCGGCGACCTTATCCCAAAAAATAAAAAATAAAAATAAATAAATAAATTTTTAAAGGTAGGACCGGGATCAGAAATATCTCCCTGACCCAAGCCCAGACCCAAGCCCAAGCTCACGCTCAGGCTTAAGCATCTATCGCCCTTTAAAATTACGAATTTTAGCTTCGCACGTAGCTAAAAATCGACTTTTTTGAGGACCAACGGAGCTTCAGGTGGCCGAACGTTGTGCTGTAAAGCACATCGCGACCCTCTGAGTGATACGCTCGTTTTGAGCGATCACACACTTTAATCAAAAAAATCGATCATTAAAAAACATTAAAAACGTTAATTTAAAAAAAAAACGAAAAAAAAAACGAGTAAAAACGGATGCCTAAAAAAGTAAGCGGTTACCTTCGAGGTTATTCGCCGATGCTTGTAGGGTGCCAAAGGCACGTGCATCTGTGCTCTGGTTGTGTGCTAGAGACGGAGCAACTAGAGAGAATTTTGACTTACACGAGTTCTCAATATCCACCTATCTTAGGTTCCGGGCTCTCGACGGGGGACCCAAGGTAGTACAAACCAAGACCCGAACATAGCAGCTAGTGACTCTTCCTCTGACTACAACATCATGGAGGGTTTCCTAATGCCTAATTCCGATAGCTCAAGCCAAGACATGCATGCCATGGGCCCGCGGTCCGGGCCGAGCGTGCTTAGCCGCCTGAAGGAAACCTTTAGTAGAGCCACTCACTCTGAACATGGAGCTAATGATGTAAATGAAGGGGGTGGGGAAGTAAATTCTCCATTCATGACCAACGTAGACCCTATACCCATAGAGAATGTGCACGTGAATACTTCATTCACTGCACCTCCTGACTCTTCAGAGCTATTCCCCTCCGAGGTTATATTACCTGATGGTAGAAGCCTTGCCGAAGTGCAAGAGGTTAAGCAGTATATCCTTGCAACGAGGGAAAAGGAAATCAAGAGCTTACGCAAGGCGGAGCAATGAAGAGAGTTAGAATCGAAAGCTCCTATGTCAATATCCTTGCTAAGAGAGCAATCAAGTGCTCCTGACTTAGCAACCGCTAAGGGCCAACCCCTAGAAAGCAACATTGCATCTAGCTCAAAGGACACCCCTAGCACCTCAATCCTAGATGGAGCGTTCTTAAATGAGAACTGGGAGTACGATTAACAAACAGAAACTCTGACCGACCTATACACAGGTCACACCTATCACGTGGGTTGGTTAGATGTCCTACAATCCACAATGGGTGCTACTAGTGTGGAGGATCAACAACAAAGAGTTTGTGAGGTCATCCATAGGGTCATTGAGTTAGAGAGACAGAACAAGGGGATCCACATGCCTTCAACAGGTCTTATGAGATTCTTAGATACAGGAAAGGCTAAACAACCGACCTTATCGCAAATGGAGACTCCCTCGGTAAGTCCGATGGATCCTCCATATATTGTTTCTCCAGGGGTCTCAGTGCAATCTGAGCCCACAAGTGATAGCTTCACCTTTCCAAGTCTAGCTTATCTTTCCCTTGATGACACCACGGCTACCATGCCTACCCCAATGATGGGCATGCCGAGAAACACGCCATGGACCTCATTTGTTAGTAAAGCACTACTACATGGTAGCTCAATGCCTGCAACAGTACCTACAAGTGTGTACCAATCGTATGCACCTATGGGTCATCGCACTCATGTAGTCCCTACTCCTCCCATTGTTTCAACTACCTATGCTCCACAACCACAACACCCAAGTTTTTATTTCCATGGGACTATACCAGCTAGCATTAACATGTCACATCCGACGTCTGCTATGCCTAGGGCCACACATATGAACTATGGACCACCACATGGCACAACATCGTACCCAACGTGGAACCCAAGGGCTTCCTATACGCCAAGCCCAATTCCAATACCTACTCCACATGTAGTCTCTGGAGCACCTCCACCCATGGTGCCTGCTCACTTAGGTGACTTGGCAATATTTGCTCAAGCTATTGGTCGATCTATTGCTGAGAATATGCGTAACATGCCAGATAGAGAACCTGGAAGTAAGGCAGTACAAATAGCCAAGCTCACACAAAAATTTAGTGGAGACGAAGATGTGAGAAAGCATATCGAAGTGTTTGAACAAATATGCGATTCTCTAGGAGAACACAATGACCTATATAAGAGTAATGCTTTAAGCCTAACCTTAAGTGGGAAGGCAGAGGATTGGTATAGAACCCTAAGGGTGGAAGAAAAAACGATTTACCCTACTCTTAGGAGATTGTTCTTGAAAGAATACATACGAGAGGGAATACTTTGGGCTGTAGCCTCTCAGCTCCAAAAAGCCCAACGAGAGGAAGGAGATTCGGTGAGAGACTTTATTAGTTGCTTGAAGCATTTGAATTCTCGTTGTAATCCATATGAGCGCTTCAATAATAATCAATTGCTTGATAGATTCATCAAGGGATTACGACATGAGGATATCTACAATGGCCTAGTCATTAGAGGTATCACCACTTGGGAAGCAGTCACCACCAATGCGATCCAATTGGAGGATAATTTAATGATTCAAGGAGAAAGAGTGTCTGTTGAGACTAAATCTATTATCTCGCAAGCATCGGGGCATCAACCAATGACCCTAAAGCCTATTGCTAAGGAGCCAAGGATATCTAAGATGACTTTAGCAGATCTCACCAAGGCTATTCAAGAGAGTCTTAGAGACAAGCGTGCTTCGCAAAACAATCATATGTATCCAAGAAGGGAGCAACAATGGTGCTCAATATGCTATGGTCCGCATAGTACCAATGAATGTCCTACTTTTATAGTAAAATTCAATGGGAATTGCAATGCCTGTGGGAGGTATGGTCATCAATCTAAGGATTGCATAGTATTTAAGCGCGCGATGGCCAATAGACCAACCTTAGCATGGACAGACACACCTCGAGTGCCTGCATTGATGCCGGCCCCACCTCTTGAACAAACAGCACAACACATGGTCCCTAGGGCCCAAAATGTTGTTCAAACAACACCCTTACCACCTCCAGTGCTAGGACCGCAATCACCACATCCGAGAATCACTTCCGTGAATCAAGTAGGTTGTGAGTCATCTATTGCTTGTTTGGAAGGCTGTGAGGAAG
The DNA here is from genome assembly GCF_014529385.1 of Adiantum capillus-veneris. Classification (NCBI taxonomy): domain Eukaryota; kingdom Viridiplantae; phylum Streptophyta; class Polypodiopsida; order Polypodiales; family Pteridaceae; genus Adiantum; species Adiantum capillus-veneris. Next base: position 49,451,537 of record NC_140937.1, read on the forward strand.
ATATAGACCCTAATATTTCCTATGGGATGGATGTACTTGAAGAAAGTCCACAATACTACATGCAAGACTATTGGGGACAAGTCAAACCTGTATATCAAGTAGCTGCTCTTGTGGAAAGAGGCCAAAATATCAATTACACTGCTAAGAGACCACCTCTTCAATGCTATGAGTGTGGAGGTCCACATCGTGTAGCCGAGTGTCTTATTAGGCTACAAAAGAATGCCACACTAATGCAAACCATCCGAGCAAGCACGTCTACAATGCTGATACTCATGTGTAATCGATGTGGCATCGATCATTTGATTGCCCAATGTCCAAATAATCCAAATGCACCGAGATCACGCCATTAAACTTAATTGATGTTACCAAGGAGCCATCACAAAGTACACCTGTGGTACCAGTAAATGTACTCACACGATCGATGCTCCAAGAAAAAAATTATATCCTTGAGGAAAGAGACACGGCATCAATTGCCCAATCTCAGAAAAAGAAGAAAACACGAAGGAAGAGATCGCAAAAAGAAGCGAAGTCAAACCCCAGTTCAAAGACCAACATAGGGACTCGTGATGACCCCGTATATATAAACGACGCTGAAGAGGATTCTGATTTAGGTGAAACCATGCAGACCAAAACGACCACTAAGATAGAAACCAACAAGGAAGATCTTCATGAGCCACAATGGCCAAGATCCAAGAAGAAGATAGGAACTTATCCAAACCTTACCGAGGAGATTGAGCGAGTCAAGCAAGTAAGGAGTTTGGTAGAAGATACCCAAAGGGATCTAGAACCAGCACCTAGGCAGATCCAGATTACAGACACCGTGTTACCTATGCAACAACAACGTCACCAAGTCCATAGACCCTTAGCCATACCTAGTGTCATCCAAGAAGAAAGTGACTTAAAGTCATGGGAAAGTGGGCATCCTCACTTCTTGATGGAAAGAATGTTTACAGAGGGACTACATGATACTATCAAAGAAATGAAGATCCCATCTTCCCCACGTCAAGGGACTGAAGCCCAAAAGGTGCCATTAAACATTGCCAAATTGATGGATTTCATGTCTTCAGAAGTTAGAACCACCATCATGTCCAAACTATATAAAGACCCTGAGCTAGTCTCAGCTCTTCGAGCCTTCCTCAATGGAGAACTAAAGTTTGGGCTACCACAATTTGCCTAGATGGATGGAGCTAGGGAGATGCCAATAGAGGAGGAACACTTAGATCTACAACCCAACCTAGATGAGAACCTTGTTATAGAAATACTTGTTAACAAGTTGGGACAATAGTTTGAGGGTGATGAATCCAATGCGACCATACCAATCACTACTAAGGGATTAACTGTGAAGGGAATCCTTGATGGTGGCGCTGGGGTTAGCATTGTAACTAAAAATTGCTGGGAAACTATGGGAAGACCTCACCTTGCGACCACAACCGTAGTAGTGAAGATGGCCAATGGGTCTATTGTTAAACCTATTGGGATGCTAGAAGATCTCAAGATCAAGGTCTCTGGACATAAAATAAGAGTTACCTTCATTGTTATGGATTTCTCCAAACACACTATGGCATCGGAGATGATCTTAGGACGTCCTTTCATGAGGGAAGCAAAAATGGTGCATGACTGGTCTAAAAACCATGTCTACTTGCAGTTCCACGATTCTGTCATTCAAGTGGATCTTGTGACTGGTTGAGCACATCCTCTAGGAAACAAGTTTATAATTGATCATAGATCTGACACCATAGTTCACTCAGCCCCATTGCAGTATTGTTACACGTGTAAAGCGGACACTGATGTTGGGGAAGATTCTCCTTATATGGATGTACTACCTCGGATGACTGAGTCGGACAATGTGGATTGGGTCCACCTAGCAGCAACCATAGATACTTGGGGAAACAGGGGGACGACCTAGGTAACACCTGAGGGGGATGAAATGCCCGTACCCTTAAATATGCTACAAGCAATGCATATAGCTTCTGACAAGACTCGTCCTAATATAATGAAGAAAACATACAAGTGGGTCCCTAAAGCTTCTTTAGCGACCATAGCTAGTGCTAAAAAACAAAAGCCTTGTAAGAAACGTCCCACTTGCTCCGAGAAATGTAAGGAAACGTGGCGTTGGATTCCTAAACAACTATTGGAAGCCCAAGGCTACTATCAAGGAAATGATCAAATCTGGGTGCCAAAACGTAAATTGCACTCTTACTTGTCACCGGGCCCATGTGAGCTCGATCCTGTAGCTCCAAAACAAATTAATGATCGTGGAAAGAAAAAAATCATAGAATTCTACACACCCGCTCCAGAGCTAGTTTGGGTACCAAAGAAAGAACAATTTGTTCCACCTAGCTCAAAAAGAGGGGAGTCCCATGAAGCTTCTAGCTCCTCATGTAATGCATCCATAGAGGGTAAAAGCTTCTCCACAGCCTCCACCTACAATAGTGGACCTCCATAAAGCTACAAAAGAATCCACACCTCCCAGTGTTCAAGAATTACATTATGAACCGCTTCAAGTTCGATCCTGGGAGAGTACCTTACCACCCTTGCAACTCGACGAGGCACCTAAGGTAATAGAAAGCTACTGGCAAAAATCCTCACCTATTACCAACTGGAACAATTGGTTTCAAAGGGTGGCAAGCACATTTCAAACGGTATGATCTACCCAAGGAAGGGGGGAAGTCTTCATTCACGTCAGCCTATTGAATTATTTCCCTCTTACCCTTGTTTCCCTGACCTCTCAATCACCAATCTTAGGGAATGTATATATAAAGCCTTATACTCACAAAAACAAAAATAATAAAGATCAAGAGCAATTAGCAAACGAGTATGCACAATAAAAGTCAAAACATTTGACCCAGACCTACTCATTCACATTCGGTACACTGAAATAGAAACCTATGTCATAAAACACCTATGATCCTCATCACTCGAGTGATGGAGGGTAGGTAGGATTAGTGCGATAGGAGTCTTTCTGTTTTAGAGTTGAGTGATTACAAAGTTCCTTTTTCCCACTGATGTGCCTCCTAGAGGTATTCTTTGTGTTTCCTAGTGTGTACAGGAACGTGTTGCTGTTGTTAGGATTTGGACCTTCATGGAATCTTCTCTCGTTCACACTTCAAATCAAGCACGACCATCAACATAAACATGTGTTTCTTGTCCATTAGCATTGCCCCTTATCTTTTTTGCATCCATGTTTGTCTGCTTTAATTGTGTTGGTAGCATAATATTCAGTGCCTTTGTTTAGTATCAAACATTAAATTCAATGTAATTTTTGTCATAATCACTTTTCTAGGCTTAAAAATCAAGCAGTCCGACTAAGCTAGTTTGACCAAGCTAAGCGTTAGAGATCTTCTTTTAATACCATGGGGAATGCCTTCCTAATAAGTAATGGTTACTTAGGTTCTTAATCCGATTTAGGCAGCATTGTGTGAAATGTACTAGGGCTTTCTAGTGGGCTTGACCCTATTGACCTTTAGCTTAAGTATTATAAAGGGATTTTACTAGTGTGATGAGCCTGGGGAGGTGTAACAGTGTTATATGACCCCCCCAAAGTTACAAAATTAAAATGCTGAAAACGAACAAACAAAATAAATCAAAGTGCCACAATGTAAAATCTTAAGCTGGAAGAGAAATCTCAGCTTGATTTGGTACTTCACTCACATGTATCGCCTATGGTACTAGAGCCCTAGAGGTTCCCAGTGTGGGTGCTTTTCCTTGAAAAGCAAAAAACCCAAGGCATACAAAATAAGCACACACATCAAAATTGAAACAATGTGAAAAGAATTTAAGGGGTCAAAGAAAAGGAAATAAGTCAGGCGATGATTTCATGAGAAATTCCTTTTATCGTAGCTTAACTACAAGATCTTCTAGGTATAGCCTCTAGTCAGCCCTCGAACATGAAATACTTGGCTCTCGTGATTAAACAACTTAATTGACCAGAGAAAATTGAGAAGCTTACCCATGGTATTAATAGTCGACCTCTAGTGCCTTTCGATCGTTAAATTAGCGACCCCATACTTGTTTAATTTTTTACCTTTACATCTGTTTATGCGTTTGATTATATTGCAATTTAATGTTTATTGCTGACAAATGTTTTAAAATTCTGTTAACCAATCAAATTGTCTGCCTGCAACTACATATGCTTTTTAATTGCTTATGAGAATGCAATTACTGTGCCAATGTTGTTTGATTTTGCAGTGGACTGAAGGAGGCTAAGGACATTCATCTCAAAAGCTCTTCCACCTCGACGAACGAGCTTCAACTCAATAGCTTCCGAGGATGGAATCTACATGAAGGGGGGCATGTTAACCCTCACGCACATTCCTATCACCTACGACAAACATTGTATTATTTATTTGGTAGAGTCAGGTACCAGGCTTGTCGGTCCAATAGGAAAAGGGTAAGAGTGATCGCCGATGAGAGGTGCACTCTAACTGGAACATTCAAGGGATTAATTGGCTAAGCATGGGCGCCCAAGTGTGAATGGGGCGAGCTCATATAAAAGTCAACTAAACCTAAAAATCACTCATTCTCTCATTTGTGCAATTGAAGAGTGCTCTTGCTCCATCTCCATCTTCTTCTTGTTCATCTCCTTGTGTGTGTGTGTGTATGCGTGAGAGAGAGAGAGTGTGCGATCGAGCATTACGACGATGGCACGGTGGCGGCGGTGAAGTGCTTGAGCGCGCCGTAGCGGCGTCTCCTTCTTCTTCGCGACGAGGAATCCTCCATGACAGCAAGCGTAGAGCGGTGAGTGACACACCATCGCCATCTTTGAGCTTACTAGTTTAGGCTTGTTGTGTGCTTGGAGCCATTTGTGGCTCGCACACAGTGTATCGGCAAGTTCCTTGCATTGACATGTGCGACATGCACGCACGCTTATTGGTGGCAGAATAGCCAAGGTGGCCAAAGAGGGCAGTGAGGAGCAAAACACAGGCGCCAATAGGGGAAGCACAACTTGCAGCCCAAAGCTCACAAAGATACTTACTACAACTGCATCGAACCATCCTACAGCTACAAAACTGGCGTCCAACAACTCCCTTGACATTGACTTTGTAGTCAAGACCGTAAGGTTCTACTGCCAACATGCCAAGGGCCCAAGGCTTGCTATCACATGCAATATCCATTCATTTAAATTGCTTGGCCATAAGCAATTGTTGCCACCAAAGCAAGGTGGCCGTGTTTAGCCCTTTCAAAAAGGTCTAATTAACGGAACTTAATATTCTCAACACCATTGTCACAATAAGCTTGCTCTTCATTGTAAAACATTGTTACCTCCTATTCACACAACACTTGTTCACAGAAAGGGCAAAAGCAATATATGCCAAATTTGATCCTCGCATGTACTTTACTTTTGAGCACCATTTTGACCTTATATATCTTCAAAGATTGTATGTAATACCTATTATTCACGAATTTGGCCCCTCGTGTATGCCATATGTGAGGATTAGATGCTACCATTTTAAGAATGGGAAGACCTTCCTCAAAGTGCATCTCAATATGTATGTCATGCCTACCACGAAGGCATCAGTCATATTTGACATAACCCCCACACGATTATATGAAATTTCTATAAACACTACCGCGGCAAGTAAGATGATGTTGATGGTATGACCTTCCCTATGAAATGTGAAAGCCTGACCTTGTTTTATGTGTTCACTTCTCATGAGGTTATTGGGTAAACCTAAATCCAAGGTTAGCTAGAGTATACCAAGAACTCTAGGGTTTGGGAGTAAACCAAAAACTCTGTACGATTGGTATTCATTAAAAGCACCAGGTTATGGGTACACCTAAAACTCTTGGTTGTGAGAAAACCTAAAACTCACGGTTGGGAGTAAACCTAAAACTCTATGTGTCATGAGAGTGATGAGTCTAGGTTTAGGGGGTGCAGCACATGATGACTTTTCCAAGTTTGATTGAAGGGGTCAGCCCAACTTGGACACACGCCTATGTGTGAATCTCTTTGTAAAGCCTTCATAAGGCTCACTCAAATCTAATTGAAACTTCTCTTTCATTTGTAGAGCATCCGTGTCTTACCTCCTTATCCTTCTTCTCTCTCTTGTCTGCTCTCTCTCCCTCCTAGCTATGACTCTTTGTGACGCCATCGACTTCCGCACATGCTCAACACCTTTCACCCAAATGTGATGTCGGGCATTGAAGGAAGCTCTGGGCTACAATCACATATGCTTGTACTTTCAATGCCTAAGGCCTTACTCAAGACACAAGTCGTTGAGATGGGAGAGAGAATTTATGATGTGATTGGTGGTCAAGGGTTGTAGGAGAAACATGTTGTAACATTTAATGGCCTAGTAACTTGTGTGTAGCGGAAAATAGCATGAACATAGTGAGCATTTCATTAGAATAGATTCCTAATGATATTAACAAGAGTGCTTGGGTGGAGAGAGCAACAAAAAGCATAACACCTAGTTAGATAGCATGAACAATACTTCAAAAAAGAGAGAAATTAAGCAATTGACAACAGTTGAGGACCGGATTTGCATGGAGCTGGTCCCCCCTCCAAAAGGCTTTGTATTATGGTTTCTCCCATCAAGGGAGACATTTTACAATACAATTTCTTGTGTTCCTTCAATAACTAGCTAGTGCAATGAAGATGGAAACTTCATGCATTATGCAAAACACTTATCAAACACAACATCAATTCCCTCACGGTCTCAGACCCAAGACCTCACACACCTTCGAAGATGGTGAGAGCTAGCGAGGTATGAGAGTAGATTGAGAGGAAGAAGGAGTATTCGTACGAGAAAGATGTACATCTCGTCACATAGACACTCATATATAGCATAGCTTAGCTTAGTAATTAGCATGGTAGAGGAGATGAGCATGCATTGAAGCTTGGCTCTTGGTTGGATTTGCATCACAAAGCCAAGAGTTGTTGGTGTAGGCCTTCCTTCTCACAAGCTTGGAGTAGGTGATAAGCTTTCCATTAAAGCTTAAGAAGGAGAGAGAGTCTTCTTTACTTCACACATGAGATTGTGTGAGTGTGTGTGTGTGATAATGCCTTGCAAAAATCAGCCCCCTCTCTCTCTTGGTCGACCCCTCTTGCTATTTGCTCTTGCTAGCATCCTATTGGACCTCCCCAAGCTTAGCCAATGGTAATTAAGCAGCATAAGTGATAGCCTTCTGACATGTGTCCCCCTTTCCCCTTTTATGAGAGCTTTAGGTAACTATTTAATTCAACTAAACTCTCATTGGACCCCTTTGCCTCCTGGCCAATAGGAATCAGGCAAGCCATTTGGCTGCTGAATGCTCATTGGTCCCCTTGGGAGACTTTCCAATAGTCTTCTAGAGAGCTTAATTCTTATCAATTCTTTTACTAAGTGTTTTTAAATTAATTAAACTAGACTTACTCTAGCCTAATTCTCATTGGTCCACCTCCAAGGCCATCCAACAGGAATTGGGTACACCTTGTGGGCATCTGGGCTAGGGAGCTGACATGTGTCCTTCATTCCCTTTGTGTAAAGGGAGCTTGTGTGTGTGTGTGTGTGAGTTTCTCTCTCATCCCCTACTTGCAAGGCTCGCCCCCTCCTTTGTAGGGATTGATAAAGACTTTTGGGACACACACAAAGCATCCAATTTCCCTAGTGTTTGGCCTTTGGACACAACCTTTGAATTTTGGAACCTTAGCATTTTGGAAGTCTTAATGGGCTGAACCTTAGGGTCGCTTAAGCCCATTGTTGCACATTGCTCTTTGGATCCCTACTGTGGCCCGGTCTGCTAGCTTAACCAATATTCTAGCTTTTTCTCCCCTGGTACTTCCCCATATTAAATGATCAGTTTAACATGAGAAAATCATTTAGGAGAATTAGATCTTGATTATTATGACATATGTTACGTTTGGTCATGTGTTGATTGATATATATGTCAAATATACACTACAAGAGGTACTTCACATTAGCGACTCTCGCGCAGTGCGACGCTCAAAAGTGAAAATCCACGGCGTCGCTATTTTCTTTGTTACATAGCGACACCGAAAGGGGTAAAAAATAAATCGAGAGCGCCAAAAACTCAGATCTCATATCTGAGTTTCGACGCTCAAGTGAAAGAGGTAAACCCGCGCTGTCCCTCTCTCTCTCTCTCTCTCTTTCTTCCTCCCACACACACACACATACACACACACACACGAGGAGAGGAAGGAGATCCATGTATGCTCCTTCCCTCTCCTCTCTCTCATGTTCCCTTCCCCTCTTTCTCTCTCTCTCTCCTTCTCTCTCTCACACACACATACACACATTGTGTCTTTGAGAGAGAGAGAGAGAGAGAGAGAGAGAGAGAGAGGAGAAAACAAAGATAAAGAGAAAGAGGGAGAGAGAGAAAAAAACCAAAGAGAAAGAGAGGGGGAGAAGACGGAAAGAGAGAGGTAAGGGGAGACAACAAAGAAAGAGAGAGAGAGATAGATTAAAAAAGTAGAGAAAATATGGAATGAATTGTTATATCAAGATTTACGGTTAGGTTAGATTTAAAATTACATTTAATTAAAATTAGGTTAGATTAAGATCTAAAATTAAGTTAGATTACATTTAACTTATATTTAAAATTTATGCTAAATTTAAAATTAGATTTAGATTTAAGATTAGGTTATATTACATTTACGTTTAGGTTAGATTTATGTTTATGTTGAGTTTAAAACTGGATTAGATTTAGATTTAAGTTAGATTACATTTAGGTTTAGGATTTAAGATTGGATTAGATTTAGGTTTATGTTTAGTTTAAGATTGAATTAGATTTAGATTTAAGATTAGATTAGATTTAGTTTTGAGTTAGATTACATTTAGGTTTAGATTTAGGTTAGATTTAAGATTAGATTAGATTTAGGTTTATGTTGGGTTTAAGATCGATTAGATTAGATCTAGATTTATGTTAAATTAAAGATTAGATTAAATTTAGGCTAGATTTTAGGGAATGTCAATGAAGGCTTTGCCCAAAGAGCAAACACTAGTTACACAACAATATGTATATTCCCATCAGAATCTGACACCTATTAACTCACCCACTAACCATGTTCAATTAGCTCAGAATCACCATATGTTCAATTAGGTTAGGTTTAAGATTATATTTTGGATTCATTTTTTATATTAAAGTCTACCTTCGGTATTCCGGGAAAAATAGAGTTAGGCGAATGGTGATCCCTCTCTTCCTCTCTACGGCTGCGACCTTAAGTTGGAAAGCTTTCAATGGCATGATACTCAGATTGGAGGCCAACATGTAATGTGCAAATAATCCCTCGAACAAGGATCTATTGTGAAGAGATGTTAAGATGTTATGAATTGTTACAGCTAGAGAAGAGGTAAAGGGGTTACATGCACTGTCATGTAGACGTGGGTGTGTAGATTTCTCATACCCACAAATATAGGCATTGACCAATAAAGACAAGATTATAACCCGGTGGTTATGATCTCCCGTGCACCTCTAGACCGAGGTGTGCGGGGATCAGACATGACTAGAGAATGTGAGGTAGTTTACAATGCGAAGAGAGAGAGAGAGAGAGAGAGAGAGAGAGAGAGAGAGAGAGAGAGAGAGAGAGATAAAAGACGGAGGATGCCAATAGAAGATTAAATTTATGTCCAAGTTATAAGGTTTTTACATTGAGTATGAGTAGTGACGAGGATGTGGGGCCGTCCAACCGAAACACCTATCTTTCAACAAGGATCTTATGTCCTTGTAATCAATGTAAGCATGTTGTGCGACGGACAAGACGCGTTTCTTTGCGCGAATTTGGCGAGTTTGATCCATCTATTATAGATTGAGTTGTTGCCAATTATAACTCGTCGGACTTTGACGCTAGCCTACAGGCAGCAATCTTGCAACCCAATAGAAGTATTCGCATGCGCTTTGGTTAAGCAGCATACGTGAGGCCACAAGATGTAGCCTCTAATAGCTCGGAGGATGATCATGCAGACCACATTCCCAACGAGGCAATGTTTGAGCCCAAGATCGATGAAATGATCGAGACGATCATGGATTCAGAAAGGCTTATCTATGATGATATGAAAAGTGAAGCCAATATGCCATTGTATGATGGAGCACGTGTGTCTAGATTGAAGGCGCTCTTGGTTCTTCTCAACATGCACGCAAAGTTGGATGGAGTGACACCAGCATCACAACACTTTTCAGGTGATATATTACGATGTGTTTACTTCAATAAAAAACTCTAGATGTATAATGATGTGATAGATTACTTACACAAGTGTACCACATTTTTTTCGCTGTGTAGATTGTTCAAAGAGTACATACTGCAAGCTGATAATGTGATACCAGATTCCCAGAGAGGAAGCAAGAAAGATCTTGCGAAACTTGGGGATGGATTACAATTTGATTCACGCTTGTCCTAACGACTTGAGAAATTTAAATTGTGTTTAATCGTCATTGCTACCACTCCAGGTATGCTCCAGGTATGTTCTCACAAGCATGGACACTCCTCGGTGTGTCGTGAAAGTCTGATACGCCGACGCAGCACTACACTCCGACTACGATGGACTAGCATCATCTATGAGCAGGGATGAATCACCTCCTTCGAGATTGCAGCCTCAGTCTCCATCGTAGTACGAGTTTCATCATTTTACAAGATACGTAGAATGCACACGGGAGACAAATTCACAAGAACTTCACAGGAATCTCTCTACACAGGAATCCCTCCCACTTTATGAGTCCTCTGTCTCTCTCTCTCTCTTTCTCTCTCTACACAGGAATCCCTCTCCCTATTATCTATAGTATAGATTATAATTTGTCCATGTTTTCTTCTCCATTCAATATTAAGATTAAATGCTCGTGTTTAATGCAGGTATGGATGATGATGAGTTTCTTTCTTCTTTGTCACCCCAACAGAGGACGTGGTATGAGGACCATCATCGCTCTGGAGCACCATCATGTCGTTCCACTCCTTCAGTGTCTCCCTCTATTTTGGAGCATTCAGTGCGCTCTGAAGCTTCGGTGTTGACGACGAGACGATCTTCACACTCGTCTAGGCACCGATGCTCTAGTGGTGGCGGTGGAGGTTGTTGTGGGGATGCCGCCGCCGATGCCTCGACACCGCCTCGTGTTTGACGAGGCTCCTTACCCTCCTCTTCTTTGCCCTCCCCCACACCAATCACGGCATCGCCATCTACACCAGGTTTTGCACGGCTATCGGCCGTTCCTGGCTACATACCACTAGCTACTCCTCCGAGAGTCACCCCAGTCGGTCGAAACTCCTCGCTTCGGGCTCAGACTCTAGTGGAGACACCTGACATCCGTACCCCCATCGAGACGCTGCTAGAGACCCCTGCTGAGACACCCAGGTTCACGCGTCACAAGCGAGAGGGCTTGCCATACTCGGTTGACATTAGCGACGGCATCATCTTGGATGACAAAGGCAAGAGGGTGATCTCGCGCATGCGTGGTCTTTGCTCTCAAGTGTTTAAACACTACATACTAAACACATGGAGTGAAGTGCCAAGTGAATTAAAAAACAGAGTCATCAGCATGCTGCATGACGAGTTTCCCGTGTCAAGTCGGGATGAGCGCTTCAATGAAGACATGATGAAGGTTTGAATGCGCGAATACTGCAAGCACAAGCATTCTGAAGTACAAAAAGCAATAAAGCATGGGTGGAACATACCAGATTGGCTGTCCAAAGAAGATTGGAAGAACGCGAAGCGAGTAGCGCGTGAGAATCTTGACAAGTAAAAGCAACAAAAGGAGGCAGCCAAAGCGTGAGTAGAGGCGGGAAGCTCGCACCACTTGGGAAGCGGCGGGTGGACATCATTTGAGGCCGATTTTGTAAGTGTTTTTGCATTGCTCTTTAGGTTTGATAGTTACGTCTATTCGTACTTTTAAATTATAAATAATGGATTCTTTGTATGTTTTGAACAATGGTCGATGATAGGACATGATCCCACACCGTACGAGCGCGAGTACGCAAGCAGAAAGGGCTTAAACGCCCCTGATGGACATTCTGAGTTCTCGCAGCGGCATGGTTAGTATTTCATTTTACTCTTTTACATTTGTTGTACTTTAATGATAAGCTAAGAAAATTAATTGTTTTGTAATTATATGTTTATACTTACGGAAAGTACGTCTTATTGTTTTTTCTGCAGAATCCGACAAATATGCCGCTTGGACGCGATAAGACGTCTGATTAGACGACGTTAGTCTAGCCGTAGCCATAACCAAACTGCATTAGTTTCCTTTTGTCATAGATTGTATATTGAGACGACGTGCATACGTCTTTTTGTAACTATTGGAAAACCATGTATTTCTCAATAATGACAATTGTGTTGTAACTATTACATTTGCAAAGCTTAACAATCAATTGATTTTGCCTATGATGTGTATGATTGTCATTGATTTACTTTCGTCCAATTACTTTTGTCAGTTTTGTATCTTTATTCTGCAAACAAACTATGCATGATAGAGTTAAGGGTTATATTGTCTTGTGGATGACTACTTTGGGTCTATACCTTGCACTTTCTTTCAAAGGTGAATCTAAGCTTATCTTGGATTCATTTAGGTTTACTCTATTATTGAAACATTCAATATGGTTGATGGGCGGCAGGGCATTCAATGTCCTGCCACCCAATATTTTTATACTCTCGGGCATCACTATAAGCATTGCTATATAAGGCTCCCTTTCTCTAGATGCAACATCTATGCTTGCACCTTGAAGGCTTGTGGCCTTACACAAGTCATAAGATGTTGACATGGGTGAGAGAATCCATGATGTGATTGCTAATCAAGGGTTGCAGAAGAAACACCACGTGCTTAGAAATACTTTGAAGTTTGGCTCATATGTATGCCAATATGGTGCGTTTTGGAAAGCACAAAAAGTTATTTTGCACCACTTATGTTTCATAATATCTACCTAGTCTTGTTGAATCTAGTTCACTTGTTTTTTTCGTATAGATAAAGTGGACATTCTCATAAACAGAGGCATTTTATGGAATCAATAGTTTTGGAAATAAACACAACTTGTTATACACTTTATCAATCTTCAATGAACTCACTTCCAACATTGGAAGCCCAAACTCGATTCCTAACACTAAGAGTTCCCACGCTTGGAAAAGAGGGTGTGTCTTTCCATGATTATAACAATAAAGCAGAATAATGCCACCTCCTCGCACACTTGTTTAACAATCGTGTGTGTGGTGTCCCAAAATTATGATCTTATAGTGTAGAATGTGATTAAAACCAAATGTTCTGCATTGAAAGTGTGTATAGAAAGAAAACTCTAATATCTAGTTTTTGGGTCTAGGTCTACAAGAAGAAGAAAACTACAAACAAAGAGAGATAGAGGGATGTAGGGATGTTCAGTGGAAAGTACTTTGCAATACTTACATTGCCACCTCCCCGCACACTTGTTTAACAAATCGTGTGTGTGGTGTGTCCAAATTATGATCACTTACAGTGCCCCCCCCTCGGCCACATGGCAACTTCTTCAGCATCCGCAAAGTGCACTCTACAACCCAAAAATGCATGCAGACACAACACGTGTGTGTGTGTGTGTGTGTGAGAGAGAGAGAGAGAGAGAGAGAGAGAGAGAGAGAGGAGTCGACGACGGCCCTCGTCACTATCTCACACGGGGTCAGCTAGGAGGGATCTAGGACCCAAATTTGGGGGCATGGAGCGGCTTTGATCTCAGCCATTCGATCGCTCGATGAAGAGAGAAAGAGGGATGTTCTGTGGAAAGTACTTTGTAATATTTACATTGCCACCTCCTCGCACACTTGTTTAACAATCATGTGTGTGATGTGTCAAAATTATGATCACTTATAGTGCCCCCCCTCGGCCACGTGGCCACTTCTCCAACATCCAACAAGTGCACTCAATACCACGAGAACACATGCAAACACAACACTACATGTGTGTGTGTGTGTGTGTGTGTGTGTGTGTGAGAGAGAGAGAGAGAGAGAGAGAGAGAGAGAGAGAGAGAGAGAGAGAGAGAGAGAGAGAGAGAGAGAGAGGTGCCGACGACAACCCTCGTCACTATTTCAAATGGGGTCAGCCAGGAGGGATCTAGGGCCCAAATTTGGGGGCACGGAGTGGCTTGGATCGCAACCGTCTGATCGCCTGAACTAGGAGTGAACTCAAGGCAAAAATGGAGCCCCGAGTTCACCCCTAGTTTACTCGCCTCGCGGGGTGTGGGTCGAACCCAAGACCTTCGGTTGCCACACTACCAACCCGTGTCGCTGTGTATGTTAGTATGACACACGATCACACCCTAGTTTATCCGCCCCTAGTTCACCCCTAGTTCATTGGGCATGACATACAGCCGCTGTGCATGTTAGCATGACACATGATCGTGTGCATGTGAGCATGACACATGATCACAACCTAGTTCACTCGCCCCTAGTTCACTAGATGATCCAATGGTTGAGATTAAAGCCGCCTCACCCCCCCCAAAATTAGGCCATAGACCCCCTATGAGCCCTATGTTTGTGTCATATAGTGACAAGGATGGCGACACCTACCAACTAGTTGATCTAATATTGATATTAAGGCCCTTGTCACACTGAGGCGGCTGTCCGCATCCTTCTTGGAAGTGTGGGCGGTGCTCCGTGTCACACTTAAGCCATATTTAAAAAGCTGCATGCCCTCGTCCAACAAATGTTTACAGCCACATGTAAAGGCGTCTGCCTTTCTTGCTGCCCGTCAGTGCTCAAGTCCTCTGAGCTGGTTTCGTGCGCACGCTTTTGCAGTTGGCCACGCCTTTGCAAACTTGGCCGATCAGTCTAGGCCAGCTCTCTGACTACGTGCCATGTCATCTACAACCTTTTTTCGTAGCCAATTTATTGCCGCCAACTCAGTTTGGCTTGCTCGTGCCCATCCTAGTGTGACATGGCCTAAGGCATAGGCCTAGGAGACCCTCGTCACTAATTGACACCTCCTTTTGGGGGTGGGATCAATGGCTCCCAATCATCGGTTGATTGTGACTGTTGGATTGCCTAAGGAATGCAAAAGATTCCCACTTTTCCAGATGCGGGGCTTGAACTTGCTACCCTATCCCTCTTAGAATAGACTCTAACCACTAAGCTATCGCACATTCGTTGAAAGGTATGTGTCTGATAAATTTATAGATCACCGCGTCATAGATAAAATCTACTTTACACCAAGTTCACTTTGAGTTCACACCAAATTTGGTGTGGTGTGCATACCCTCCCAAGTTTACAATCTCACACTTAGTTCACGTCGAGTTCACACCGAATCCGGTGTGGTGCACATACCTCCCGAGTTCACACATAGTTCAAACGGTAATCGGACGGCCCAGATTGCACCCGCCTCGCGATGCCTAATGTGGGCCATTGATCCCACCTCCCTAGGGAGGTACCTCTCAATTAGTGACGGCTCATGAGGCTAGTGAGGCTAAGGCTCAGCCTAGCCTCAGCTTTAAGTGCCACCCGGTCCCAACCATGGGATCAATGGCTCTTGTGCAAAATCAAGGGCGCTCGCAGATCTCGGTCGTCGATGCGTAATAACTAAACTCGGGATCTCGAGTTTAGTTTTTAAGGTGGGGTCCACAAAAACTAAACTCGAGAGTCCGAGTTTAGTTTTTATGTCGAAATCTATTGTTTTAAGTTTAAATTTGTGGAAAACCACATCTACCTCACGAAAGCGCACGTGGGTGTGATAGTTAAGGCCTTGGGCTCTCAAGCTTGTGGTGAGGGTTCAAATCCCGACTGGGGAAGCGTGGGCATCTCGAGATTAAGCCTTCCGAAGTCGCTAAAAACTAAACTCGGATTCTGAGATTAGTTTTGAAAAATCTAAACTCGAGATCTCGAATTTAGTTTTAGCAGATCGATGGTTCAAATTGATCTTTCACTCAAGACCATTGATCCCATGGTGGAGACCCGTGGCATTTAAAGGGGAGGTCAGCCTAGGAGACCCGGGTCCTGGCTTTAATTTTACGCCGGCTGGCTTTCACGTCCGAGTGTTGTCCGAAGAAAATTGGGGATCTGGCCTTGAAATTTTAGAGGCGAGGCGCAAGAATCTCAATGTCTGCTCTCGACTCCTGAGTCCATATCAGAGAATCCTGACAAAGAGTGCACGTTTCTCGGATGGCATTCTTTTCAAATTTCTGCTTTTCTGTCCCTCTTAAGCGAATGTCTCGCGGCAAGCTCTCGAATCTTTTGTAGTTTATAGCTATGGAGGTGGAAGCTAGAGCTCCTGGCAAACTCATTCTTGCTGGTGAACATGCCGTTGTTCATGGCTATGCTGCTGTCGCTGCAGCCCTTGGTTTGTTTACTCGCTGCCATATCCGTCGATCCTTGATTCCAGGTGTATTTTCTTTCTTTTCTGTTTATATTGCACCGAGATGAGAGATGAGTAGCTATTCAAGTTAGTTCTTAAATTTTCCACAAATGGTGATTCTTTCAGGCGATGGAGTCTGCCTTCAGCTCTTGGATTTGAAGCTAACCCTGCAATGGTCGCTTCAAGAAATCGATTCTTTAGTAAAGCTAGTGCATTCAGATGTTGCCGTGGCCAACCCTACCTCGCCAGAAGTTATTGCAAGGCTCAAAGACTTGCTTGATGACAAGTCTTTACCGGAAGCCAAGATCGGAATAGCCTTTGGTGTCATGGCATTCTTGTTTCTATATTCCTCAATTCTAGGGTATTTTTTCAACATTTCTACCTCAAAAAAAAAATTCAGGCAAATCTAAAGGAATTAATTACTTTTGTTTATGTTCCAGAGTCATTCCTTCCACTGTAACAGTTTCTGCAGATCTCCCCATGGGTGCTGGACTTGGTTCCTCTGCTTCTTTCTGTGTCTCACTGGTGGCTGCTTTGCTCGCCATGGCTAAGGTGTCTGCTTCTAATACTCACGAGAGCCATGTTTATGCAAGTAACAATGGCGTGGATCACTTGAAAATTGATGAGGCTGGCCTGGACTTGGTAAACAAGTGGGCGTTCAAGGGGGAGACTATTCTCCATGGGCGACCTTCTGGAATCGACAATACTGTTAGCACCTTTGGTAAGATTCGGTTATGCTACTCCTTTTAGAAAAAAGAACCCCACATTATTCCCATAGAGCCAACAAATGCTCTTTGCATGCTATTATTTTCGGCAAACGTTTCTTGGATGTTCACTGTGTAGTGCTGCTAACTTGGCATCCACGTAAGGTTTTACCCTTTTGTTATAGCATGGTTAGCTTCTAGAGCGTTGGAGGTGGAGTATTGTCCTGATCTTGCAATACTTTGTGCCACATTGATAAATGGGATGGTAGAGCGGAACAGATTCTTAATCTTGATAAGAGGCTTACCCAACAACCTCAAATTCCAGAGCTGGGGTCCAATGCAATAGTGTATATCAGTGCTACAAATTTATATGTTTGACGACAGAATGTTGCCTGACTTGGGTAGAGGTTCTCTCCGAGCTCATGTATATGCCATATAGAGAGCCACACCGAATTGTGATTTGGTGGCACTGTTGGCATGGATCATGGTTTGGCTGACATCGCAGGATTGGAGTCAATAGTACAGTCAGGATGGCTCAAATAGACTTTTCTAGCTACCCCTCTTCTTAGAGGCTCTTCACAACGCAAACTGTTTTGTCCCTCTTCATAGAGGATGATCCTGGCCCGAACTGTTTCTTTCATCTTGGAGGACCCTACTTACGACAAGACACCATCCAATGGTTGTCCATGCTGTCTATCCATGACTGTTGCAATATACGGTTTCTTCTATAAAGTAGAGCTGTTGAGTCCGGCTTTCCTTGTTAGTTTTTGGTGCAAACTGCTTAGTCTTCCCTTCTTGGTGTTTTTGTGGTTTAAGCCGTTTTGCAACACTAGGTTGTGGCTTCTTTCTCTTTTCTCTAAATGTGACTAGAGACACCGAAGATCTTTCTTGGCATTTTTTTGGATGTGATTTTTGCAAGTCTACTAACACTTCTTTTGAGATCAGTGGATACATCTTAAAAGTATTTCACACTCGGTTTGAGACCTATCTCTTGGAGCAATATCATCTATACTGCTTCAAGCGGCCACGTCAACTCGGTTTTTACTATGCGAATCACGACGCAAATCTTGCCGTAATTTTCGCGTGCTAGGGCTTTTCCTTGGGTCCTTGGATTAGGGGTGGCTCCACTTCGGCAGCTCATGTCACGTGCACATGGCTATGTGTGCCACATGGACATGCTTTATTGACTTCCAGAGCTAGTTTTCCCCTTCTTCCTATATAGAAGTGTCTAGAATCCTAGGAGGATTAGTACCGGCAATTTTATGAGCCTGTTCGTAGGATCTGCATGTCCGGACGAGTCCATTAGATTAGATTTTACAGTTTTGGAACCCTCTTGCATAAATGGTTTGTATACGCGTTTTGCCAGATGTTATTACACTACAGTGGGCATCTGGCATGATGTGCATGTAGTTCTAGGTTAGAGGAATCCAACGAGCCATTCCCTGTGTAACAAACTTGGAGGCCCCAAGTCTGGAATCTGTTGCGGCATGAGAGAGATTTACTCTAAACACTCCACAAAATTAAATCACAGTTCAATTGAGTCGACACGGCCTGACATAGTTTCGTGCCTAGAGAGATTGGCCCCGTCACGAGGACGTGGCAACTGCTAACCTTAGTTATTGGTTTCTTTCCCTTGATTTTTGTTTGACTTTTGGGACCCTCTTCGAAGTTGCAAATGGCCAGACATTGTATGGCCAGTGTGAAACAGCCGACGACCGAGAGTTTCTCTCGCAGACGGGAAGGCCTTCCCGCCATGAGTTGGTCGGGCTGACCGACACTGGAATCCGAGGAGTAAAAGTATGTCTAGGCTCTATTCAAAGTCATTTAGGCCCCGCGCTACATTTATCAGTTAGTGGGTACTAGAAAATTAACTCAGAGAGGCAAAGTGGACACATGGCGGCTCCGGGTTAGTTTGCCAAGTCCAGCAGCAACAGGGAGACGCCCATTTCAAGAGAGGAGGCTGATTTTCAAGCTAGACAAGTAAGGTCCTGTTAGGCCAGTTTGCACTGAAGATAGACAAGTTGGCTAAGGTTAGCCAAGGTGGGGTCATCAAGAGAAAATCACTCGATAACTGGGTTACATTGCATTTATGATGTGGTCTTAGTGGTGATAGAAGGTCAAATGACCATTTGAAGTGCCATGGAAGCATCTCCTAAAATTTAGGAAATTGCTATTTTGGGCCACGAAATGTGTTCGCGTCAATAGCTCCAGAATGACAAGGGGAACGTTTTATTGCTTTGCTGCAAAGTCGATCGATGCACCAGTTGAGATATTTTTAGGCTAGAACCCAAAAGTAGGGAAATTGCACGTGTAAGTGCCAAGTGGCACTTTTTGGGTCACTTGCCAAGTCTAGAGAAGAGGGGGCGCTCGATTTCTACTGTAGGAAGCCTCATTTGCTGTTTTGCCACAGGTTAAGAGCTATTGTGTGCTTGCTTACCCTCTATGTACAATGAAGTGCAAGAACTGAAGCCTTGCACAACATTCACTGCTCTCTCTCCCCTCTGTGCAGTTATGTGATGCCCCACAAGAGGGCTTTTCATTTGACCTATGTACAGCTATGTGGTCATATGCTTTTGTGCCGAGGCAAGAGCCTCTTTGAGTAGGAACAGGAGTAGCTAACTGCTACTCCAAAAGCAGGCACCGGTGAGGGTAATAACCTTCCCGTACAGGTGCATTTTCAGCACTAGTTATGTGCTGTTTTTGGACTGTTTTTCAGCCATATGGATGCGAGAAGCATTGGGAACAGTGCCCCACTGGTAGAGGACAGTAATGGGGGTGTTTAGGGCTGAAATAGGTGAAAAACCAGTAATTACAGAGAGCTTTAATTACTGTTTTTGAGCTGAAAACAGAGGGTTTATGCCATTGGAAGCGAGTCCCGGCATGGGGGTTTGTTTAGAGCAAGTTTTGGAGCCGTCATGTTGTTGAAATTTTGCTAGAACAGGTGAGATCCCAAGGACTCAGTTTTGTAACTTTTTACCCTCTTAAAGAATAAAGAAATACAGAAAGGGGCGCCAGTCTTTGGGGCCAACAGGTTGTTGGCGTCTGCTTGGAGCGCTCTAGCTTCCAAGCCGTGTGTTTGAAGTGTCAATTCTTGTTACAGGTTTTATTTGCAAAAGCTTCTCTGTGTCCTAAAGTCTTAAGTCAAAGTCCACCGCCCTACGGGCCGGTTTCATGCCCCAAAGATTGGTGCCCCTGTGTATTTCTTTTTGGATTAACAAGTGAGCAAGTACAGGTGCCCTGGGCTCTCCTTTGCTCACCTGCTCGTCATCACTCAATGAGCTAGAGAGCGCCCTAGGGTCTTATTTAAAGGCCCTTGGCCTTGGAAAAGTAGTTTACATGAAAAGCTTCAATTTCAAAAGCATCTGGTGCCAAAAGCTGCCGCCCAACACAGCTAGCGCGATTTGCGGAATTCCAAGCCATGTCAGCAGCTTCTACACAATTTTTTTATGTCCTTGTGTGCCTTTGGCCCTGTCGGCAGTTGCCCATAAGTTGGAACAAGTTTTGATTGGAAGTCTTTAATTTAGCGTCCACAGGTCATGCCACGTCATCAGTTTGTGACATACCTCCCTCCTGAAAGAGTTGTAATCGTCCTCGATTACGCCTGCAGAACGATTAGAGGCCATAAACCAATTTAGTAGACACTGACTCTAAGTACCGACGCACTAGACAACACAGATCTAGCACTTGCATAAAGATGACACAGTCAATGCACATTCACATCAAATCAATCACATAAAAATTGATTCCAAATCTAAGACCATGATTCTTGGCAACGTATTTAGCAATCGCATCTAGGTCCATTCTAGACCTCATTGATGTCAGATTAGCTAATTCTTATTGCGATCATGTCTATAGTTTTTCAAGACAAAAATGCTGCAGTCATTTCATAAAGTCAATATTCATAAAGTCATACAACAGAATACTATTCGTGTCACAAATTGATGACGTGGCATTACTGCCCGAACACACAGTGCTGACGTGGTAGCAATTGTACGGACTGTCCGCATATTTGTGCCGACAGGCTGGTGACGTGGTAGTACGGACCTCCGTAAAACCGCTGATAGCATGTTGACGTGGCAAAACTGTATGGAATTCCGCTTTTTGCGCTGATGCTTTTGTGGCTGCTATTGGAGCTAGTTGCTTTTGAAACAAGTTGCTTTTGGGATCATTTCTTTAGGAACCAATTGCTTTTGCGCTTAACTGCTTTTGGGGCTCTGCTTTTGATATTCCTTGTAAGAATAAAAGGACTCAAGGGGTCAGAGCATCTGGACTCTGGACGCAGAGTCTGAGAGCAGAGGACCACTTCAGGAGTTGTACTTTGCTCATGCATTAACATAAAAGAAATACCGAAAGGGGCGCGAGTCTTTGGGGCCAATCTCTCTGGGCACGGAACTACGCTGGGCCGTGTCGACTCAAGTTTTTAAAGTTGTGAAGTATTTTAAGTGATTTACTCCTGTGTCGTGTCTGATTCTTTGCTTGGGGTGCCCAAGCATGTGATAGTGGTATCAGAGCATCAGGCGTGTGCTTTTCTCAAAGCACACCGGTCTTATCAAAGAGCAGACAAGGCACTTGGCCACTTTGGAAATTGTTATTGAAGAATCTTTGTGTTCCGACCTCGGACTTAGTAGCCACTCCCACCTTTACTTCATCGCGCATCGGGCGTGCCCCCGGTTTCATCGCTCTATTTTAGAGGGCATAGGCCAGAAAGAATCCCAGATTACACATGGGTTCTGTCACGAGAATGTGGCAATTGCTAATTCGAGTTATTGTATTCTTTCCAATGATTTTTGTTTAATTTTGGGACCCTCTTTTTGAAGTTGCAAATGGTCGGACTTTGTATGGCCAGTGTGAAACAATAGTGTCACGTGACACATCCAACCCTATGTGTCCGTGGACAAGCTACAGCACGACAAGGGTTCGGTCAGTCCAGTCAGTTTAGATTAGAAGTGATCTGGCACTTTTGTGAGTCTATTCGTAGACCGTGCATGCCAAGTCACTTAGCATAGATGCATATCCTCTGGTTGCACACAACATGATTATCAAAATTCCCATCAGAATCCATTAGAATGAGTTAGGGGAATTTTCTAGTGCATTTAGCCTATTTTCCCTATTTTTGACATTTTTCACTTATTATTTTCAAGTGACTTTCCAACAAAAGTAGGTAGGGCAATTTTGCTAAGTTTATATATAAGCAAACCCAAGTTAGCACTAAATGGCAGAAGAGGCAGCAGGAGCACCGCTCAACAGGCACCTTCTCAGCAGGACCCCAAAGGCTTCTAGCGTTTTTGCTCCACAGCAGCTTGGCTAACGTTTTTGGACAAGACACAGCAGATCAGCCAGCGTTTTGTCCTTGCAGATCCCCGACGACAAGACCACAACAGATCAGCCTAGCGTTTTTGCATTTGCAGAACCTCGGCGACAGAAACACCATTTTCAGCCCTAGCGTTTTTGCATCTGCCAGCAACCTCAGCGTTTTGCAGATCCATCGCGACAGAATCAGCCCTAGGACCAGCGTTTTCAGTTTTCAGCAGTTAGACATCGCAAATCAAGTCCCGAACCTCGCAGATCTCACCTTCCCGCAGCAGTTCCTCGCCGCACGGTCAATTTCCGCAAGGTTTACAGTTTCAGCCCGGAAAACGCAGATTTCAGCATCTGCGTTTTCAGCGCGTCGTCGTCGCATCGTGGTCATCGACATCGTCACTGACATAGAGTCAGAATTCAGCAGATAGAAGATTAGCAGATTTCAGCCCATAGCGTTTTTGGACAGGAGTAGGAAGATTGCAGATTTCAGCCCTTAGGTCGACCTCGTCATCACCGTCATCGTCGTCAACATAGCCTAGACTTGCATCAGTCTCATGCATACCGTTTGTACTAGATTGTGCAATCATAAGTAGACCACTCTCGCCGACGAGAGTGGGGCCTTCGGAGGAGGTTTTACGTCTCTCTTCTCTCTCTATCTCTCAGTTCACACACTTGCATGCACAGTGTCCACTCACTTTGTTTGTGATCGTAGCACTCTCTCATTTAGAATGGAAGGCTCTACCTTCCATTAAAACAAAAGGAACCTTGAGCATAGTTCGGAGCACTCGTCTTGAGCAAAGCACAAACATTCATTCCGCTGCACCTAACATTGGTATCAGAGCTTTGGCAGTGTTCTGTATCACTCAAGGAAAGAACCACAAGAATCACAAGAATTTTTTTTTGCTTGTTGCGGTCGCATGAACCAAAGTTCGCTTGGTCGTGTTGATTCCTAATCGTGTTTTTGAAGAGTGACAGGAATCCCAGGAAAGAAGGGCTTGTCCAGCCTCCCCTTGTGTCTCTTTTCGCTCTTTGAGAGCGGACCGTGCACTTAGCGGCCGGCCAATCGACGTGAGGTGGGAAAAAGCAACCTTGGTGTGAGCGCAAGGCCGCCAAGGGGTGCGCTCGAAGAAAGGAGTAGAACTCGGGTGAAGAGAAGATCCTTCTCAAACACGGTTTGCAAGCGAAAGAAAACCTCAAGAACCTCAAGATCCTCAAGAACTCAAGAACCCCAAGAACCCAAGTTCGTCGTGAACTTAAGAACCCAAGACCCCCAAGAACCCAAGTTCCTCGTGAACTCAAGAACCAAGACCCCAAGAACCCACGACTTAGAATGGTCATCACTCGCAACGGAATGGATACTTTGCTTGGAGGAGATGAGCATGAGAGAGGCGAAGAAGAATTTTCCCCACCAGGAGGTTTTTCTGACCCTCTCCCTTCACCATCTACGACCAGGATTGCACTAACTTCTATGGAGACTTTCGACAAGAGGATGATGGACAGGAAAAGAATAGCAGCAATAGAGCGCAAATACCAAGAAAGAATGGAAGCCATAGTGTGTGAGAGCGAGCAAGCACGCTTGGAAGCCAAAGCAAGAGAAGCAAAATTTGATCGCGAGAACAAAGAAAGAGAAGCAAGATTTGATCGCGAGAACAAAGCAAGAATGCAAGAGTTCTTGCGACTCTTTTCTCCAGTTCAGGCACAGATGCAAGAGAATCAGGAAAAGGAGACTTTCTCAGTCTCTTCTTCTCCAAAGCATAACACACATGATTTGCATGATGATTTGATTGACAATCATTTGCATGATGATTTGAATGATATTGCTAAGCATGATGATTTGCATGATCAAGATGTGATTTCTCACAAGCATGATGAGTTGCATGACAAGGATGTGATTGTTTACAGGGATGATGTGTTAGTGGATGCTTTTTCTAGCGAAGTTAACCTCATTGTAGATTTGATCAATCACGAAGAACGGATCTTGGCTTTCGAGTCGAGGTCCATAGAACCCCCACAAGAAGATTCGATAGATCCCGAAGAAGCGATCTTGGCTCTCGAACCTAGGTCCAAAGAACCCTCACATGAAGTATTATGTGTTCGCATGATTGATACGCACGCATTGTTCGAATGTGTCATTCGTGATCGTTTCCTGTATTTTAGTCAGCGTCTTTATGTGATCCCTTTTCCTAGGCATGACATATTGTATGTTGAGCACGTTTCACTCATGAATGAGCACGAATATATGCGGATTTTTCATGAAAATCTGAAAAGTATGCATTTAAGGAAGTCAAATTCCATGTCTCTTCCTTGGCATGACACAGTTGTAGGACGAGCACATGAAAGTATGAGCACCAAGCATGGGCATTTCCGTTGTGAATTGCCACAGTTGATTGCTTTAGATCAGCAGAAAAAGATTCGACCTCATTGTTTACATGTCTTGGATGAACGGGTTGTCACTCCGTCTCTATGTTCATCTACATTGCATACACAGACTTTAGCGAAGACAAGATTTTTTCCAGTCACTTTACATTGAATAGGTATGTTCATGGTTTTGTGTTGGAAATGGTTTCAGGAATTTTCAGCCATGGAGATTCTTGAAGAAGAAAGAAGCATGACTAAAGACGAAGTTGAAGCATTGAAGGAGCCACAGAAGACTTTGTGTCGCTTTCGGCGCGGCCCAAAGAAGCAAGCGTTGCAGACCTTTATGAAGTTCAAGTACTGCACGACCCACACATCAGAGTGGGCCGGCGAAGAGTCCCTTCCAGGATTCCGTATGCTATTGGCGATCTCCCTTGACGCCATACAGTTCGGTGCCAGTAGCTCACTTTGAAAAGGAGGGGATGTCACGTGACACATCCAACCCTGTGTGTCCGTGGAGAAGCTACAACACGACAAGGGTTCAGTCAGTCCAGTCGGTCTAGATTAGAAGTGATCTGGCACTTTTGTGAGTCTATTCGCAGACCGTGCATGCCCAATCACTTAGCATAGATGCATATCCTTTGGTTGCACACAGCATGATCGTCAGAATTCTCATCAGAATCCATTAGAATCAGTTAGGAGAATTTTCCAGTGCATTTAGCCTATTTTCCCTATTTTTGACATTTTTCACTTATTATTTTTAAGCGACTTTCCAACAAAGTAGGTAGGGCAATTTTGCTAAGTTTGTATATAAGCAAACCCAAGTTAGCACTAAATGGAAGAAGAGGCAACAGGAGCACCGCTCAACAGGCACCTTCTCAACAGGACCCCAAAGACTTCTAGCGTTTTTGCTCCACAGCAGCTTGGCTAGCGTTTTTGGACAAGACACAGTAGATCAGCCAGCGTTTTGCCCTTGGAGATCCCCGGCGACAAGACCACAGCAGATCAGCCTAGCGTTTTTGCATTTGCAGAACCTCGGCGACAGAAACACCATTTTCAGCCCTAGCGTTTTTGCATCTGCCAGTAACCTCAGTGTTTTGCAGATCTATCGCGATAGAATCAGCCCTAGGACCAGCGTTTTCAGTTTTCAGCAGTTAGATATCGCAGATCAAGTCTCGAACCTCGCAGATCTCACCTTACCGCAGCAATTCCTCGCCGCACGGTCAGTTTCCGCAAGGTTTACAGTTTCAGCCCGGAAAACACAGATTTCAGCATCTGCGTTTTCAGCGCGTCGTCGTCGCATCGTGGTCATCGACATCGTCATTGACATAGAGTCAGAATTCAGCAGATAGAAGATTAGCAGATTTTAGTCCATAGCGTTTTTGGACAGGAGTCGTCATCACCGTCGTTGTTGTCAACATAGCCTAGACTTGCATTAGTCTCATGCATACCGTTTGTACGAGATTGTGCAATCATAAGTAGATCACTCTCGCCGATGAGAGTGGGGCCTTCGGAGGAGGGTTTTACGTCTCTGGTGTCGTATCTCTCTTCTCTCTCTATCTCTCAGTCTCATACACTTGCACGCACAATGTCCACTCACTTTGTTTGTGATCATAGCACTCTCTCATTAAGAACGGAAGGTTCTACCTTCCATAAGAACAAAAGGAACCTTGAGCACAGTTCGGAGCACTCATCTTGCGCAAAGCGCAAACATTCATTCCGCTGCACCTAACAAATAGTTTGACCCGTAGAAGGAAAGTTGGTCGGCACTGGAATTCTAGTAGTAAAAGGGTGTCTAGGCTCAGTGTTATTAATTGGACTATTTTCTTATTTTTAATGATTAATCTCTTTTTTAGGATATTTTATTATGTGCACTAAGAACTGTTAAAAGATTGTAGCTACAGGAACTGCCATCAAGAACGGACAACTCTAATGTGTCATTTGATGGGTGACGGTAAACATCGCGAAGGAGTTTCCGTAAGTTCGGTGGAAAGGGCCGGGTTACGGGTGCCCCTGATGCGTCACATGATGGGTGACGGGTGCATCAGTAAGGGGGCATCCCGTAGGCTAAGGAGGAAATCCGAACTGAGTAAGAAAATACGCGTAAGAACGCAAGCACAAGAATAAAGATGGGTTCAATGAAGCTTTTTACGAAAAGCAGGAATAATCGCGGGAGGGCAGATGTTTTCCCGCGAGGAGTCTGTGTCTGCATTGCCCTTTTATTAATAAAATAAAGCAAGGCTCTTATTAAAAAAAAAGCCAGCGCTAAAAGCTACGCAGGGGGCTGAAATCTGCTCTCTCTCTCTCTCTCTCTCTCTCTCTCACTCTCCTCTCTCTAGAAAGCGCCAAAATCAGCGATTTTTCTCTCTCCTCTCTCTAGGGCGCCAGGGCTTTGCTTTTTCGGCTGCTATTCCCGCCGGGTGCCAGGGCCTATAAAAGGGCAGCAAGCGTTCAGTTTTTGGAGAGGCCGGGAGCAGCAGAAAGTGCTAGCGCTGGGATTCTGGACCAGAGGTTGGCGACGGAAACGGCAAGTGTTCGTGTGACGATTGAGTACGGAGGTCGTTTTTCCGAGCAAGGAGCGACAGGTATAAGGTGTTGATACGCATTGAGAATTATTGCTTTGTGTGGTTTGTTTTGCAGGAATCTCCCGTCTTACGGGAAAGCCCTTTACGGGAAGTACGGCTTTACGCCTAAGTCCCTTACGGGAAAGTACGGCTTCGCGCCTAAGTCCCTTACGGGAAGGAACGGCCTTGCACCCAAGCCCTTTATGGGAAAGCACGACCTTCGGGTCTAAGATTACAGAACGGAGGGGTTTCCTCGGGTTCTCGTGCTTGTATAAGAATTCTCCCTGAATAAAGAATACTCTTAACGGGGGGGGGACCAGCCCATCTTCTGGTCCCCAATACTGTGTCGATCTTCTCCCTTCTCTCCCTTTTGCAAAGTATTTTATTTTTCAGATTTCTAAGTGCTCGTGTACGCTCCCGTTTTGTGACAGTGGTATCAGAGCTCGGACTCCTCTCTATCTCTGCAAAGAAGGACGATTCCGGGAAGAACGGGAAGAACCATGTCGGGCCAAGGGAGAAGCGTTGAAGAGGAGCTTCAACAAGTGCAAGCTCAGGTTGCAGATTTGCAACAAATCTTACTATTGCCAGATGTCCAAAAGCTCTTGGGCGGAATGAAGAAAACGAATGGAACCGATGCAGCCAGGCATCAAGACAACATTGTTGGCGTGAGACCAGAGGAGGAAAGAGAAGAAGAACGTGCCGAGGTGCACAAAGGATCTTCGGATCGGAATGAACAGCCTACTCCAAGGAAAGGCCAAGACAAAGCGCTCTCTTTGCTAGACGAGAGCAAGGACATCTCTATCTCATCTCCATCTTACTCTCCTGATTATACTTCTACTTCTCGATCATCTCGACAGAAGAAGGAAGCCGCTACTACTACTACCTTACATCAACCTAAAGATAAGCCTCGATTCAAGAAGCATGGTCGCAAGTCTCAACATCGCATGAGAGTCTTCAAATCGGGCGACAAGGACATCAAGTTCGAAACCTACAATGGACGGAGAGACATCTCCAAAGCACCGTCCTTCATCAGACAGTTTGAAGTCGCCTTTATCAATGGGCACTTCACAGAAAGATCCAAATTACGCCATGTGGGGATGCACCTCAAGGAAACGGCAAGTAATTGGTGGTTAGCCAAGATTCTGTAAGGTTCACAAGCCAGAACTTGGGAAAGCTTCAAATCTGAATTTTATGAACAATTTCTTCCACCTGACTTCGAGCTGGACATACGGAAGGAATGGGACTGGCTTGCCCAGAAGGAACATGAAAGAGTAACGACCTATGTGGACAAGTATTGGTCGGTTCTTCTGAAGGTCACTCCCTTCATGAAGATTGCCGACGAGGAAAAGAAACGAAAGTTCGAAGCAGGTCTCCAACCGCAGCTTCGAAAGAGTATGAAAGTGTATCCGCATGACACTCTTCAGAGGATGATGGAGTCAACAATCATTGTTGAGGATTTGCACTCAACCGGGACACCCAGAAAAATGGAGCATAGCACTTACCGTGCAAGACAAAGTGGGGTCTACGATGACCAAGGGAGCCAAGGAAGAAAACGTCCTCCATCTAGGGACTATGATCATTCTAAGAAGCCAGAGGGCAATGGCAAGCGAACTAAGTATCTTTCTCCTACTCAACTTCAAACTTTCAGAGAGGAAGGAAGATGCTTCTACTATGGCGAGAAAGGACATATGAAACTGGATTGCCCGCTAAAGCAGCAACGGCAAGAACAAGCCTCTACGAGACAAGAGAAAGCAAGGAAGGAACCCGCTCCACCAAGCTCGAACTCAATTCCAGATGTTCAAGGAAACACAGAAACGGAGAAAGGAAAGCGTCAACTTCTGAAGGGCTGGGGGTCTTTGCAACCAGCGAATACTGATTCTTTATGATCCAGGATCCACGGATAACTTCATCTCCCTGGATATTGCGGAACGTTTGTGCCTCACACCGGCTCAGCTTGGCACACCGGTTACATCCGGATCGGTATTCGAGGGGTTGACAACCAATGCAACTCCCGTGCAAGGACAACTCAATCTTCAGATTGGCGAGTACAAGGACCGCGAATCATTTTTGATGGCACCCATCGAGGGATGTGATATCATCTTGGGTATGCCATGGCACTTCCACATGACACCTATTCCCGATTATGTGGAAAAGATCCTCACTTTTGATCATGGGGGTAAGAAAATAAAGATTCATGCTAATGTAGGAGATGGGCAGTTCCCAATTGTAAGCCATATCTCCATTAAGAAAGAAATGAAGAAGTGTGTTTCTGCTTACTTGATTTTTGCACGTGAGAAGGATAAAACTAGTAGGGACTCTCTCTCTAGTCTGGAAATTAAGCGTCTTCAATTTATTGAAAAGTACAAAGATTGTTTCACGGAAACACTTCTTGATGAACTCCCTCCGGTATGCCCGGAAGATCACCGCATAGATCTCATACCGGGTAGCTCGCCTCCCAATCAACCCCCTTATCGGGTGAGTCTTGCTCAGCAAGAGGAAATTTTGAAGCAAGTTAATGAGCTTCTAGAGAAAGGGTTAGTACGGCCCAGTGCTTCACCCTACTGCTCTCCAGTTTTACTGGTGCAGAAGAAAGATGGCACGTTTCGAATGTGCATAGACTATAGGTCTTTAAACAAGATCACAATCAAGAATCGCTTTCCGATCCCTCGGATTGATGATATACTTGATAAGTTGCAGGGTGCAAGTGTCTTTAGTCGCATAGACTTAAAGAGTGGGTATCATCAGATACGGATCGCCCCTGAGGATGTCCATAAGACTGCTTTCCGCACAACCTTTGGACTATATGAATTTTTGGTAATGCCTTTCGGCTTGACCAATGCTCCTGCGACGTTCAATGGCATGATGGACCGCATTTTCAGCCCGTATCGAGTTTTTACGGGAGTATTCTTTGACGACATACTCATCTTCTCTAAGTCAGAAGAGGAACATCGGAAGCACTTGGACTTAGTGTTTCAAGAATTGCGAAAGCATGAGTTGCATGTGAATGCAAGGAAGAGCGAGTTCTTTCTCTCAGAGATACACTATCTCGGCCATATAGTCTCTCACAATCAAGTGAGTAGGGATCCTGCCAAGATCCGAGTGGTAGAAGATTGACCTATTCCCACTACGGTACATGATGTACATAGTTTCCTGGGATTATGTTCGTATTATCGAAGGTTTGTTCGAGGATTTGCTCATGTAGCAGGACCACTTCATAACTTGACAAAGAAGAAGATTCCTTTCAGATGGGGATCGAGACAACAAGGAGCTTTTGATTGGCTCAAGTACTTGCTAAGCCATGGACCTATTTTGATAGTGCCTGACTTAAGAAAACCATTTGAGGTTCACTGCGATGCTTCAGGCGATTGCATCGGAGCAGTGCTAAACCAAGAAGGCCATGCAGTGGCCTACGAAAGCAGACGGCTTAAGGATGCAGAGTTGCATGCATCAATCTACGAAAAGGAACTCACGGTTGTGATTCACGCCTTATCCAACTGGAAGCACTATCTTCTAGGAGTTGATTTTGTGATCAAGACTGATCACCAGAGTTTGCGGTATTTTCTTACGCAAAGGAAACTATCTGAGAAGCAGATGAGATGGGCAAACTTTTTGTCTATGTTTCACTTCGAGATCCTTCACACGGTTGGGAGTAAGAATGTGGTCGCGGACGCATTGTCTAGGCGGCCAAGGGTGAACGCCATCACTTCGGTGTATCACCAAGAATTAGAAGCACTATCGGATTTGTATCCGAATGATCCAGATTTCTCCACCATTTGGGGAAAGCTACATCGTGGAGAGAATGAGTTTCCCTATTCCATTCGGGACGATTATCTCTACCACCATCAGGCCATATGTGTGGCAGAACCATTAAGAAAGAAGATCATGGATGAAGCACACGCTTCGCCTTATGCGGGTCATCGGGGTATTCTCCCTACGACCTTAGCAATGGAAAGATATTTCGTTTGGCCTAGCCTTAAAGCATACATTGATAAGTATGTCAGGGAATGCTTGGTTTGCCAAAAAGTGAAGTATGATCGGCATAAGACGCCTGGGTTGCTACAACCATTGCCTATGCCTAATGAACCTTGGGAAAGTATTGCCATGGACTTCATCATGGACCTCCCTAGAACTCAGACTGGAAATGACGCGATCCGGACCATTGTGGATAGGTTTAGTAAGCAAGCACACTTTATACCAGTCAAGAAAAGGATAAAAGCAGATCATATGGCTAGGGTCTTTCTGGCATAGATCTTTAAGCATCATGGAATGCCTAAGTCTATCGTGAGTGATCGAGATCCTCGCATGACATGAAATTTTTGGCGTGCCTTGATGAATAATCTTGGTACGAAGCTGAATTTTTCATCTGCCTACCATCCTCAAACGGACAGGCAAAGTGAGATAGCCAATTCCACGGTATTGGATATGTTAAAAGCTTATGTGTCAGACTGGCAATCTGACTGGGAGAAATATTTGCCTCTTGTCGAGTATGCATATAACAATACTATACACTCATCGACGGGGAAAGCACCTTTTGAGATTCTCTATGGTAAGCCTTTGCTTCCACCGATCCTTTTAACTAAGGATAAGATCTTTGCAGCAGATGAATTTGTCCGGGATTTGGACACAGCCTACGGGCAAGTTAGGAGAGCTATTCTATGCTCTCAGGAAAAGCATAAGAAAGCTGCAGACAAGCACAGGAGGAATCTAGACTTAACAGTCGGACAGTTAGTCTTACTCAAGTTTGAGAAGGCAAGACTTAAGAAACAAGCGTCTCATAAGGGGAAGGTGGTAAAACTTTCTACCCGTTATTATGGGTCGTTTAAGATCACTGAGCGAGTGAATGATGTCACCTTCCGATTAGAGCTACCGCCTAATTGGAGGATCCATAATGATTTCCATGTCAGTTTACTCCGGCCGTATGTGGGACCGCCTTCAAGCCAGCCTAGTGCTGAGGAACCTCCTGAGGTTGAGGAAACGGAAGAAATACTCCAACCGGAGCAGATAGTAAGTCATTAAGAGCGGCCTCTCAAATCCGGAAAGATAACACGGAAGTATTTGGTTAAGTTTAAGAACTATTCGAATCTAGAGGCTCAGTGGATGACGCAAGAGGAATTAGCAGCTTATCCCGAGATACTGGAGGTATATGTCCAAGCACTACAGTTGAGGTCAACTGTTTAGAAGCGAGAGGGATGTTGCTAATTGGACTATTTTCTTATTTTTAATGATTAATCTCTTTTTTAGGATATTTTATTGTGTGCACTAAGAACTGTTAAAAGATTGTAGCTACAGGAACTGCCATCAAGAACGGACAACTCTGATGTGTCATTTGATGGGTGACGGTAAACATCACGAAGGAGTTTCCGTAAGTTCGGTGGAAAGGGCCGGGTTACGAGTGCCCCTGATGCGTCACATGATGGGTGACGGGTGCATCAGTAAGGGGGCATCCCGTAGGCTAAGGAGGAAATCTGAACTGAGTAAGAAAATACGCGTAAGAACGCAAGCACAAGAATAAAGATGGGTTCAATGAAGCTTTTTACGAAAAGCAGGAACATTCGCGGGAGGGAAGATGTTTTCCCGCGAGGATTCTGTGTCTGCATTGCATCTGTGTCGTGTCTTGCACCCGGGGACGCCTAGAATGTGTTCGTGTAGCATTGTTTTCACTAACCGAGTGAGTTTTTAAAGTTTGAACAGGTTCACACTTTATTTTATAAAGTGGCCGGTCACTTTTAAGTGACCGGCCCTTTTATTAATAAAATAAAGCAAGGCTCTTATTAAAAAAAAAGCCAGCGTTAAAAGCTACGCAGGGGGCTGAAATCTGCTCTCTCTCTCTCTCTCTCTCTCTCTCTCTCTCTCTCCTCTCTCTAGAAAGCGCCAGAATCAGCGATTCTTCTCTCTCCTCTCTCTAGGGCGCCAGTGTTCTGCTTTTTCGGCTGCTATTCTCGTCGGGTGCCAGGGCCTATAAAAGGGCAGCAAGCGTTCAGTTTTTGGAGAGGCCGGGAGCAGCAGAAAGTGCTAGCGCTGGGATTCTGGACCAGAGGTTGGCGACGGAAACGGCAAGTGTTCGTGTGACGATTGAGTACGGAGGTCGTTTTTCCGAGCAAGGAGCGACAGGTATAAGGTGTTGATACGCATTGAGAATTATTGCTTTGTGTGGTTTGTTTTGCAGGAATCTCCCGTCTTACGGGAAAGCCCTTTACGGGAAGTACGGCTTTACGCCTAAGTCCCTTACGGGAAAGTACGGCTTCGCGCCTAAGTCCCTTACGGGAAGGAACGGCCTTGCACCCAAGCCCTTTATGGGAAAGCACGACCTTCGGGTCTAAGATTACAGAACGGAGGGGTTTCCTCGGGTTCTCGTGCTTGTATAAGAATTCTCCCTGAATAAAGAATACTCTTAACGGGGGGGGGGACCAGCCCACCTTTTGGTCCCCAATACTGTGTCGATCTTCTCCCTTCTCTCCCTTTTGCAAAGTATTTTATTTTTCAGATTTCTAAGTGCTCGTGTATGCTCCCGTTTTGTGACACTCAGTTCAAAGTCATCTAGGTCCCCTCGCCGCACTTAATAAGTTGGTGGATACTAGGAAATTAACTCCATAGAGGCACAGCGACGAGGTGGAGTCACCTAGAGAAAATCACATCAAAACTGGGCTACATTGCATTTTTGGACGTGGTCCCAGTGGTGAAAGATGGCCAGATGACCAATGAGAGTCCAATGGAAGCATTTCCTAAGATTTAGGGAACTTCTATTTCGGGCCACGAAATCTGTTCGTGTCATTAGCTTCAGAATGACAAGGGGAACATTTTATTACTCTGTTGCAAAGTCAACTAATGCACCAGTTGAGAGATTTTTAAGCGGAAAGCCCAATGCGGAGAAATTACATGCATGAGTACCAAGTGGCACTTTTTGGTCAATCTACCAAGTCTGGGAGAACAGAACTCGTAACTGACTTTTTGGAGTAGTTTTGGAGGCTGATAACTCTGATTTTCAGCCGTTTCTGAGCTTCCCATGACTTTACCTAGGACCATGGAGCTCATCTTCAGCATTGGAAGGTATCAGATGGGTGTTTACAAGGTTGTTTTGCTGCGTTTTCAGCGATACACAGGTTTTGGCAGCCATGGAACTCTTCCCTCTATTTGTTCACAGATGCATATACAAGTCAAGCATAGCAGAGGGGACGCTCAATTTAAGCTGGAGGGATGCTTCATTGTCACAGGTTAAGAGCTATTGTGTGCAAGCTTTCCCTCTCATGTACAGTGTAGTACAAGAAGTGATACACTGCTCTCTTTCTCCCCTACGGGCAATAACGTGATGCCCGACAAGAGGGCTCAAAGAGGGTCTTATGCTTCTGTGCCGAGGTAAGACCCTCTTTGAGCAAGAAGAGGAGTAGTTAATTGCTACTCCAAAAGCAAGCACCGTTGAGGGTGATAACCTCACCGTATAAGTGCGTTTTCAGTGTTGTTATGCACTGAATTTTGATTGTTTTTCAGCCGTACGGATGCCAGAACCATTGGGAATAGAGCCCTACTGTTAGAGGACAGTTCAAGGACTGTTTAGGGCTGAAAACAGGGCAAAAACCAGTAAATACAGCGTGCTCAATTTACTGTTTTTGGGCAGAAATCAGAGGGTTTAAGTCCTTGGAAGTGACTTCCAACAGGGGGATTTGTTCAGGGCGAGTTTTGGGGCTGTTATGTTGCCGAAATTTTGCCAGAACAGGTGTAATCTAGTTGGATACAGGTAAAGAATTCTCAGGACTCTTCTTGTAAGTTACCGTCTTAAAGAATAAAGAAAAAGAAATACCGAAAGGGGCGCCAATTTTGGGGCTTGCAGGTTGTCGGCGTCTGCTCGGAGCATTCTAGCTTTCGAGCTGTGTGTGTGCTTAAGTGTTAATTCCTGTCGCAGGGTTACCTTTCAAAAGTGCTCTGTGTGTGTCTAAAGTAAAGAATTAAGCTGAAGAGATGGGGTAATGGCAGAGGCAGGGTTGGCATGTCTTGGTTACTCAGAGTGTGTTACTCCCATTATTGGAAAGCTGCGTCTACATATTCAGTCATATGTGGACACAAAAGAATTTTATATCATGCCATTGGAAGGGTGCGATGCGCTACTTGGAATTCCGTGGATGTTTAGAGTACATGGTGTGCTTGTGCCTTCGGCAAGACGATCACCCTTCAACATAGGGGGCAAAACTCATGTTTTGGATGTAAAACTCTAAGGGGAGTCTGTCCCTATTGTATTCGCTTTGGCTATCACTTCTGTAATAAAGAATCATCTTTCTGTGTACTTGATTTTTACACGTGATGTCTCAGATAATTGTTAGTCAAATTTATCTGTGTTAGATAAAGAAAGGTCAGCATTTTTGCGAGAGTTTAGTGATTGTTTTTCTGATTCATTACCGTCGCAATTGCCGCCAGAGAGACATGAGGACCATCGGATAGATTTGGTGCTAGGGTGTAGCCCACCAAATAGACCTCCCTACAGGGTTAGTGCGGTGCAACAGAAAGAGATTATGGGCCAGGTTGAGGAGTTATTAGAGAAGGGGATGATCTTGTAACAAACTTTTGACGTGTCGACCTACTCAAGAATGGAGCTACCGGCCGAGGGGCCTAACCCTAAGAAGAACAAGCAACAGAACAAGTGTCACAGAGTGATGACATGGTTGCTCGAGAGCAGAAAACGCTAACCCTAATTTCTGCCAGAAACCCTAATTGCTGAAACCCTAATTCCAAAAACCCTAACTGTTGAAACCCTAATTCTGAATATCCTAACCCTAAAACCTGCAAACCCTAATTCTGAAAACCCTAACCCTAAAACCTGCAAACCCTAATTCTAGAAACCCTAACCCTAAAACTGCAACAGCATGGCTGATTTCAGAAAATTGCGTTGGCATGATGATGTGGCAGGCTGTACGGATTTTCGTGATTTACGCTTGCAGCTTTTGGCATTGCTTTTTGGACCAGAAGCTTTTGAGTTTGAAAGCTTTTCATGTAAACTGCTTTTTGGACCAAGAGCTTTTGATTTTGAAAGCTTTTCATGTAAACTGCTTTTTAGGCCAAGGGCCTTTAAATATGAGGCTAGGGCTCATTCTCTAGCATGCTTCTTGGAGAAGGTGCAGAGTCTGGAGTACCTGCTTGTACTTTGATGATGCAATATAAAGAAATACCGAAAGGGGCGCCAAGGTTTGGGGCCAATACTCTCTGGGGTGGAATTCTGCCACTCTGTGTCGCGTGTCGTCTCTCTCTCTCTCTCTCTCTCTCTCTCTCTCTCTCTCTTAGTTCAGTTGTTATTGAAGTGCTAAAAGTCTGTTCTTTTCTATTGGCACGTGGTGCCCGCCTTGTGACAGTGGTATCAGAGCATCAGGCGTATGCTTTTCTGAAAGCATACCGGTCCTACAAAAGAGCAGACAGAGCTATTTGAGGTATCTTCGCCCTCCAACTCGGGCTTATTAGCCACTCCCACCCTTACTTCATCGCGCATCGGGCGCGCTGCCGTCTTCACCGCAGTGTCTTACAGGGCATAAGCCAATTAAGATCACTTGCAAGAGAAGGATCCAGATTTGTTTCAAGTCACTGTTTTTTTCTCAGAAGCAGTGCCGTGCAGATGTTGATGTCTACAGCTACCAAGCAGCATATTGAAGTTTCTCGACATCTCCCAATAGATGTCTCTTCACGAGCAGATGACCTTGGAGGTTTAGTGTGATTGCTATCTCTTGGGACTACCATCGCCGCCAAAGAAACACTGTCTGTCCGAGAGCTGATGGATCATGCCGTGCTCGGCTACGACCTCATGGAAGGAACCTAACCCTAATTTTTGTTG
The DNA here is from genome assembly GCF_014529385.1 of Adiantum capillus-veneris. Classification (NCBI taxonomy): domain Eukaryota; kingdom Viridiplantae; phylum Streptophyta; class Polypodiopsida; order Polypodiales; family Pteridaceae; genus Adiantum; species Adiantum capillus-veneris. The sequence continues at coordinate 49,488,496 of NC_140937.1, forward strand.
CAGGTTTCAAGATGGAAAGTCAGTCGACTTTTCGAGGTCGACTAATGTCGAGATTGCTTTTTAAGTTTGAGTTTTGTTTGATCTTGTTTGGAATTTGTTTGAAATGGATGGTATCTGTTTTGAACCTGTTTTGGTGCCGATTTGAATTGTTTGACTCTGTCTGGTTTGATACTGGTTTCAATGATTGGTGATTTTACTCCCGGGTGGAGAAGTGAGAAATACTGTTTTGGTATTGTTTGAACCTCGGAACGACGCAGGCCGATGCTTGGGGAGCGTTCCGTTGTATGTTTGAAAACCTCTGAACGACTCAAGTCGATGCCTGGGGAGCGTTTGGTTGCATGCTTGTAAAATAATTGTTGTTGTGACTCCCGGCCCGGACCTGGATGGTTATGCGGGAGGAGTATTAAGAAGTCTGAGCAGTGGTTACTCTCAACACCTCCAAACGACGCAGGCTGCAGTCTGGGGGGCGTTTGGTTGTAAAAGGCCTCTATATCTCCCGGCTCGGACCTTTTTAGGTTATGCGGGAGGAGTGATGAGGGAGTCGTTGAATATCTCTCGGCCTGGACCTTGTTAGGTTATGCGGGAGGAGCGTTCATCGGCGGCTTTATGTTTCTATGTCTTGTAACATGCATATGTGAGCATTTGTGTTGCATTGTGATGTGCCAACCACTGAATATTCCTAATTGGATGAGATTGCCTGGGTATGTAATTTTAGTGCATCAAGACACCCGTGGAAGATCAGTACGGTCTGGGTGTGATGGCTAATTTTACTACGCCGGAATATCAAGAGTTCCGATTTGGACGAAAGGAGAAGCTAACTCCTTGATCAAAACAACCGATAGGAGCAGCCAACTCCTTGATCAAAAGAGCAGAAAGGAGAAGCTAACTCCTTAATAAAAAGAGCAAACTGATTGTCCCTCGGAAATTTTTGAACTAACTTGAGTTGTTTTGCAGATATGTTGTAATCGCGGGCGATTACTCTCTTTCAAGAAGGGGAGATGTAACAAACTGCTGCGTGTCGACCTACTCAAGAACAGAGCTATCGGTCGAGGGGCCTAAATCCTAAGAAGAACAAGCAACAGAACAAGTGTCACAGAGTGATGACGTGGTTGCTCGAGAGCAAAAAACCCTAACCCTAATTTTTGCCAAAAACCCTAATTCCAAAAACCCTAACTGTTGAAACCCTAATTTTGGAAATCCTAACCCTAAAATTGCAACAGCATGGCTGATTTCCGAAAATTGCGTTGGCATGATGACGTGGCAGGTTGCTGGGTTAAAGGCCCAAATGGCCCCCTTTAATGTATATTTTAAAGGTTACTAACCTTTGGCCAAGTTCACATTGAACTTGGCCACTAACCATAAATTGGTCCTATACAAAATAATAAAGGGAATGTGAGTTTTTAACTCACTAACTCATTTCCCCTACTCATCATGTAGCGTGCCCTCTCTCTCTCCCTCTTTCGATCTGCTAGCGCCCACCTTCTTGCTGGTCTTCGTCACCTCTCCCTGCACACACCCCGCACACTCTCGCGTGCTCTTTCACTTGCACACAACGCCGCGCGCTCATCAACTGGTATCAGAGCACGCAAGCATGCTGAATTGCATGAGCCAGATGTGATTGTTCACAATGATGATGTGTTAGTTGATGCTTTTTCTAGCGAAGCTAACCTCGTTGTAGATTCGACAGATCCCGAAGAACCGATCTTGGCTCTCGAGCTTGGTCTAGAGAACCATTACAGGAAGTATTATGTGTTTGCATGATTGATATGCACGCATTGTTCGAGTGTTTCATTCGTGAAGGTTTCTTGTATTTTAGTCAGCATCGTTATGTGATCCCTTTTCCTAGGCATGACATATTGTATGTTGAGCACGTTTCTCTCATGGATGAGCACGAATGTATGCGGATTGTTCAGGAAAAGCTGCAAAGTTTGTATGTCAGGAAGTCACATTCCATGTCTCTTCCTTGGCATGACACAGTTTCCGAAAGAGCACATGATAGTATGAGCACCAAGCATCGGCATTTCCATTGTGATTTGCCACATTTGATTGATTTCGATCAAACAAAAAAGATTCGATTGCATTGTTTGCATGTGTTTGATGAACGGGTTGTCACTCCGTCTCTATGTTCATCTACATGGCATACACAGTCTTTAGAGAAGACAAGATTTTTTTCCTTCACTTTACGTGGAATGGGTATGTTCATGGTTTTGTGTTGGAGATGGTTTCAGGAATTTTCAGCCATGGAGATTCTTGAAGACGAAAGACGCAGGACTCTCGACGAAGTTGAAGCATCGAAGGAGCCACAGAAGACTTTGAGTCGCTTTCGGCACGGCCCAAAGAAGCAAGCGTTGCAGACCTTTATGAAGTTCAAGTACCGCTCGACCCACACAAAAGAGTGGGCCGGCGAAGAGTCCCTTCCAGGATTTCGGATGCTGTTGGCAATCTCCCTCGACGCCATACAGTTCGGTACCAGTACCTCCCTTTGAAAAGGAGGGGATATCACGTGACACATCCCAACCCTATGTGTCCGTGGACAAGCTACACCATAGAAGGGTTCCCGTCAGTTCAGTCAGTTTAGATTAGGAGTGATCTGGCACTTTTGTGAGTCTATTCGTAGACCGTGCATGCCCAGTCACTTAGCATAGATGCATATCCTTCGGTTGCACACAGCATGATCATCGGAATTCCCATCAGAATCCATTAGCATCAGTTAGGGGAATTTTCCTGTGCATTTAGCCTAGTTTTCTATTTATTGGTTATTTTCATTTATTATTTAAAGTGACTTTCCAACAAAAGTAGGTAGGGCAATTTTGCTAAGTTAATATATAAGCAAACCCAAGTTAGCACTTTCTGGCAGAAGAGGCAGCAGGAGCTTCCCGCTCAATAGGCAACTTCTCAGCAGTAACCCCCCCTCAGCATCCCCTAGCGTTTTCCAAGCATCAGTATCGCCATCGACTCCATCTCCTTGGTGTTTCTCCCCCACAGCCAACATCGCCTACAAGTCCTCTTGCCTGGCGTTTCCCTCCTTAGCAGACATCGTCATCAAAGCTCTGAACCTGGCGTTTTCACTTGACCTCCATCAGCGTTTTTCAGCCTTCACTAACGCTAGGCATCCACAGCAAAACCTCAGCATTCTGTGGAGTTTTATCAGCATGAAGACCTCAGCCTGATGGCGTTTTTGCAGCAGGTTGGCAGCCCATTGAAAACGCTGCCCTATCTTGCAGATCTGCAGCATTTCCAGCCAGCCACATCAGCATTTTTATCTCTAGCATGACCCCCGACCAAGATAGTCATTTTCAGCCATAACCACAGATCACATATTTCAGCCATAAGTCGTCGTCGTCATCACCGTCGTCGTCATCGGCATAGTCCCATTGCATACGCATTGTACACCTTTCTGCAATCAAAGTAGACCACTCTCGCCGACGAGAGTGGGGCCTTCGGAGGAGGGTTTTACAACCTCTCGGGTGTCGTATCTCTTCTCTCTCCTTCTCTGTCTCTTTCACTTGCACGCACAATATCCACTCACTTTGTTCGTGATCATAGCACTCTCCATAAGACGGAAAGCTCTCGCTTAAAGGAACCTTGAGCAATAAAGATCACTAATCTTGAGAAAATACAACATTCATTCCGCTGCACCTAACAAAAAGGCAAAGAAGTCTAAATCTCGTCCAGTGAGTGACAGTTCTACAGAGGACTCGTCTACAGACAGTTCAGACTCTGACGATGGCAATAATTATGCGAACAAGAAGAATTTTTATAAAGCCAACCAATATGACTTTTTGGAAGATAAAAGCAAGAAAGTCTGAGAGTTTAAGGAAGGTGGACAGTCAATTAAATTTGACACGTTTTCAAGATATAAAGATGCTTTGAAGGCTTTGTCTTTTATATAGCAGTTTGACATCGCTTTCGCGGGAGGATGCTACTCAGAGCACTCCAAGATTCGGTGAGCTGCCACTTACTTCAAGGGGAATGCTTGAACTTGGTGGTCCACGCTTCTTTTAAACAAGACTGCGCTAGTTAAATGGCTGAAATTTAAGAAGCTTTTTATTTCCTCTTGGCTAACTCAAGAGTATGAATGCGATATACGAGCTGCTTGGAACCATCTTCGGATGACCAAGAGAGATACAGTGGACGCTTATTGCGAGAGATTCTGGAGCTCTTTTCTACCCGCCTCTTCATTCAAGAAGATTTTGTTCAGAGAACAGATTGAGTGGTTTACCTTGGGTCTACCTACAGAGATCCGAGATCACTGCTTGGAACAGAAGTCAGCTTCTATTCAGGAGTTGATGAGTCATGTGAAGCAGGGTTTTGCCATTCACTTTGGCAGTCTGACCTACCCCACCGATTAGGTCATGACACAACGAGCCGAATAGACTTCAACAAATGAAAGTAGAAAGAGAAAGAGCAACCCAGAAAAGAAGGATGCACGACCCAAGCTTACTCCTCAGCAGAGAGCTCGCTTCATCAGGGAGGGGAAGTGCTTTGGATGCGGGGAACATGGACATATCTCCGCGAAGTGCCCTAAAAAGGCATAGAAAGAACAGAATGACAAGGACGACTAAAGGCTTGATTGTTCGAGAGCAGTTGAGGAACGTGGAAGAAAAGGTTAGATAAAAACAGGACTGGTTCCAGATTGTGTAGTTACCGATCCCAACCCCATGGACGAGAGTATAGAACTTTGCCGAGCTAAAGTGAAAGACCAAGAAGCCCTGATCTTCTTTGATGGAGGAGCCAAGGCCAACTTCATTTCACTAGAGTTGGCGGCGCGGCTTGAGATCACTCCCGATCGGATGGGACCACTCGCGGAGGCTGTTCTAGTGGCACCCGGCAGGGACGTAGCCATTACACCTGTCATTGGCAAACTTCGGTTGCATTGTCAGGGGTATTTGGGGCATGAGGACTTTTTCATAATGCTTTTGGAAGGTTGTGATGTTCTCTTGGGGATTCCCTTGTACCACAAGAACAATGCCGTGGTCGATTATCAGGCGAGGAAAGCGATATTGACTACAGAGAAGGGCAGAACCATTGTACTTGACATTAAACTGAAGGGCGAGTCTGTCCCTATTGTATCGACTTCGGCCATTTCTAAATTAATGAAATCCAATCTGTTTGTTTACTCGATCTTTATGAAAGAATTGAGTGATAAGGATAGGACAAATATGTCTAAACTTGATAAAGAGTGCCAAGATTTTCTCCACTCTCACGTCGATTGCTTCTTAGAGGGCTACCATGCGAGTTACCACCTGCTCGTCCTGAAGATCATACCATTGATCTGATACCTTGAAGTACACCACCAAACCGGCCACCGTACCGTGTGAGCCGAGCACAGAACGAAGAGATTATGAACCAAGTGAAAGACCTCTTGGAAAAGGGTCTTGTCTAGCCTAGTACTTCACTGTATTGCTTTCTTTTTTTCTTTCTCAAGCGTGCCTTCTCAAAATGTAAGAGCACCCAATCATCCTCCTTCAATTTCAAGTTGCGACGATGGCGATTCGCTGCCTTTTTCTGTCGTTCTTGAGATTTCTGCAAAGCCTCGCGAACCTTGGCAAAAGCCTTATCTAAGTCTCGCGTATATTCATATACTTAAAAAATCTTATCTTTCGTGCTTAGGAAGGGTGGAACCTTCACAGCACCTTCAACAATCTCAAATGGCGCCTTCCCCGTCGAAGAGTGTATCGTGTTATTGTAAGCAAATTCCACCAAAGGTAGGTACTTTTCCCATTGAGTCTTTTGATCCGAGATATAAGACTTCAATAAATCTAAACCACTGAATTGGCAATCTCAGATTGCCCATCAGTCTGTGGGTGGAACGATGACGAGAACTGCAACCGCATGCCAATGTTCTCACAAATTGCCTTCCAAAACAAACTCGTAAATCTGGCGTCCCTGTTGCAGACAATCGTCTCAGGCATGCCGTGCAATCTGAAGATCTAGGCCACAAACAGTCTCACTAAGTGATCCGGCTTGATTGTTTTCTTTACTGGAATGAAATGAGTCTACTTGCTAAATCTGTCAATAACAGTCCAGATACCATCGTGACCACTCTGTGTTCTCGGGAGATCAAAAATGAAATCCATTGCAATAATTTCCCAGGGGTGGGTGGGTATGGGTAAAGGCTAAACAATCCCTGTGCTTTATGCCTGTCAAACTTGACCTTCTCGCATACTAAGCAACTGCGCACAAACTCTTCCACATCCTTCTTGAGTCTCGGCCAAAAGAAGTATCTCTCTACCCCTTTCATGGTGGTAGCAATGCCGCGGTGACTCGTAAAAGGTGGAGAGTGGCATTCAGTCATAACCTTTTCCCTCAACGGCTGTGTAACGCACAACATAGTTTTTCTCATCAAGTAGCATCCCGAATGAAATATCCTGCTACTATCTCCCCATCCCGTATCCGTGTGAAAACGTCTGCAAAATTTGTATCTGTGGCATATTGGGACCATATTCTCGAAGCTCCTATGATGTATCACGGAAATAGCCAGAACCAACGGCTTTCGAGACAAAGCATCTGCCACCACATTCTTCAGTCCCTGAACATGGACAATCTGGAAGTGAAACTGTGACAAGATGTTCGCCCACCGCATCTGCTTTTCCGAGAGTTACTTCTGTGACAAGAAGTAGCGCAAACTCTGATGGTCTGTGAAGACAATAAAATCCGCTCTGAGTAGGTAATGTCGCCATTGAGTAAGAGCATGGATAACCGCCAAAAGGTCTTTCTCATGAATCTGTGTTGTCATTTCCGGCCTTGAGAACAATCGGCTCTCGTAAGCAATGACATGGCCTTCTTGCATTAAGACCGCACCCAGACTACGACCACAAGCATCACAATATACTTCAAATGACTTCTGCAAGTCCGGCAAAGTCAAAACTAGTGCCGTAGTCAATTTCTCTTTCAATGTCAGAAAGGCAGTCACCTCTGTGGGTCCCCACGAGAAAGGGACTCCTTTCTGTGTCAAGATATGCAAAGGGGAAGCAACCTCTGCAAACTTTCCAATGAACCGCCTGTAGTACGAAAACAGTCTCAAGAAGCTTCTAACTTCATGGACATTCTTCAAATCGGGCCAATCACAGATAGTCTCTATCTTGGCCGAATCCATTTGCACTCGCGTTGCTGAGACAATGTGTCCCAAAAAGTGTATCTCTGGTAGGAAAAATTCACTTTTCTTTGCAATAATCACTAACTTGTGATCTAGTAATGCCTGAAAGACCTGAAGTAGATGATCTCTATGTTCTGCCTCATTCTTGGAGAAAACAATGATATCGTCAAAGAAAGTGCCAACAAATAGCCTATACTCTCGAAAAATCATGTCCATCATCCGGTTAAATGTCGCAGGAACATTGGTTAAGCCAAGAGGCATCACCAAAAACTCAAATAACCCAAAAGTCGTCCGAAAGTTGTCTTCTAGACGTCTTCCGGCGCGATTCTGATCTGATGATATCCACTCGTCAAATCAATCATGCTAAAGCACGAGGATCCCCGTAATCTGTCGAGTATATCATCGATCCTAGGTATCGGAAATTTGTTCTTGATGGTGATTTTGTTGAGAGCTCTATAATCGATGCACATTCTCCAAGATCCATCTTTCTTCAAAACCAACAACATTAGAGGCTTTTTCCAAAGCTTAGTATGCGATACTACGGACCTTCCCAAATCTCTGAAAAGATCAATGATGTCTCCTTCCTATTGAAACTGCCTGACATGGGATGCAAAGTGGATGGAGGAGGAGGAGGACCTAGCAGATATTCCTCAGATTGTGAAACTTTACCTCGAGGCTTTTGGTTTAGCATAGTCTACTCAAAATGGAACCCAGAATTCGGCTTGGCCGGAGATCTGGTGGAGTGGGATGCGCAAGAGGGCAGGTACTCCGCTTCTTTGTCAACAGATGCCTCGATTTAGATACCAGAGTCACTGATGTCTCTCTGAGCTTCAGGGATACTGAGAGTTGACAGTATTCTGCTGTATGACTTTATGAAATGGAATTCCTGAATATGATACTGATTTGTTCTTGACTTCTTTTTAAGTGTAGGAACTGATAGAAGAAATGATTGCAGCATTTTGGTCTACGTGATCTCGAATAGACATGGTTGCAATAGGGGTTAGTCAATCGGGCATCGATGAGGTCCCGACTGGATCTAGATGCGATTGCTAGCTACATTGCCGATAAATCATGGTCTAAGATCCGAATGAATGTTGAATGTCATGTGATGTCCTGTGATGTCGTGTGATGTGACTGTTGATTGGTACATGTGCTAGATGTGTGTTCCTAGTGCGTAGGTACTAACAGTCAATCAGTGCTAGACGTGTGTTCCTAGTGTGTAGGTACTAACAGTCAGTGTCTGCTAAGACGGTTTATGGCCTCTATCTGTTTTGCAGGCGTAATTGAGGGCGATTACAATGCTTTCAAGAGGGGGGTATGTCACAAAGTGATGACGTGGCAGTATTGATGAAACCCTAACCTTAATGGCCAAAAACCCTAAATGCTGTCAAAAAACCCTAATTCTAATTTTTGCCAAACCCTAATTCTTCCCTAATCTAACCCTAACCCTAACCCTAAAGGTAGTAGGGGCAGATCCCGGAAAATGTGCATGAAATGCTGACGTAGACAGCCCCATTAATTGCTGAATTTCTAACACGTAGCAAGCCGTACGGTTTCCGTAAATAGCGGCGCTGCTTTTGGTGCAATTCAGTGTGGGAAAAGTCCTGCTTTATTCTCTATGCAAGGCAGCCGGAGAGAGAGAGAAACTTTTGCTTTATTTCTGAAGCTCAAGAGAGCTTGTGAGAGAAAGAGCCTCTGCTTTATTTTTTTGGCTTTTGATTTTAAGCTTTTGGGGCTCTGCTTTTGGCAACCCTTGTAAATAAATATGTGGTTTGGGCTCCCACTTTGCAGAGCATCTGGACGCAGAGTTTGAGAGTGAGACCCAACTACTCTTGTAGTTTGAACATTGATTAATACAAAAAGAAATACCGAAAGGGGCGCCAGTCTTTGGGGCCAATACCTCTAGGCACGGAACTCCGCCGGGCCAGTGTAAATCTATTGTGAACTGTGAACTGTTTTGAAGTGGTTATTTGGTGCTGTCGGGATTGATTCTTTACTTGGAGTGTCTAAGTCTGTTACAATAGTCATGTGTCTACCTTCTTCAAGAATCTCCGAGGATGAAAATTCGTGAAACCACTTCCAACACAAAAACATGAACATACCCATTCCATGTAAAGTGACTTGAAAAATTCTAGTCGTCTCTAAAGATTGTGCATGCAATGTAGATGAACATATAGACCGAGTGTCAAACTGTTCATCAAACACACACAAACAATGGAATTGAAACTTGTCTTTCTGATCTAAATCTATCAACTATGGCAAATCACAATAAAAATGCCAATGCTTGATGCTCAATCCTTCTTGTGCTCTTTCGGATACTGTGTCATGCCAAGGAAGAGACATGGAATGTGAATTCCGTGGGTGCAAACATTCCATCTTTTCATGAGTAATCCGCATACATCCGTGCTCATTCATTAGGGAATCGCATTCATCGTACCATATGGCATGCCTGTGGAAAGGGAACACATAAAGACGGTGACGGAAGTACAAGAAACCGTCACGAATGAAACACTCGAACAATGTGTGTTGACTAATCATGCGTACACATAATACGTCCTGTGGGGGTTCTTTGGACCTCGACTTGAGAGCCAAGATCGGTCCTTTGTGATTGATTGAATCTGAATGAGGTTAGATTCTCTAGACAAAGTATCAACGAAACCATCATCCTTGTGAACAATCACATCTTTATCATGCAAATCATCATCATTGTTAATAATCACATCTTTATTATGCAAATCATGTGTCTCGTGCTTTGGAGAAGACAAGACTGAGAGAGTCTCTTTCTCCTGATTCTTTTCAATCTTCGCCTGCACATTAGAAATGAGAGATGAAGAATGAACATCTTGCTCCCACGAATGACAATGGGACAGTCACTTTTGGTATTGAAAGTGAACGAATTTTCCGCCCAATCAATGAGAGGGCTATGCTCACGAAACCATCAAATATCCAAAAGCATATCACATCCTGAAAGAGGAGACACTACAAATTTCCTGCGGAAGGTCGCTTGTTGCACAGTGAACAACACACCAAGGCATTCTCGTGTAATGAGAGAGTCCATACCGGGAGCGAAGCTCGACACCTCGAAAGGAGATGTCTTGCTAACCTCCAAGCGGGCTCTTTCGAAAAGAGAGGGACTAACCACGGTCCACATCATGCATACTACCAGAATCAAACAAGACCACCATGTGTTGATCATTCACATGACCATAACACTTAATGAGAGACTCATCAATGGGAGGATCATGAGAAAATTGGGACTTACGAGTGTTCTCATTTATGGCATTAATAGAGGATGTGGGTTCTGTGGGTTCTTTATATTCATTAGAGTCAAGCTTAGGACATGTTCTTTTTATGCGACCCTTGCTGTGACAATGATAACATCGACCTTCCTTAGAATAAATGCTTTGTTCTTTTGACGTCATGTACCCTCCTAAAATTCCTTGTGCTGCTTTTTCATCTGGGGTGAGCTTAGGTCTAGCAATTGTGTTTGCTTTACCCTTAGGTTCATTTGGAGAGTTCTTTTTTGAGAGACTAGATGAAGATTGGTTAGAAGAGTTACCATTCTTACCGTTCTTACCGTTCTTACCATTCTGAGAAGTCTGAGCGGTAGTTTGAGAAGTCTTAGTTCTCCTTCGGTTTTCCCTTATTGTGCTTCATCTCCTGTGCGAGAGCAATCGCTACCCCCTTGTTGAGATCTGCGGGATCGAGGACTTTTGACATCAAACCGTATATAGTTGTCCAACCCGAAAATAAAAGCCTCCTTGCGCTCATCATCCGATTTGCGTAATTGAGTGCCGAGCTGCAAAACACGGTTAGAAAAAGTCAAACCATTTTGCTTGAGACTACGCCAATTGTCCTTCAATCGTGCTAGGTACTGGGGTGGCATAAACGGCGTCTTGAGCTTGTCTTGGAAGTCGACCCAATTGAAGGAAAGGGGCGCGTCTTCATCGGCTTCCTCTAGGTGCCCGGCCAACTGTGCCTCTTGCCATGCGTGGTACTAATTAATGGCATCACCGGCAAGGTACATGACTGCCGTTAAAACCTTGCTATTCCTTGTCTTCTTAGTTGTCGCAAAATAAGCATTAAATTGATGCAAAAGAATGAATAACACTAGCATCAATCTTACCGTTATACTTACTGAATGTCAACTTCTCGGTGACGGGATTGTTGGAGTCCTAATCTCAGCTTGCGCCACTTGATGAACCACCAACATCTTTGGCCGGCTCAGGTTGCGAGGTGAGTACCTATAGGACCAACTCTTGCATGCGTTGGTCTCTCTGCGTCTCACGCTCTAACTCCAAGGCTGCTCGTTTGACTTCGGCCGCTACTCGTTGGGCTTCACGTGCTTGCTCACGCTCTAGCTCAATAGCTGCCTTTCTTTTTGCGGCCGCCAAGCGCGCTTGCTCAAACTCACGTTCCAAGGCTGCCCTTAGCTGTTCGGCCGCCAAGCTTGCTTGCTCGCGCTCACGCTTCAAGTTGGCCTTTCTTTCTGCTTTTCTTTCTTCGCGCTCGCGTTCCAAGATAGCCTTTCTTTTTGCTTTTCTTTCTTCGCGCTTGCGCTCCAAGGCAGCGCGTTGCGCTTCTTGTTGTAAGTTCATGTCGATCATCGTCTTGCCAAAGTCTCCATAGGATTTGGTGTAATCCTTGGCGTAGATGGGGAAGGGGGAGGGTCAGAAAAACCTCCTGGTGGTGAAAATTCTTCTTCGCCACTTCCATGCTCATCACCTCCATGCGAAGTATCCATTCTGCTTCGGGTAATGACCATACATTGAAGTCTTGGGTTCTTAAGTTCACGAGGAACTTGGGTTCTTGTAGTTCTTGGGTTCTTGGGTTCTTGAGGGTCTTGAGTTTTTGAGGGTTTTGAGTTCTTGAGGTTCTTCTTTAGCTTGCAATCTCTGCACCCGTTGGCGGCCTTGCGCTCACACCAAGGTTGCTTTTTACCACCTTACGTCGATTTGCCGGCCGCGAAGTGCACGGTCCGCTCTCAATGAGTGAAAAGAGAAACAAGGGGAGATTGAACAAGCCCTTTTTTCTTGGGTTTCCTGTCACTCTTCAAAAACACGATTAGGAATCAACACGCCCAAGTGGACTTGGGTTACGTGCGATAGCAACAAGCAAAAAAATTTCTTGTGGTTCTTTCCTTGAGTGATACAAAACGTTGCCAAAGCTCTGATATCAATGTAAGGTGCAACGGAAGTGAATGTTGAACTTTGCTCAAGATGACTGCTCCGAACTGTGCTCAAGGGTTCCTTTTACTTACGGAAGGGAGAGCCTTCCGTTCCTTTAGTGACAGAGTGCAAATGATCACAACAAAGCGGTAAACACTGGGAGTGAAGGTGCTGAGACTGAGAGATGGAGAGAGAAGAATACGAAACCAGACTGTTGTCAAACCCTCCTCCAAAGGCCCCACTGTCTATGGCAAGAGCGTTCTACTATTGATTGCACAATCTCTACAATGCAATGGACTTGCCGACGATGTCGACGATGATGAGGAGGACGACGAGACGGGCTGAAATCTGAAAACGCTAAGGGCTAAAATCTGCAAATCTTGTATCTGCTGAATTCTGACTCTATGTTGGTGATGACGGCGATGATGACGACGCAACGACGATGCGCTGAAAATGCAGATGTTGAAATCTGCGAATAGCGGGCTGAATCTGCAAACATCGACTGATCTGGCCGTGTGGCGAGGATCTGCTGCAGGAAGGTGGGATCTGCGAGGTTTGGGGGCTGCAGTACGGAGTCTATATGCCGAAAACTGAAAACGCTGATGCAGAAAAGGGGCTTGTCGCCGGGAATTTGCAAAACTCTAGGCTGTCCTGTTGATCCAAAAACGCTAGGCTGATTTGCTCATCTGCTACAAAAACGCTAGGCTGAATGCTGGGAGCTGGTAATGCCAGGGCTGATCTGCAATTGCAAAACGCCAGGGCTAAATCTTGTAGCAAAACGCTAGGCTTGATCTGATGAAGAAACACTAGTTGTCTTGCTGAGAAGGTGCATTTCACAAGTGGTCTGCTGCCTCTTCTGCCAAAAAGTGCTAGCGCTAGGTGTCCTTATATATTTGCTTAGCCAATTTGCCCTACCCAATATCCCAACAAAGTCACTTATTAATAATAAGTGAAAAATGGCTAAAATAGGGAGAATAGGTCTGCGCACTGTAAAAATGCTCCTGATGGGTTCTTTTGATAATCTGATGATCATGCTGTGTGCAACCAGAGGATATGCATCTACTCTGAGTGCCTGGACATGCACGGTCTGCGAACAGACTCAAAAAAGTGCTAGAACACTTCCTAAGCTAAGCTAACTGAACCCTTGTCATGAAGTAGCTTGTCCATGTACACATAGGGTTAGATGTGCACGTGACAGTGAGCTTGCTTGCTAAATCTGTCAATGAAAGTCCAAATGCCATCATGCCTACTTTGAGTCTTGAAGAGATCAAAGATGAAATCCATAGCAATGCTTTCTCAGGGGTGGGTGAGAATGGTTAAAGGCTATAGTAGCCCCTGTGCCTTATGCCTGTCAAATTGGACCTTTTGGCATACTAAACAACTACGAACAAAGTCGTCCACATCCTTTTTGAGTCTTGGCCAATAGAAGCAACGGTCCACACCCTTCAAGGTGGTATCTATGCCGCGATGACCTGTAAAAGGTGGACAATGGCACTCTGTCAAGACCTTTTCCCTCAAAGGTTGTGTAACACACAACATTTCCGCATCAAATAGCCATCCTGTATGGAATAACCTGGATATGTCTCTCCATTTTGTATCCGAGTAAAAATGTCTGCAAAGTCAAGCTCTGTGGCGTATTGTCACAAAATGATGACGTGGCCTGGACACACACACACGGCATGTTGACGTGGCAGAACGTACGGACGTGGCAATACGAACGTTGATGTGGCAAAGGATGGCACGATTGATGTTATGGCAGGTTGTATAGACTGCGGATTTTGCGCTGATTGATGACGTGGCAGCCTGTACGGATTTTCGCAAATTGCGTTGATGTTTTTTCTGCCAGCTTTTGGGACCGGTAGCTTTTGAAACTTATTGCTTGTGAGTTTAGAAGCTTTTGGGGCATCCTTTGTAAGAATAAATAAACCCTTTGGGGCCTCACTCTTTAGAGCAGAGGACCCCTTCGGGAGTAGTACTTTGCTCAAGCATTAATATAATAAAGAAGTACCGAAAGGGGTGCCAAGTTGTGGGACCAATACCTCTTGGCATGGAACTACGCCGGGCCGTGTCGACTCAAGTTTTTAAAGTTGTGAAGTATTATAAGTAATGCAAAAGACACCAGGGTTGTTATAGTCACTGCCGATTCCGGATAAGCCATGGGAAAGCATTGCTATGGATTTTATCTTTGATCTTCCAAGAACATCAACAGGGAATGATGGTATATGGACCATTATTTGCAGATTCAGCAAGCAGACCCATTTTACCCCTGTCAGGAAGAAGATAAAATCTGATAAGATGGCACGGTTGTTCATGTACAATGTGTCCAAGTACCATGGTATGCCACAATCGATTGTCAGTGATCGTTATCCTCGCATGACAAGTTTGTTTTGGAGAGGATTGTTTGAGATCATGGGCACTACGCTCAAGTTCTCGTCTTCATTTCATCCACAAACTGATGGACAGTTAGAAGAGGCTAATTCTACTGTCTTAGATCTGCTGAAATGTCATGTGTCAGATAATAAGGGCAAGTGGGAACAATATTTGCGTATGCTTGAGTATGCGTACAACAATACGGTGCATTCATCAACTGGCAAGGCACCTTTTGAGATTGTTGAAGGCGGCAAGAAGGTTCCTCCCATTTTGCATACAAAGGACAAGATCTTTGAGGCAAATCGATATGTTGAGAACATGGATGACATGTATAAGAAAATCAAAGTTGCCCTAGAGAAGACTCAGGCAAATCAGAATCATCACCATCGTGAATTGTTGTTTTCACATGGTGATTGGGTACTCTTACGGTTTGAAAAGGCAAGATTAAAGAAAATGAGGGGCAAGGAACGCATGTTTCCTAAAATCAGCATGCGTTACTATGGGCCTTTTCAAGTGCTTGATAAGATTAGTGATGTGGCTTATAGGCTGAAATTGCATGACGATTGGAAGATTCATAATGCATTTTACGTGAGTCTTCTAAGACCGTTCGTGGGTGATGTGCCAGAAGACATGCCACAGGAGGATCAGCCAGAAGTTGATGAACTTGATGAGATCTTGGTACTTGAGCAGATTTTGGCACATAAAGAAAGAAAAGGTAAGGGACAGGTTGCAAGACGCTATTTGGTGAAGTTCAAAAACTATCCACCTATGGATGCAAAGTGGATGGAAGAGTGTGAACTGTCAGAGTCACCAAATGTATTGTTGCTTTACCTTGAGGCCTTTGGATTACAGCCTACGTATGCCCCAACTCAATGTGTCCAAAGGAGGGGTAATGATAGAGCTAGCACATCAAATGTACCTATGGATTCAGTGCAATAGAAGTGTGCATCGCTCTTTAAACGTTAAAGGTATAATGTTCACTTCTATAATAGACAAAAGTATGAAGGTCTCATTAAGTCATTTGTATCTATGTGTTATGACCTTTCTTGCGGGTACATGCGATGATAAAAGGGTGCTAACAACACAAGATCATCAATGGCATGTATATATGGCATGCAATCGAGGACGTTTGCGATTTCAAGAGGGGGTAATGTCATGAGGACTTGGCAATTGCTGACCTTAGTTGTTGGTTTCTTTCTCTTGATGTTTGTTTAATTTTTGGGACTCTCTTTTTGAAGTTGCAAATGGCCGGACATTGTATGGCCATTGTGAAACGCTCGACGGCCGAGACAGACGGGAAGGCCTTGTCGCCACGAGTTGGTTGGGCGGACCGACACTTGGAATTCGAGCAATAAAAGTATGTCTAGGCTCTACTCAAAGTTTGAAGAGAAGATCACCCGATAACGGGGCTACATTTCATTTGTGGATGTGGTCTTAGTGGTGATAGATGATCAGATGACCAATGGAAGTGCCATGGGAGCATCTCCTAAGATTTACGGAACTGCTATTTTGGGTCATGAAATTTGTTCGCGTCATTAGCTCTAGAATGACGAGGAACATTTTGTTACTTTGCCGCTAAGTCAACTGAGCAACCGATTGAGATATTTTTAGACCGGAAGGTACAAAACGGGAAAACCATGCATGAGTGCCATTTGGCACATTTTTGGCCACTTTCCAGCTTGAGAGAGAGAAGCGTTGAAATTAAACGTGGGGCTGCAGTTTCAGCCGTATGGTGGATTGTTGCAGGTACCAAAGCTATTGTGTGCTTGCCTACCCTCTATGTACAGTGATGTACAAGAACTGAAGCGTTGCACAACATTCACTGCTCTCTCTCCTCTCCATGCAATTATGTGATGCCCCACAAGAGGGTTTTTCATTTGACCTATGTACAGTTTGTGGCTTCATATGCTTTTGTGCCGAGTGTAACAGACTTGGACACTCCAAGTCAAGAATCTACTGCGACACCACAATAAATCACTTCAAAACAGTTCACAATTCACAATTGATTCGACACTTGCCCGGCGGAGTTCCGTGCCTAGGGATGTTGGCCCCAAAGATTGGTGCCCCTTTCGGTATTTCTTTTTGTGTTAATCGGTTGCAAAGTACAAGCGAGTGGGAGGCTCTCACTCTCAGACTCTGTGTCCAGATGCTCTGCAGAGTGGGTGGCCTGCCACTTATTTAAAGAGTTTACAAGGGATGCCAAAAGCAGAGCCCCAAAAGCTGAAAATCAAAAGCCTTGCCAAAATTAAAGCAAAAGCTTTCTGTCTCTCTCTCACAAGCTCTCTCTCTTTTGAGAGAAATAAAGAAAAAGCTCTCTCTCTCTCTCTCTCTCTCTCTCTCTCTCTCTCTCTCTCTCTCTCTCTCTCTCTAATTGCGCAGCCAAAAGCTGATAAAAGCTGCCGTAAAGTCCGCATTTCCGTACAGCTACTGCCACGTGCAGCTCCGTGTTTTACGGGCCTGTCCGTACGGTGCAGGCACGTCATCATCTAGCGGAATTTCCGGTTTTTTGCAGCCAGCCAGCCAGGGAGTGTATTGCATATGCTTTGCTCTGCTGCTCTCCATGTCCAAGGCCATGCTTGACACATCACCTGGGGTGTGTGCGTGTGGTTTCTCTTGCCCAAATGGCTGCCACGGTCACTGATTTGTGACATACCCCCCTCTTGAAAGCATTGTAATCGCCCTTGATTACGCCTACAAAACAGACAGAGGCCATAAACTGTCTTAGTAGACACTGGCTGTTAGTATCGACGCACTAGGAACACACATCTAGCACATGTACCAATCGACAGTCACATCACACATCACAAGACATCACTTGACAGCACATGACATCACATGACAAATCACATTCAACATTCATTCGGATCTCAAACTATGATTTATCGGCAATGCAATTAACAATCGCATCTAGATCCACTTAGGACCTCATAGATGCCCGATTGACTAATCCCTATTGCAATACGTCTATCGAGATCATTCAGACCGAAATGCTGCATTCATTTCGCCTGCGCTTAAACAAGTCAAGAACAAGTCAGTATTATGTTCGGGAATTCTAGTTCATAAAGTCATACAGCAGAATACTGTCAGCTCTCAGTATCCCTGAAGCTCAAAGAGACAATAGTGACTCTAGTATCAAAAATCGAGGCATCTTTTGACAAAGGAGCGGCTTGTGCATACCCACTGCACCAGATATCCGGCCAAGTTGAATTCGAGGTTCCATTTGGAATAGACTATGCTAAACCAAAAGCTTCAAGGTAAAGATTCACATTTCGAGGAGTATTTGCCAGGTCCTCCTCGTCGGTTCACTTCGCATCCAATGTGGAATAGGTCTTGAATTTAACCAAGAACCGTCATTTCGCTTTACCTTCATTCTTTCTGTGCCAATTTTTGTTTTCGAACAAGTATCTGCTCGTTTTCATCCATTTCGGGTTGCTCATCTGGCTCCCCATCATCGGGCACATCGCCTTCAAAAGGCTTCAAGAGTCTCACATGAAAAACATTGTGAATTCTCCAAGTATCGGGCAGCTTGAGTCCAAAGGAGACATCATTTATCTTTTCGGAAAATCTGGAAAGGTCCACACTATCCCATGCTAAGCTTTCAAGAAAGCCGCTCCTTTCCTTTTTTTCTTTCTCAGGCGTGCCTTCCCAAAATATAAGAGCACCCAAACGTTCTCCTTCAATTTCAAATTGCGACGATGGCGATCTGCTGCCTTTTTCCGAGATTTCTCCAAAGCCTTCCGGACCAAGTCCAAGTCCCTCGTGAATTGGTCGGCTTCAAAGAAAATTTTTACCTTTCATGCTAAGGAAGGGTGAAACCTTCATAGCAAATTCAATAATCTCAAATGGCACCTTCCCCATCAAAGAGTTAATCGTGTTTCTGTAGGCATATTCCACCAAATGCAAAAACCTTTCCCAAGTTGTCTTCTAATCAAACGAAGAAGACGTCAACAAATCTAGTACCACTGAATTAGCAATCTCTGATTGCCCGTCAGTCTGCGGGTGAAATGATGACGAGAACTGCAACCGCGTGCCCATGTTCTCCCAAATAGCCGTCCAAAACAAACTCGTGAACCTGGGTCCCTGTTGGAGACAATCGTCTCAGGCATGCCATGTAATCTGAAGATCTGGGCAATAAACAATCGTGCCCACACTGTGTTCTGAGGAGATAAAAAATGAAATCCATTGCAATACTTTCCAAGGGGCGGGTGGGTATGGGCAAAGGCTGTAACAACCCGTGTGCTTTATGCCTGTCAAACTTGACTTTCTGGCATACCAAGCAATTGCGCACAAACTCGTCCACATCCTTCTTGAGTCTCGGCCAAAAGAAGTATCTCTCTACCCCTTTCAAGGTGGTAGCAATGCTGCGGTGACCCATAAAAGGTGGATAGTGGCATTCGGTCATAACCTCGCTCAACATGGTTTTCCTCATCAAGTAGCCATCCCGAATGGAATATCCCGCTACTGTCTCCCCATCTCGTATACGTGTGAAAATATCTGCAAAATCTGTATCTGTGGCATATTGATCGACCATATCCTCGAAGCTTCTATGATGTGTTGTGGAAATAGCCAAAACCAACGGCTCCCGGGACAAAGTATCTACCACCAGTTTCTTCTGTCCCTGCACATGGACAATCCGGAAGTAAAACTGTGACAAGATGTTTGCCCACCGCATCTGCTTTTCCGATAGCTACTTCTGTGACAAGAAGTAGCGTAAACTCCAACCATCTGTGAAAACCGTAAAATCGGCTCCGAGTAGGTAATGTCACCATTGAGTGAGCATGGATAGCCGCTAAAAGCTCTTTCTCACATATTTGTACTGTCAATTCCGGCCTTGAAAACAATCGGCTCTCATAGGCAATGACATTGGCCTTCTTGCATTAAGACCGCATCCAGACTACGTGTCACCAGGAGGTGTATTTTTCCTGTCGCCTTCCGTAAATAAGTATTAGATATATTTATTTTATTTTTACTTGTTTGTCCCGGAACCCTTGAAAAGGTGCAAGTGGACATTGCATGGCTAGTGTGAAACGGCTACAGCCAAATGGGTTTCTCACATCGGGGATCTAGGTCGGTCAGACAGGGACTGCTCGGGCGAGTTAGCATTGAATTCTGATGAGTATGGAAGCTCGTGTGCGCCAAACTGGAATTTGGGCCACTCGTCAAGTCACTGCAACTTTATAAGTTGAAAGGGGCCAGTAAATTAACCCACATTGTAGATGTTGGTCAAATGGTAGTCTTCAATGATGGTCAGGAGACCGATAGGGACGCCATGGAAGCATCTCCTAAAATTTAGGGAACTCCTATTTTTGACTGGAAAATGTGTTCGCGTCATTAGCTCTGGAATGACAAGGGGAACATTTTATTGCTCTGCTGCCAAGTACACTGATGCACCAGTTGAGATATTTTTAGCAGGGAAAGCCCAAACTCGGAAACTGGGCGACGTGTCAGCGTGTGAGCGATTTTGCCACTCTGGGAGGCAAAAACGAGCTGCATATCAACAAAGGGGACGCCATTTTCAGCCTCAGGTGGATTGTAGCAGGTACAGAAGCTATGGGATGCTTACCTTGCCCTCTATGCACAGTTTGGTGACGGGAGTGATGCCCCGCACGCTACATACTGCTCTCTTTCTCCCCTACGTACAGTATGTTATGCCCCACTAGTGGGCTTCTCATTTGACCTATGTACAGTTCTGGGGGTTTATGCGCGTTTGCCAAGGCAAGAGCCTTCTGAACAGGAACCGGATTAGCTAATTGCTAATCCCCCCAGGTACGCACAGTTCCATCACGAAAGATTGCGAGTTTGGAGAGTTTTCTTGCGTGAAAACTCGTCCAATTCACAGGGGAACTGTCCCATTGCGTGCGGGAGCCCTTGGGACACGCGTAGGCGTGTTCGCTCCGCTAAAAACGATCCGAAACAGGGAATTACAGCCTGCTGTGTTTTTCTGCAGGTTTAGGGTTTCGCACCTAAATTGCAAGGGAACATCGGGGGAGCCTCGTGAGAGCCTTGGGATGCGTGTACAGGCTTTTGGGCTCCCGGCAGTGAAAAACAGAGAATTACAGCCCGCTGAATTTCTGTGACAGCTCACCAGAAAGCTTCCAGATATCGAGGGAATCCGTCCTAGACAGGTGTTTTTGACCTACAGGGGTTTTTGTGCCGTTATGTTGTCGAAATCCGGTCGAAAACCTGCGTTTTCAGCCCTTGCCAGGTTTGGACAGCTTTGTGAAAGCTTGTGCTAAGTGGTCGGATCGTCTACCTTAATTTGAATAAAGAAATACCGAAAGGGGCGCCAGTCTTTGGGGCCTACAGGGTGTCGGTCTCGTGTGCGCAGTGACATTCTAGTCGCTGGACGCAACTGTGTTCTCTTCCCTTCTCAGTGCTCTGTGTAAAGTTAACAGGTAATTGAATAGTACCGCCCTCTATGTTGTACGGGCCGGTTATACTACGACCACAAGTATCACAATATACTTCAAACGACTTCTGCAAATCCGGCAAAGTCAAAAACTGGTCTTGTAGTCAAATTCTGTTTCAATTCCTGAAAGGCAGTCACTTCTGTGGATTTCCACGAGAAAAGGACTCCTTTCTATGCCGACCAATGCAAAGGGGTAAACAACCTTTGCAAACTTTCTAATTAACCGCCGGTAGTAAGAACATAAGCCCAAGAAGCTTTCAACTTCATGGTCATTCTCCAAATCGGGCCAATCACGGATAATCTCTATCTTGGCCGGGTCCATATGTACTTCTGCTGCTGAGACAATGTGTCTTGAATAGGTGTATCTCTGGGCTCGGCTCACATGGTAAGGTGGCCTTTTCGGTGGTGCGATTCCAAGTATCAGATCAATGGTATGATCCTTAGGATGAGCTGGTGGCAACTTGCCTGGCAGGCCCTCTGAAAAGAAATCGGCATGAATGTGGAGAAAATCTTGGCGTTCCTTGTTCAGGTCAAAACATATTCGACCTTCATTCATCGTTCAGTTCTCTCAAAAAAAAGTGAGTGAAGAAATTGAAGTTCATCAAGTACAATCTCTGAGCCCTTCATTTGTCAAAGTCTCTTTCTCAGCCTGATAGTCAACCACGGCATTGTTCTTGTGGTACCAAGGGATTTCGAGTAGGACGTCACAACCTCCCAAGGAAATTACGTAGAAATCCTCGTGCTGTGAACACCCTTGTCATTGCAAACGAAGTTTGCCAATGATCGGTGTAATAGCAACATCCCGTCCGTGTGCCGCTAGAACTATCTCCGCCTGTGGCCTCAGCTTGTCGGGCGTAATTCCAAATCGAGCCACCAATTCAAGTGAAAAGAAGTTTGCCTTGGCTCCTTCAAAAGAGCTTCCTGATCTTCCCCTTTGCCCTAAAAACAACAAAGTCTGTACTTTTATTCTTTTGATTCGGATCGGGTCCCACGCAATGTGGTACCAATTCTCTCTCTCTCTCTTTTTTTTAATAAATTATTTGCTTTTTTGCCACGTCCCTCAGCTGCTTTGGAACTTTTTGGCTTTTCTTCATCCTGTTCATTCGGTTGTTAGGGCACTTCGCGGAGATATACCCGGTTTTCCCGCATTCAAAACACTTCCCCTCTTTGATATAGCTGATCCTCTCTCGACGAGTGAGCTGGGGTCGTGCATCCTTTTCTTTCGTTTCTGGGGTGCTCTTCTTCTTTCTACTTTCATTTTTTGAAGTCTGTTCGGTTTTTTGCGTCATGATTTCATCTGTGGGGTAGGTCAAACTGCCTGAGTGAATGGCAAAACCCCATTTCGCATGACTCATCAACTCCTGAATAGAATCTGACTTTTGCTCTAAGCAGTGATCTCGGATCTCTGTAGGAAGACCCAAGGTAAACCGCTCAATCTGTTCTTTGAACGAGATCTTCTTAAATGAAGAGGCGGGTAGAAAAGAGCTTGAGAATCTCTCGCAATAAGCGTCCACTGTATCCTTCTTGGTCATCCGAAGATGGTTCCAAGCAGTTCGTATGTCACGTTCATACTCTCGAGTCAGCCAAGAAGAAATAAAAAGCCTTTTAAATTTCAGCCATTTAACTAGCGCTATCTTGTTCAATAGAAGCGTGTACCACCAAGTGCGAGCATTTCCCTGGAAGTAAGAAGCAGCCCTCCAAATCTTGGAATGCTATGAGTAACGCCCTCCAGAGAACGCTATGTCAAACTGCTGTATGAAGGCCAAAGCCTTCGAAGCATCTCGATATCCAAAAAATGTGTCAAATTTAATTGGCTCTCCACCTTCTTTAAACTCTCGGACTTTCTTGCTTTTATCTTTCAGAAAGTCATACGGGCTGGCTTTATAAAAATTCTTCTTCTTTGCGTAAAAGTTGATGTCGTCAAAGTCCGAACTATCTGAAGACGAGTCCTCTGTAGAACTGTCTACCACAGGGCGAGATTTAGGCTTCTTTGCCCTTTCCGAAGCTTTGCTTTTTGCTTCGCTTTTTGCCTTTTCTGTCTTCTTCGCTCGAGTCAGAGGAGCTAGAAGAACTCTCAGAAGAAGAAGAAGAAGAAGAAGAACTGGGTACTCCTTCAAATCAAACACGCTGCTTCTGCTTTCTTGCCGATTCAAATGTAGACTGACAACCCAAATAACGCGGGAAGTCAGTTTCTTTCTTCTGCTTTTTGTCGTGCTTTTCTTTTTTGTTTTGCGCGTTCAAAAGCTGAGCAATTCGTGCATCAGTCACCTCTTCTAATTCTTGCTCTGTGTACATCCTCGGAGTAGGAGGTTTCTTCAGGGCCGATTTGAGGGGTGGTGGTGTGGTTTGCCGCTAGTGTGCATGCACCTCGTCGAAGGAGGTCTGGCTCATAAATTTTGCAAATTTCGGGTCCTTCACAAAATTTAGCATCATCTTTGTTGCACCGCCGATCAATCGTCGACGCTCCATCTCTTCGAGCTCTGCCTGAGTAGGCCGAGGCGGGCCGTACTCCTCGCGCGAATCTTTGTTGTGATCTCTTCCCGCATCTCCGGATGCAAAGGAAGTCGATTGATTTTTGTCTGAAGCCATAAGTGCCGTGTACAAAGGATCGGATTTCCCGTAGAAGAGAAATCAACCGTGCTCTGAAAAACCACTGTAACAAACTTGGACACTCCAAGTCGAGATTCTACCGCGACACCACAATAAATCACTTCAAAACAGTTCACAGTTCACAATTGATTCGGCACTGGCCCGGCAGAGTTCCGTGCCTAGAGATGTTGCCCCCCGTGCCTAGAGACGTTGGCCCCAAAGATTGGCGCCCCTTTCGGTATTTCTTTTTGTATTAATCTGTTGCAAAGTACAAGCGAATGGGAGGCTCTCTCTCTCAGACTCTGCGTCTAGATGCTCTGTAGAGTCTGTGGCTTGCCCACTTATTTGAAGAGTTTACAAGGGATGCCAAAAGTAGAGCCCCAAAAGCTGAAAATCAAAAGCCTTGCCAAAGATAAAGCAAAAGCTTTCCGTCTCTCTCTCTCACAAACTCTCTCTCTATTGAGAGAAATAAAGCAAAAGCTCTCTCTCTCCCTCTCTCTAGTTGCGTAGCCAAAAGCTAATAAAAGCTGTCGTAAAATCCGCATTTCTGTACAGTTGTTGCCATGTGTCAGCTCCGCGTTTTGCGGGCCTGTCCGTACGGTGCAGCCATGTCATCATCCAGCGGAATTTCCTGTTTTCTGCAGCCAGCCAACCAGGGAGTGTATTGCATATGCTTTGCTCTGCTGCTCCCCATGTCCAGGGCCATGCTTGACACATCACCCGGGGTGTGTGTGTGTGTGGTTTCTCCTGCCCAAATGGCTGCCATGTCATTGATTTGTGACACCGAGGCAAGAGCCTCTTTGAGCAGGAACACGAGTAGTGAACTACTACTCCAAAAGCAAGCACCGGTGAGGGTAATAACCTCCCCGTACAGGTGCATTTTCAGCACTGGTTATGTGCTGTTTTTGGACTGTTTTTCAGCCATATGGATGCCACAAGCATTGGGAACAGTGCCCCACTGTTAGAGGACAGTAATGGGAGTGTTTAGGGCTGAAAATAGGTGAAAAACCAGTAATTACAGAGAGCTGTAATTACTGTTTTTGAGCTGAAAACAGAGGGTTTATGCCATTGAAGCGAATCCCGGCATGGGGGTTTGTTCAGAGCAAGTTTTGGAGTTGTTATGCTACCGAAATTTGGCTAGAACAGGTGCCGTCTAGCTGGATATAGGTGAAGATCCCTAGGACTCAGCTTTGTAACTTTTTACCCTCCTAAAGAATAAAGAAATACCGAAAGGGGCGCCAGTCTTTGGGGCCACTAGGTTGTCGGCGTATGCTTGGAGCACTCCAGCTTCCAAGCTGTGTGTTGAAGTGTCAATTCCCGTTATAGGTTTTATTAGCAAAGTTTCTTCGTGTTTTAAAGTTTTAAGTAAAGTTTCGGGTGAAAGCCAAAGTCTACCGCCCTACGAGCCGGTTTCATGTACCCTCCCTCCTTCCCCTTCTACGTCATTCCCTTTAGCAAGTTTCCCGCATAGTGTATGAGTTTCCTCTTGTTGGTACGGGTTCCCAATCAAATTTTCTCGTTCAAAAAAAGATTTTTGTTGTCACTTCAGAGTCCATCTCGGTTTTGTTGTTGCATCGAACAGGAGTTAAATCTTTGAATTCGCCAATTATGAGTTGGGTGCTTTAATCGTTCAGCCATAGTTGCCAAGGAGACTTTTCCTTTTCTTTGGAACATTATACCATTATGTTATGTGGAGGGACAGGGGATTTTGACGGGAACGAAGAAAGTCGCAACTTGTCTCTGCCACCTGTTGCGTGCCTATCAATCAATAGCCGTTGAAAGGATATTGCTGCTGTGACAAGTCAGTGACATGGCACCACCAACATTTGGGTCCAGTAGCTTTTGAGAACAGAGCTTTTGGGACTCTACTTTTATGCATCCCTTCTACTTTTTATAAGAGCCCCTAGGGCCAGTCTTCAAGGGGTATCTGAACGCAGAGCTTCGGAGAGTTGGACCCTCGGGGACTTGTACCTTTACGAAGCAATAATAAAGAAATATCGAAAGGGGCGCCAGTCTCTGGGGCCATTGCCGTTTGGGAGAACTCGGCCACTCTGTGTCTCTGCGTGGATTCTCTCTCTCTCTCTCTCTCTCAATTATTTGGTTTGTTTTTGAAGTGAAAGTATTACCAAGTTGTTGTTAGAAATAAGACGTAGCTAAATAGATAATTGAGTAGATTACTTAATGGAGAGAGACAAATTTACATACACGAGATTAGAGAGAGAGAGAGAGAGAGAGAGAGAGAGAGAGAGAGAGAGTACACACGATATACGTGGTTCACCCAATGTGGGCTACGTCCACGGGAAAGCAGCCACTCAATGGCTTTAGTACTTCAAAACAAGAAGTAGTTTACAAAGGGATTATACCCTTAATGGAGCTCCCGCCTTGCTTCACTCTCACCACCTCACACTCACCTTGTTGCATCAACTTCACACTCTATGAAATGTGTGTAGACATGGCCTCCTTTTATAGGCCAAAAGGAGAGAGGGCAGCCATGTGTAGCCGCCCTTGTGTAGATAAGTCCAAATCGGACCCTCCAATCCGCCCATGTGTGGCTGCCCTTGAGAAGACAAGTCCGCTTTTGAATTCAGCCACCGGCCACCGGCCATTGACTACCGGCTACCGGCCAACCGACGGTTGTTTTCCGACCACTTTCCGGTTGCCGTCCGGCCATAATATTCGGGCAAAAAGGAATGTTTCGGCGAGGGAAAAAAAGTCTCGGGGGCGGGCCCCTAAAGTTGCCCCTGATTTCTGGCCGTGAAAATTTGGGTTTCCGGCGAGTGATTTTCCTTCACGCACGATGGCTTCTTCTCATAATGGGGGCCTTACAAATGTGCGCTTTTACCACAGAAAATTACAAGGGTAAATCAGGCTCCATACTTAACAGTTACGTAGATTGCAATTATCTCTGTGTTTCCTTCCTATCCCTTGTCGGAAGTAATTACAATTGCAAAAGGGAGAAGGACAAACAACCAAGGAGGAATTTGAGACAAACCCCCTCGGCGGTGGCGGAAGATGGAAACAAACGATGAGGGATTTCTTGAGAAGTTAGCAACTATTCTTGAGTGAATCTGAATTCCTTAGGTAAAAATGGACTTGAGACATACATGAGGAAGGTTTTGGGTGCAATACCAACTATGACTCCCCTCCGAAATAGGTTCCATGTGAGGTAAGAATTTCATGCACGGTTTTGAACGAGCGAAAAGATCGAAAGTTTTTTTTTAAAAAAGCTCCGACTCCCCTACAGTAGTCGTCTTTTTTTTTTCCTCCGTTACCTCCAAAGTAGCAGCTCCAATTTTCCCTTATCTAATGAGTGGCTTGTCGTTGTGGGATTATTAGCTACCTCTAGCATGGTATTGGGAAATCTAACTGCCAGTACTCAGAGAAGAACGTATGCTAGCTTAGCCTCATTTAAATCAAATATCATGATCGGGGTACTATTTGTAGAAATGGATATGTGTGCATGTTTTATACATATTATTGAGAGAGAGAGAGAGAGAGAGAGAGAGAGAGAGAGAGAGAGAGATTGTTCAAATTTTTTCAGGGTATATTGTGAAGGTGAAGGGGGGACAATTGACCCGCTTGCAAGATAGCATACCCTTGAAGATTTTGCTGACTAATACAAAAGTTGGGCGTAACACTAAAGCCTTGGTTGCTGGGGTCGGGGAGCGTGCACAAAGGCATCATAAAGCCATGACAGCTATATTTGAAGCCACTGAAGCCATAACAGAGGAATTTGTTCAGATACTCCAGTTAGGTTCAGATTGGGAGAGTGCAAAAAGTGAACAAGAAGCAAAGGTTGAGGAGCTGGTGGAGATAAACCAAGGTTTGTTGCAATCTATGGGAGTTAGTCATCCGGCAATCCAAGTTATTTGTAGAACGACAGCAAAATATCAACTGCGCTCGAAGCTCACTGGTGCTGGTGGTGGTGGATGCGTGTTAACCATTATACCTGATCGTATCCTTTATTTTCATTGCTCTCGTTTTTTATAGGTTTTCTCTCTGTTCATTGGAATATAAGAACCACATGCCAATCTGCTCATTTCATTTACTCTTTCGACGTCTTAATGCAATTATCTTCAGAGTTGGCAAAGAAAACCCTCGACAAAGTGAAGGGTGACCTTGAGGAACAGGGCTTTGAATGTTTTGAAGCTGCTATTGGAGTTCCAGGAGTTCATTTAACCCTTGGATAATGAATTTATTGCAACATGGTCCTTCCACCATTTTTATTTATGAAAAATTCATGTTTCGAAGTGGCAATTATTTTAGTGCTAAGAGAGAGAGAGAGAGAGAGAGAGAGAGAGAGAGAGAGAGAGAGAGAGAGAGAGATTTGATTATCGTCCTGGGAGGTCAAATATGACCTATGGGACCAGAGAGAGAGAGAGAGAGAGAGAGAGAGAGAGAGAGAGAGAGAGAAAGAGAGTTGATTATCGTCCTCGGAGGTCAAATATGACCTATGGGACCAAATAAAACATTACAAAGTGGCTCCCTCATATGATTGTAAGAGGAGAAGATAAGGCACATTTTTAATTTAACATAGAATCGCGTGTGCTTTTGAATTGATACTCCCAAAATAGACTGGAAAGCTCGTTGAACGATGAGAAAGAGGACCCTCTCACCCCTTAGCAAAGCTTGGAGAGTTGGCACGGATATGACTAAGAAGAGAGCACTCGTTTTGCAGCTTGCTGGTGTCGTAGAGAGGACCACATTAATGTGGAGTGTGATAATAGCATTATACTGAGAATATTTTATGCAGGTGGATAATAGAGACATGCGGGTCTGTAAACAAAGTACGTACCACTGTTTAGAGCTGGGATTAGCAGTACTATAAGGCTACCAATGTGTTGTAGCACCATCTCGTTATCTATCAGAGGTTGGCCTTGTGGCCACCATACCATTTGTCTTTGATGGGAGGTAATAAGTGAACCACAGACTTTGATCTACACAGGTAACATGCCTCATCACGTCTTTCACCATTACACCATTACCTATTGGTGTCCATGATACATACCTCTCTCTCTCTCTCTCTCTCTCTCTCTCTCTTTCATGAGTGAACGATCCATTTATACACCACCTACCAACACACTTCACAATACTACTATTTTACACCAGATATTGGTGATCTCTTTACCCACAATGTGTAACATGAAGTTTCATTGCTCTCTCTTGAATAATAGGTCTTTAGTTCAGCTCTCCTCGTTAGATAGATCTTTAAGGTCTCTTGGGATAGTTTCCTACGATGTTAAAATTCTCCTTTTTTTCTTCTCCTCTCTCTCTCTCTCTCTCTCTCTCTCTCTCTCTCTCTCTATCTATGGCCACCTACTAGTTGATTGAATAATCTACATACGTAGAGCCTCCCCTCTCGTGTCTAGTTACTAGTACGACCCTAGTACGATCCAATACCCCTAGGTGTGGCTCCTAATGGTGGGAAGGCTAGGTTGGTTAGAGGGCTAGGTCATGTCCACACACGCACCTATGGGTAGAGTATGGAAATTACATGAGGGAAATGCAAATGATACGTGTGTGTGTGTGTGTGTGTGTGTGTTGGTGTCTACAACTATTACTCAAAATATAAAAAAGCTTAAAGAGCTCAAAGAGAGTGATTTTGACCAAAGACAAGGATAATGTTCATTTGTCATAAAACTTTATACATATAGTGTCTTAGAATGGGATTTCATTCTAGTTAGTATAGGGTAGAAGGTTATTTGTCTTCTTCAAAAAGCATTGTACAATAAACAATCCTAGCAGGAGTGTTCTCACCTACATCCATGCAAACAAGTAGAACATTTTGTTAGGCTTGGATGTGTCTAATAGGTGTTGATAGACCCTAGGTGAGTTGTTATCCATATCCCAAGAAACTAAAAAGATTTATTATTGTAGAAATTAATTTAAAAAGTTGATGACAGAGTTAAGCATCGGCTAAGCATATGACTCTGATTTAATCAAGTCTATAGCATGTGTGTCAAATTACCTCCCAGTGTTTTCAACATGTAAAATATTTGAATCTAAAACAACCCGTATACTTTATCCAATCTCCATGTACATCTATTATTGACAATGGAAAGACCTAAGCTCAAAAGAGACCTTTCAATAGACTTAGTACCATACAATTATCGCTACACCATAACTTGCATCATAATATACATAATGGTTCTACTCTTGGAAAAATGAATTAATTTGCTAGATGATTCCCTTTACCCAGTGACTTACATTTAAATATCATACCTAACAGCTAAGAAATGGGAATGAGAGAGAGAGAGAGAGAGAGAGAGAGAGAGAGAGAGAGAGAGATTTGAATGAAAAGGTTTTATGGTGTGCAAGATTTTCCTTTTATAGGCACTTAAGACTTCTCATATCCTTCAACAACTTTTCACCTTTCATTCTCAACACTCTTCACTTTCCATATCCTTTGCACTCTTGACATTCACATCCTTTACACTCTTGAATTTCCACATTCCTGACTCCATCTAATTTCTTGAGAAGACTTCACACTTTCTAACTTGTTTTCCCTGTAAGGTGTCAAACAATTTGCTACTCACTATTAAAGAATTCTCCAATAAAAATGAATTGGGGGCACCTTCTAGTTTAGATATTAGGCAATTTTTCTACATTGGATACATTTAGTAGCTAGATGAAAAGGCAAGAACATGCTCATAAGTTTTTCTCAACCATGTGAATATCAATTATTAACCTATGGAAGACTTGCACCTATGTTTCTTGACTTGTAATGTTATAGTTAGAAAAAACCACTTTTAATACAGTGATTCAATGAGACAAATACATAAAAAAGGTATGCATAGGCTTCTTTATCATCCAACAAAAGGGATAATAATAGTTGGTATCTTTACAAATTTAGTTAAAGCTCAAATCCAGAAAAAGATTGACTCTTATATTTCTATAAGTGAATCCCAAATTGAACCAAATAGCTCCAAAACCAAATAGACAATGTAAGATATTTCTAAAGCTCAGAATTTGTTGGTATATTGAGTCAATAGATGAAAATCCCATTTCTCAATCTTCGTATCAATCCAACTGTGCACATCACTACTATCAACATCTATTTGTACATTGTTGGATAAAAATATGACCAATATATATCGGTGTTTGATTATAGACCATCAACGACTATTTTTGTTAATTAGCACGAGTAAAAGCAACCCATACACCAAGATTTCCAGTATCCAAAACTTATCAGGAAACTTGAAACATTAGAGACATGGGGACAAAAAGACACTTTCAAACCATCAACAACCATTTATTAGTTTAAGACTAGATGCAAAAGTAGTTATTTACATTTGAGACAAATGTAGAATCAGATTAGAAAGTCACCTTGTTTACATTTTATGTTTGCTTCATAATAAGGAAAGTATTCAAATTCTAGACATGGACCATTCATGTCTATCATAGCAACTTTATAGTTTAGTTAGAAAGGACGCAAACACAAAGATCATGATTTCAGTTTTGGTTATAGAAAACACTTCGCATATGTGTAGGTTGTAATCGGTTTCCATTATCCATCAAGAACATTCTTGTAAGTCTGTCATAGTAGACTAGAGATTACCCATTTGCAAAGCAAGGGGGGGGTCAACTCATCAGGTAAATAATCTGACCTTCTCTCTAAATTAAAGGAAACACTTAACATATCGGTGTGCATCATTTGATAAATGTGGAGTTCCTTGTCTTAATTCACATGAAACATTGGGGCCAAAAACGACTAAAAAAAGGCTAAAAATGTTTAAATGCCGCTCTATTTTGTTTTAAACGGCTAGAGCAGATCATGTTTTGGTCATTTTCGAGAATAACTTATAAGTTTGGTCACATAGTAAAGGGTACTATTTATATCTTTGAGAACCAAAAGGTTTGAGCATCGTACTCAAAGATAAAAAATCTTCTCCTAAAGGCACAAAAGAGTAGACCCTCAATCAAGAAACGTGAACTAGAGATTTCCTTGCCATTACCTTGCATGTTTTCAAACATTTAGTCTTCTTAACATCTTTTCCCTCCTCACTTATGTTTTTTGAGTTTCAATGGCTTCTTCCTGCCGTCGCTCGTCTAAAAGCATAAGTTCTTGTGTTTTCCATAATAAGAGAGAAGATGTACTTTGAAAACCTATGTGCTTTCCTACAAACGACTTCGATAACCATGCTTTCATCTTGTAAAGGTGTACACAGAGAGAGGAGGACCAAATGAAATGAAGAATTTAACCATTAGGAAGGCCATATCCTTAAAATCAAAGTGGCAAACATTGGCTGGTTAGTTAGAGTACATCATGTTTATTTAGCCAAGGACATGGTATTGAACTTAGATCGATATCCACATCTACATTCTTTCTATGTGTGAGACGCGTGATTTGAGACTATATACAATGAGTAAGAATGGATTTTATATTTTCTTTTATGGTTTACATTTGCAGATGTCTTTCCATCCATATCTATGGAGTTGGCAATGTGTAGAAAGCTTGATCGGAACATTTAAAGGGGTTCATAAAGGAATTGCAGATGTTATGTATGTAGACAAGCCACCTTTATTTTACAAGAAAATTGATTTATTATGTATAAGGTTTTACCTAGAGTACGTACACATGGAGAGTTGCATGACTTACCGGTTCCAACTTTGACATCACTAGATTACAAAGCCCTTGATACATGAATTATATATAGCTTCAAAGCTAAATTCAAAGATGATATCAAAGAGCAATGGTACTAGGAAGGATTCCAAGGAGGATTAGAATTCAATGGTTTATAGAGGGTTTATATCAGTCCACGTCTTTGTGGCATGTTTAAAATCTATGGATTTGCAAAGGACAAAGGCTATGTGGTTGAATAGAAGACATGCAAGCATTCTAAGTAGACAATGTACTTGGAGAGAATTGGAGTTCCAGAAAGATTTTCAAATTGGTCACACTATTAAGAGTAGAGTAAGCCCAAATTCTACGTCTATCTCCTACCAAATTTCTCATCAAGGCTTAGTTTTAGGGTATGATTACAAGTATGGAGAGGAAAGTTAAGCAATTAGATTTGTCTAGATTTTGAGGAAAATTGTTTAGAGTTCAAACTAGAAACCAATGCCAAGACATTCCAAGAGCTTAGAAGATGATTGTTAGTACAAATTGGAAGATGTAAGAGTAATGTAGACAATCAACCACTGAGTATGAAAAGTGGAACTTAGATTAATGCAAAGTTCTATGTTCTCATTTGTGACTACAAGTGATGCTCTTTCATAGAGCTAGAAGAAATGTGTTTTCATAGATCATTGCATTAGGAAAAATATGAACCCTCTAGGGGCCCTTTGGGATTAAGGTTAATTAGAGATTAGCTTCGATATGTAGAGAAGAGAAATATGGATGGCTTATCAGCTCTTCTCTGCGAACTTTAGGATGAGAGAGAGGCCATCGAGTGGGAGACATTACCTTGACGAGTATGGTTTATGTATATGTTTTTATCAAGTATAGTTCATGAATAGCTAGTTATGTTTATGCTTTTGGTTCATGTATACCTAGACATCGGCTATGGTCCTATATATATTCATGTATATTCAGTTTTGATTTTGGTTATGATTATGAACATTGTTATAATTAAGGTTATGGTTTTAATTGTGTTATGGTTTTGGTTAAGGTTTTGAATTTGGTTATGGTTATGGTTTTGAAATCATGTTATAATTATGGTTATGGTGTTGGAATCCGCTTAAGGTTATGGTTATGGTTTGAGAATTTGGTTATGGTCATGGTTATGGTGTTGGAATCCACTTAAGGTTATGGTTATGGTTGGAGAATTTGGTTATGATCATGGTTATGGTGTTGGAAACCGCTAAAGGTTATCGTTACGATCGTGGTGTTGGAATCCGCTTAAGGTTATGGTTATGGTTTGAAAATTTGGTTATGGTGTTGGAAACCGCTAAATGTTATGGTTATGGTTTAAAAATTTAGTTATGGTTATGGTTTTGCACTCCACTTGAGGTTATGTTTATAGTTTGAGAATTTGTTTATGGTTATGGTTTTGGAATCTGCTTAAGGTAATGGTTACAATTTGAGTATTTGGTTATGGTTATGGTTTTGGAATCTGCTTACGATTATGGTTACGGTTTTGGAGTCATGTTATGGTCATATTATGAAATTGCTCTTTGTTTTTGGTTTTGAAATCGTGTTATGGTCATGGTTTTTGAATTATGATATGGTTATGGTTAGAGAATCTGGTTATGATTTTGAATCCTGATATGGTTATGGTTTGCAATTATTATGAAGTTTATGGTTTGCAAGTCTTATTATGGTTATGGTTTTGTGAATCTCGTCATGGTTATGGTTCCAAATTCTTCTTATGGTAATGGTTATGTTGTCAATATGACTCACACATCTGCTTAATTTTCAGGCAAAATGAAGGTGGAGTGCGGTTGATTTTTCACTCTTTTTGAGCAGAGAGGGTTTGTTTCTTGTGTTGCATTACCTGCCTATCAGCTCCCAACCCTCTTTGCTAATTTTTCGTTTGCAGGTTTTGGCATTGGTATAGGCATTTATATAAGCGTGAGTATGTACGTATGTATAGGTGTCAATATATTTTAGTGCATATACCGACGTTTTGTATACCAACACATATACCGACGATACAATATCAACTCATATTCAAATGTGCATACTGATGCTTTAAAATTTTTTAAGCCGTTTAGTTTTGTTGATATATTCGCTAGTATCCATGGGACGTGTTCTAGTGATACCCGGGATTTACGCACTAGGAACAGAAGATGAGTGATTTGGGCAATGGTGCTTAAGCACAAGACTTTGCTTAAGGCCTTCAATGAGCACGTCATGAATTGACCTTGGGAACTGAATTCATTCTGTAAAATGGCAACATCACCGGGGGAGTTTTCAAATGTGATGCAAGGGAGGACGTTGGGTCTCCTTATTGCTCGTCCTTGTCGCTCATCCGCATTGCAAACTCATCAAGCTCCAAGACATCCTATCACAAACCAATCAAGGGTAAGAAAATAAAAATTAAGTTATGAACAAACAAGAAAACAAATTAGAATAGAGTTTGCCTCTTACTCCTTATCCTCCTCTTCTCTATTACCCCCTTGGTATCCAAGTCAATGCATGACTTCACCACATCCACAATCTTGGGCTCATCAGGGAGGGGGGGGAGATGCACTGGAGTATGTGTTGTTGCAGCCACAAACTTGGCTTGTGTGGGTTAAAAATCTTCCTCTACCACATGTAATTGTTCTGCTACCAGAATCTCTTCAAACACAAGTGTCACTAGTGTCAATGACAGAGTCTCTAAGGGGCAAGAGATTGGTCTCAAGGGTATCTAGAGTGGAGTCTAGGGAAATCGGGATTTGGTGCATAGCACACTCAGGCACTCATCCATGTGCAGGAAGAAGGCTTTCTCCAAGTCATGCAAGAAAAGAAAATCCTCCCCATCCACTACCACCTCCAATGTCAGTGGAGCAAGAGTGGATCATCTTCTAGAGTGGCACTAGTGCTAGACACAAGAATGGGTTTTTTCACCACTTCCTTGAGCCCCCTCAGGTAGTAAAGCAAAAGTTCCTGGGCTTCGGCTGCAAGTTCATGTGGGGACACCTACGGCTCCTTGGCATCCTTGATGATGACATCAATCTATATGTGTGGCAATTGCACCTCCTCCTAATCGAATTCCTCACTGACAAGGAAGATGAAGGTAGCAATGCAAGTGTTGGGGTATAAAGCCCAATGTGGTCGCCCAGGTAAGTGGGTGGGCCGCCAGGTATGTACACATATTCTTTTGTAAAAACCTAATAAGAACTCACTATGCTCTACACATTACAATAGAGCGAGTTCACCATATCGTTGTGCTCTTCTTCTCGCACTCTCTCTCGCGTCGCACTTCCGCTCGTACTCCTTCAACTGGTATCAGAGCTCAAATCGAGGCTTGGGGCGGCATTTGCAGGTAGCCAGAGTCACCCGCTCAGATTGGAGAGAGATTCGACAGGCGAAGACACGGCCCCAAATCTTGTGGGAGAACCCAAAGGGCTTGGTGTTCTCAGAATTTCATTCTGAGGTCATCTCGGCCACCGTTCGGCTTCGACAAAGCTCTGCGCAGGCCATTTTCGACTACGTGGTCTCAGCGGGTGCAGATCCGACTCTGCAAATTTGGGGTTTTGGCCTACGACTGCAGGTGCTGAGGATGTCGGCACTCCCAGAGTGTTGATTTGTGGCTGTCTACACATCGAAGGACGGCTCACAGTTCTTGGAGGCGTGTCACATACGACACGGGCGCATCTACACAGACTGTAGGCAACATTCACTAGTTCATCAGGTAGCTTGTGTTTGCTGCTTGATATTCCAGATTTCATCCTGACATTGCAGGTACTTCCACATGGGATGTATTGTCAGAGATGATGTATGTCTGTTGAGGGTTTGCTGGCTGCGAGTCACGCAGCAAACAACCGCCGCAGCGGTTACAACATATATTGGGAAATTTGTGGATGTATGACTTTGTGGAAAGTCTATGTACTGTCAGATTTACTGCAGCCTTTGTTGAGGGTCGAGTGAGGTTTTATTGAGCTGTGGGATTCTCGAATGTTGAGATCCTTTCGGTGATACAGGTCTTGGAGCGATCCCCCGAGCACCCTTAGATAGGCAGCTAGGATGTATTGACTGTGAGTTAAACAGTTGGGATTGCATATTTTCTTTACTGCCATTGAGGCATTGTCACAGTCTATGCTTACAGGACAGTGAC
The DNA here is from genome assembly GCF_014529385.1 of Adiantum capillus-veneris. NCBI lineage: Eukaryota > Viridiplantae > Streptophyta > Polypodiopsida > Polypodiales > Pteridaceae > Adiantum > Adiantum capillus-veneris. The sequence goes on from NC_140937.1 coordinate 49,524,835, forward strand.
AGGACAGTGAGAGATAGTACAGGTGCAGGACAGGTTTACCCACAGCTTACAGTGTTAGAGAGACAGTGGTTTTTTGAGCTGTTTTTTGGTATGTCTTTGAGTACACCAGAGCCATTTTACAAAGGAGACTCTGCCGAAATTTATGCAGAATCTGAAGCTTTCTTGGTTCATTTGACAGGTTGATATTGGTTCAGAGGTCAGTTTACAGGGGAAACTCTGTCGAATTTTTCCCAGGAAAGTAAACTACTGTGAAGCCTAGCTATGGTTGGATCACAGGACACTGCTCTTTACAATATCAAGAAGCTGGATGGAACCAATTTCCCATTGTGGAAGAAGTAGATTTGGCACGTTTTGGTACAAAAGAAGCAGATAAAACCTATAAAGCTCAAGGGGATAAAACAAGAAGATATGGATGAAGATGAATGGAGCGAAATGGATGAATTGTCACTTTCTACCATTATGCTGACTTTGGCAGAAAGCGTTTACTTCAATGTAGCAGACGAGATGTCGGCTTATCAAGCATGGTTAAAGCTGAGTGATCTTTATGAGAAGTAGAGTGCAGCTTCACAGGTATACAGGCTTAAGAAGCTTGTTGACTTGAAGATGAAAGAAGGGACACCTATGTCCAATCATCTGAATGAATTCAACACAATCTACAGTCAATTGTCAGCTCAAGGTGTCAAGTTTGATGAACCTGTTAGAGCTATGTTCCTGTTGATCACATTGCCGGAAAGGTGGGACACTTTTCGCACAACTTTGAGTAATTCTGCACCTCCAGATGGTTTGAACATAGCAGGTGTAGAAGGAAGTCTGCTTACTAAAGAAACCAATAGAAAGACAATGGACAAAGGCAAAGGAACAGCCTTAGTTGTCAGGGGAAGGACCAAAGAAAAGTACAAAGCTGGAAAGAGGAATCAGTCTCGTAGCAAGTCCCGTAGTGCTAAAGGCAAGAGTGACATAGAATGCTACCATTGTGGCAAGAAGGGTCACATGAAAAGAGAATGTAGAGAATGGAAAGCAGAAAAAGGCAAAGAGAAAGCTGAAGACCATGGTGAGAAGAACAAGTCCTCAGTGAAGATTCAAGAAATAAATGTGATAAACACTGTTGCAGAGGATGACAGTCTAGTGTCAGGAGACATCTACTTCTTGAAGAATACAATGGACTCAGCTCTTCTTACAGCATCTGATGGAAATGCATTGAGTGGCTGGATTATAGACTCAGGGGCATCACTTCATGTGTCTCCAAACAAGGAGTGGTTTACCTCTTATGTGACCACTAAAGATCATGTTCGGCTAGGCAATGGGTAGACATGTGAGATCTTAGGTGTTGGAGATGTTCAATTGAAGTTTCAGAATGGCTCTTCTTTCACGCTGAAGAATGTGAGACATGTTCCCGCAATTACAAAGAGCTTGATCAACACAGCTTTACTTGATGATGCTGGCTACGTCACCACTTTTGGACAAAACATGTGGAAGATATCCAAGGGTTCTATGACAGTAGCACATGGAGTAAAGTCTGGAGGACTTTACATGATTTATGTATCAAATGTCTCTAAAAATGTAATCAATGTAACTGAGTAGCCGAACGTTTCTTTGTGGCATAGCCGGTTAGGGCATATGTCCAAGAAGTGAATGGAAATCTTGTCTCGTTCTGGTTATTTGCCTGGATTTTCATTTAATGATTTTGAATTCTGTGAACATTGTCTGTATGGTAAGCAAACACAGCAGCCACATAAGCATAGAAGCAATAGAAGAGATACACAGTTGGCACTTGTTCATAGTGATTTGTGTGGACCTATGCCTAACCTATCTCTAGGGGGAGCTTCTTACTTTATGACATTTATAGATGATTACTCGAGGAAAGTATGGGTTTACTTTCTCAAGCACAAGGATGAAGCGTTTAGTGTTTTCAAAACGTTTGTGACACTTGTGGAGAATCAGAGTGGCAAGAAGCTTAAATGCTTACGCACTGACAATGGTAGAGAGTATGTTTCAAAGGCCTTTCAGGAATTTTGTGAGTCAAAAGGTATAAAACGTGAACTTACTGCTCCTTACAATCCTCCTCAAAATGGTGTTGCTGAGAGGATGAATAGGACCATACAAGAGAAGGTCAGAAGTATGTTGTCTAATGCACAGCTGCCAAATGGGTTTTGGGCTGAAGCTGTATCAATAGCTATTCATCTTGTAAATAGATCTCCTAGCAAGGTTTTTCAGAAGGATTCAGTGCCAGAGATGGTATGGTCAGGCAAAATGCCCTCATACAAGCATCTCAGAGTCTTTGGCTGTGAGGCATATACTCACGTTCCAAAGGAATTTAGGAACAAACTTGAGCCAAAGAGTAGAAAGTGCATCTTTCTAGGCTATGGTAATTCTGGTGAGATGGGGTACAGACTTTCGAATCCCGAATCCAGAAAGGTTGTCCGCAACAATGATGTTCACTTTAATGAATCCAAATATCATTCTAAATCAGAGAGGGTTGAGGAGATTAGAAGAGTTGTCTTCCAAGAAGATGGACCTGCACGTGCAAGACAAAATGTCAGGGCTCAAGAGGAGCAAGGACAGGATAGATTGGAACCACAGGTTGTGGCTGAGCCTGAGCCACCTATTGTGCGTAGATCTGGACGTATCACACGACCTCCTGATAGGTTTGTTCCATCTATGAACTATGTCATGTTGACTGATTGCAATGACCCTTCATGTTACAAGGAAGCAGTGCAAATGAAGGACTTTGGGAATTGGCAATTGGCCATGCAGTCAGAGATGACAGCTCTGCATAAAAACCAGACATGGAAGCTAGTTAAATTACCACAGGGCAAAAAGGCTCTACCTTGTAAATGGGTTTACAGGTATACGATCACCGCTCATGATAGTCAGCCAAAGTACAAAGCAAGGCTTGTTGCCAAGGGCTTTAAGCAAGAACAAGGCATTGACTTTGATGAAGTCTTCTCTCCGGTGGTCAAGATGACTACATTGAGATGCTTTCTTGCATTGGTTGCCATATTAGATTTGGTGTTGCACCAAATGGATGTCAAGACAGCGTTCTTGCATGGTGATTTAGATGTGGAAATTTACATGTAGCAGCCAGAAGGGTTAGTTGAGAAAGGCAAGGAAGATTTGGTATGCCAGTTGTTAAAGAGTCTCTATGGCTTAAAACAATCACCGAGGGCATGGTACCATAAGTTCCACAAGTTTATGCTTTCTCAAGGCTACAAACGTAGTGAGTTCGATCACTGTCTATATACAAAGAAGGCTAAGGATGGCAGTTGGTTGATCCTTATTTTGTATGTGGATGACATGTTGATTGCTGGCAAGCACTTGGAAGAAATTTCAGCTTTGAAGTCAAAGATGGCAAAATCGTTTGACATGAAAGACATGGGTGAGGCAAGTCATATACTTGGTATGCGCATTGAGAGAGACAGATCAAAGAAGTTGATTTGGTTATCTCAAACAGAGTATATTGACAAGGTTTTGCAACGTTTCAATATGGAGAAGGGAAAGGCATTGAGTGTTCCATTGCCACCATATGTGAAACTTAGCAAACAAGATTGTCCCGTGTCTGAGGAAAAACAGGCTGAAATGGATAAGATTCCATATGCGTCTACAGTGGGTAGTTTGATGTATGCAATGATTGCTACTCGCCCAGACATTGCATTTGCAGTGGGAGTAGTAAGTCGATACATGTCAAACCCAGGCAAGAAACATTGGGAGGCAGTGAAAGGAATATTGAGATACCTGAAAGCTACAAAGAGTATGCGTATATGATATGGGAGTCTGGAGCTAAGTGTAAAGGGTTTTAGAGACTCAGATTATGCAGGTGACTTAGACAACCGAAGGTCTACGTCAGGGTATGTCTTTACATTGGCTGGTGGAGCAGTATCATGGCGTTCTAGATTACAAGATTGTGTTACTCAGTCTACTACAGAGGCTGAATATGTTGCAGCATCAGAGGCATGCAAAGAATCAATTTGGCTTAATCGACTAGTAACAGATTTGGGAATCAAAGAAGAGATGCCTGTGTTATATTGTGATAGTCAAAGTGCTATACAATTGGCTCGCAATCCAGTTTATCACTCAAAGACAAAGCATGTGGATGTGAAGTATCATTTCATCAGGGAAATGCTCGAGGATAAGCAACTTCAACTTGTCAAAGTTCACACCACAGAAAATCATGTTGATGTACTTACAAAAGGACTTCCCTCATAGAGCTTTGCGCATTTTTGCAAGCAGTTAGGTGTAGGGTAGTACATCACTTCTCTACATCTCTTGTATATTAGCTTGTATAGTAGCTTCTCTCACACTTAAAGTACCACATTGGACTTTAAGTGGGAGGTTGGTGGGGTATAAAGCCCAATGTGGTCGCCCAGGTAAGTGGGCGGGCCGCCAGGTATGTACACATATTCTTTTGTAAAAACCTAATAAGAACTCACTATGCTCTACACATTACAGTAGAGCGAGTTCACCATATCGTCGCACTTCCGCTCGTACTCCTTCAGCAAGAAAGGTACTCCGCCTTCAATTTGTGCTTCTTTAGCGCCAGCACCCTTGGAGCCTGCTTGTCCATGAAATGGCAATTTCCTAAAACCATCTCAACTACTTTGAGAACATGTGATATCCTTTGTGGATGTAGCACAACATGTTGCAAGGCACCTAGATCTCTGCATGTGGGGTGATAGCTACAACATATGTGATGATGTGCTCCTCCATGAATGCCAAAATCTTTGCAAATCCGTGGATATGGAGGGCAATTTGGCGGCAAGGTTGGGGAGATGAGTGAAAAGTGTGTAAAGTTCTAGCTTTTCCTTGAAGTTGGTGTCATCAAGGAAGAGAGTGAACCGCGACAAATGGGTGGGTGTGGATATAGAGCCACATCCAAAGGTTGTGGATGCATCCATGTTTGGTTTGGAGTGCCAACAGACAATAGAAGAGCTCAAGGGTTGTGAAAGTGAAAAATGAGAATGAGTTATTAAGCCTCACCTTTCATAGCAGATGCCTTTTTTAAAAAGATTTTTTTTCTAAAAATAGCTCAATAAAATGCCATTTTACACAGGGAAGCCAAATCACACATTCCCCTTTGAAGCATATACATTGCAAAATGCTTACCTTTGGAACATTCCCCTTTGTAATGTATATGATCCCAAAGGATTTGAACATCATGAGTTGATGTTTTTTTTTGTTTATGACAGGTAGCAAGCATACCTCTAGGGGGGACAATGACTCTCTATAAAGTCACCATCGGTAAAGTCTCGTCAATACCTTGAGCTTGTCTAGAAATTGATGAGCAACTAACAAATGTCATCAAGGAGCAGAACTTCCAAAAGCAAAAGGAGGTGGAAGAAGTTGTCGTCTAGAATCTGCTCCAACTATTGATACATGTATCCTAAGTACTTGAAAATGAGGACTAATGGGAGCAAGTTTACTACGTGAGGGAGTGAGTGAACTTGTACGACCTGAAACAATTGGAGTAGATGAAGATTGATTAGCGAGCCTTTACAAAGAAGACATTGCAAACATCGACAAAAGAAACAAAAATTCTTGCTATCAAGCATACCAAATCCAAAATATATACTTATAAAACAACAAGAAGGATATAAAATTTTCAAAAATATCAAACAAAGAAGATTAAAAAATCCCTCATATTTCAAGGCTTTCTTAAGTAGAAAATTAATAATCTATGTGTATTTAAACCAAAAAATCAAAGTATGTCTTTATTTGTGGCACAATAGATCTTTTATATGTTAACAAAATGATACCAAAAGCAAATGCATCATGCTAGTTCCATCTCCCTTGCTCTAGTGTCTCAACAACAATAGGTGCTACTATCTCTTTGCGGAGTGGCTAGAGCAACACTCAACGGTTAAATCTCCAAGCCAACCACATAATCTCACAAATTTCTTACACCGAGTACTTGTTTGACCAAGGAAGACCAAAGAGAGTAGTTTATACCATCCAACCTATACTCATTGAAACGTACATCAAGAAGAGAAGAAGTACACTTTCTTTCTTGTTATGTCCTTATGCATATAACAATAAATCTGCACCATGTATACAAAGATATACACAACCAATGTATCAAACAACCAATGGCAAATTTCTCTGCACAAGATTGCCAAAACATAGCTCTCTTTGTATCTACAATCCATTATGCATGTGTAATTTTAACCTCCATACCAATACATGTTATTGTAAGATACACAGAAACATTTTTTGTATGGCTGAAAACTATCTTCTGCTGTGATGCTCAAAAAAAAAATTGAGGGCATAAACATATCCAAAAGGGGGGTAAAACATCAGGACGCCTGCTGGAAAATTTCTTAGAATGTTGAATATGTTTATTTAAGTTCTGGCCCCGAAAAATTGTCTTTAAACTTTGCGCGCGCGAAAACGCAAAACCAATTTACACACAACCATGCAACTTATACACATGAAGATAAAGCAAACGCACACAGAGAACAAGGAGATGGAGAACATGACGATGGAGATGAAGATGGAAAAGACATACCTAGATACGACCTTTGGAGAGAGAAAAACCTTCTCGTTGTGTTTTGGAATACAAGATTGCAACAAAGTTGTATTCTAGAATACACTTGTGCTACAAACTTGTATACCAGAATACAATTGTACTAAAAACTTGTATTCCAGAATACACTTGTGCTACAAACTTGTATTTTAGAATACACATGGGTTACAAACTTGTATTTTAGAATACACTTGTGTTGTAATTTTGTATTCTAAAATACAAAATTGTTACAATCTTGTGTTCTAAAATAGAGAATTGCTAAAACTTGTATTTCAGAAAGAATACAAGATTGAAGTGCTCTTGTCTTCTAGATATAAAAAAGCTTGAATCCTAAAATACTTATACACAACAAATGAACAAAAATCTTCATACTCGTGTATTCTACGATGCAAGTGTATTGCAAAGTTGTATTCAATTGATGTTCATTGATACAAAGCAGTTTGAGAAGATGCAAATACAAGTGAATACTACTTGAGGTGATCAAGGTGACTAAGAAGAAGAAAACAAAAAATAGCGAGCGACGTATCAATAACTTAAACTTGGAGGATAAGAAAATTCTTGTTCATGGTCTCACTTTGAAGAAATTTGGTCATCTTTGTCAACAAACCATAAAAATTTTGATGGAAAAATTTCAAGAATTGTAATTGAAAACCTTGAGTCTTCAATTTTAAACTTTCAAGGATGTAATTGTTTTTTAAGTGGAATGTTGTGTGATTTTTTTAGGAATATTGGCACTTTTTTGTCTTTAAAAACTTTATATATTGACTTTAGTTCAAAAATTGAAGTCTTTTTTACAATGTTCACTGTTATTTCTTTAAGTTGCTCCAAAAATTGATGTTTTTTTAGTTTTTTGAGAACTTTTGGCCAAATTCAAGGTGAGGTGTATTTTTCACGATTTAGGTGTACTTTTTGATGACCAATTTTTTTACCATTTGCACATACAATGAAGAAATGAATGCAAAACTTTGATAAACTTATAGCTTTGGTAAAAACGTCCTCACCTTGTGACCTTGGAGAAGAAATTGAGCTTTTTGAAGGCCCTCAAAGCCCATAATGGCTAAATGTTCTCACAAGTTTCCAGGAGTCCAATGCTTGTTCCCTTTGGGATAGCTTCCAAAGGATCATTGGGAATCCTCACTATAAAGTCAAAGCTTGCAATAGCTCCGTTGACACACTGTAAGGGAATTCACACTCTAAGCTTGCACATCCAATGATCATAGTGAAATTGTACGTACAAGGAGGTGCGAGAATTCAAATAGCGCATCCCAATACCTGATGCTCCAACCCTACAATGGTACCTATCTCCATTGTGCATGCCCTCCGCAAAACCCCCATTCTCTTCTAAAAGCCTCCTCAAATCCTCATCATGCACATCTTTGTGAAGGAGTACGAGTGGAAGTGCGATGCGAGAGAGAGTGCGAGAAGAAGAGCACGACGATAGGGTGAACTCGCTCTACTGTCATGTGTAGAGCATAGTTAGTTCTTATTAGGTTTTTACAAAAGAATATGTGTACATACCTGGCGGCCGCCCACTTACCTGGGCGACCACATTGGGCTTTATACCCCAAAAACCTCCCACTTAAAGTCCAATGTGGTACTTTAAGTGTGAGAGAAGCTACTATACAAGCTAATATACAAGAGATGTAGAGAAGTGATGTACTACCCTACACCTAACTGCTTGCGAAAATGCGCAAAGCTCTTTGAGGGAAGTCCTTTTGTAAGTAGATCAACATGATTTTCTATGGTGTGAACTTTGACAAGTTGAAGTTGCTTATCCTCGAGCATTTCCCTGATGAAATGATACTTCACATCCACATGCTTTGTCTTTGAGTGATAAACTGGATTGCGAGCCAATTGTATAGCACTTTGACTATCACAATATAACACAGGAATCTCTTCTTTGATTCCCAAATCTGTTACTAGTTGATTAAACTAAATTGATTCTTTGCATGCCTCTGATGCTGCAACATATTCAGCCTCTGTAGTAGACTGAGTAACACAATCTTGTAGAACGCCATGATACTGCTCCACCAGCCAATGTAAAGACATACCCTGACGTAGACCTTCGGTTGTCTAAGTCACCTGCATAATCTGAGTCTGTAAAACCCTTTACACTTAGCTCCTGACTCCCATAGCATGTACGCATACTCTTTGTAGCTTTCAGGTATCTCAATATTCCTTTCACTGCCTCCCAATGTTTCTTGCTTGGGTTTGACATGTATCGACTTACTACTCCCATTGCAAATGCAATGTCTGGGCGAGTAGCAATCATTGCATACATCAAACTACCCACTGTAGACGCATATGGAATCTTATCCATTTCAGCCTGTTTTTCCTCAGACACAGGACAATCTTGTTTGCTAAGTTTCACATATGGTGGCAATGGAACACTCAATGCCTTTCCCTTCTCCATATTGAAACGTTGCAAAACCTTGTCAATATACTCTGTTTGAGATAACCAAATCAACTTCTTTGATCTGTCTCTCTCAATGCGCATACCAAGTATATGACTTGCCTCACCCATGTCTTTCATGTCAAACGATTTTGCCATCTTTGACTTCAAAGCTGAAATTTCTTCCAAGTGCTTGCCAGCAATCAACATGTCATCCACATACAAAATAAGGATCAGCCAACTGCCATCCTTAGCCTTCTTTGTATATAGACAGTGATCAAACTCACTACGTTTGTAGCCTTGAGAAAGCATAAACTTGTGGAACTTATGGTACCATGCCCTCGGTGATTGTTTAAAGCCATAAAGACTCTTTAACAACTGGCATACCAAATCTTCCTTGCCTTTCTCAACAAACCCTTCTGGCTGCTGCATGTAAATTTCTACATCTAAATCACCATGTAAGAAGGCTGTCTTGACATCCATTTGGTGCAACACCAAATCTAATATGGCAACCAATGCAAGAAAGCATCTCAATGTAGTCATCTTGACCACCGGAGAGAAGACTTCATCAAAGTCAATGCCTTGTTCTTGCTTAAAGCCCTTGGCAACAAGCCTTGCTTTGTACTTTGGCTGACTATCATGAGCGGTGATCTTATACCCCTAAACCCATTTACAAGGTAGAGCCTTTTTGCCCTGTGGTAATTTAACTAGCTTCCATGTCTGGTTTTTATGCAGAGCTGTTATCTCTGACTGCATGGCCAATTGCCAATTCCCGGAGTCCTTCATTTGCACTGCTTCCTTGTAACATGAAGGCTCATTGCAATCAGTCAACATGACATAGTTCATTGTTGGAACAAACCGATCAGGAGGTCGTGAGATCCGTCCCGATTTATGCAAAATAGGTGGCTGAGGCTCAACCACAACCTGTGGTTCCACTCTATCCTGTCCTTGCTCCTCTTGAGCCTTGAGATTTTGTCTTGCACATGCAGGTCCATCTTCTTGGAAGACAACTCTTCTAATCTCCTCAACCCTCTCTGGTTTAGAATGATATTTGGCTTCATTAAAGTGAACATCATTGCTGCGGATAACCTTTCTGGATTCGGGATCCCAAAGTCTGTACCCCATCTCACTAGAATTACCATACCCTAGAAAGATGCACTTTCTACTCTTTGGCTCAAGTTTGTTCCTAAATTCCTTTGGAACATGAGTATATGCCTCACAGCCAAAGACTCTGAGATGCTTGTATGAGGGCATTTTGCCTGACCATACCATCTCTGCCACTGAATCCTTCTGCAAAACCTTGCTAGGAGATCTATTTATAAGATGAATAGCTATGGATACAGCTTCAGCACAAAACCCATTTGGCAGTTGTGCATTAGACAACATACTTCTGACCTTCTCTTGTATGGTCCTATTCATCCTCTCATCAACACCATTTTGAGGAGGATTGTAAGGAGCAGTAAGTTCACGTTTTATACCTTTTGACTCACAAAAGTCCTGAAAGGCCTTTGAAACATACTCTCCACCATTGTCAATGCGTAAGCATTTAAGCTTCTTGCCACTCTGATTCTCCACAAGTGTCACAAACGTTTTGAAAACACTAAACGCTTCATCCTTGTGCTTGAGAAAGTAAACCCATACTTTCCTCGAGTAATCATCTATAAATGTCATAAAGTAAGAAGCTCCCCCTAGAGATAGGTTAGGCATAGGTCCACACAAATCACTATGAACAAGTGCCAACTGTGTATCTCTTCTACTGCTTCTATGCTTATGTGGCTGCTGTGTTTGCTTACCATACAGACAATGCTCACAGAATTCAAAATCATTAAATGACAAGCCAAGCAAATAACGACAATGAGACAAGATTTCCATTCCCTTCTTGGACATATGTCCTAACCGGCTATGCCACAGAGAAACGTTCGGCTGCTCGATTACATTGATTACATTTTTAGAGACATTTGGTACATAAATCATGTAAAGTACTCCAGACTTTACTCCATGTGCTACTGTCATAGAAACCTTGGATATCTTCCACATGTTCTGTCAGAAAGTGGTGACGTAGCCAGTATCATCAAGTAAACCTGTGCTGATCGAGCTCTTTGTAATTGCGGGAACATGTCTCACATTCTTCAGCGTGAAAGAAGAGCCATTCTGAAACTTCAATTGAACATCTCCAACACCTAAGATCTCACATGTCTGCCCATTGCCTAGCCGAACATGATCTTTAGTGGTCACATAAGAGGTAAACCACTCCTTGTTTGGAGACACATGAAGTGATGCCCCTGAGTCTATAATCCAGTCACTCAGTGCATTTCCATCAGATGCTATAAGAAGAGCTGAGTCCATTGTATTATTCAAGACGTAGATCTGACACTAGACTGTCATCCTCTGCAACAATGTTTGTCACATTTATTTCTTGAATCTTCACTGAGGACTTGTTCTTCTCACCATGGTCTTCAGCTTTCTCTTTGCCTTTTTTTGCTTTCCATTCTCTACAGTCTCTTTTCATGTGACCCTTCTTCCAATCGTAGCATTCTATGTCACTCTTGCCTTTAGCACTGCAGGACTTGCTACGAGACTGATTCCTCTTTCCAGCTTTGTACTTTTCTTTGGTCCTTCCCCTGACAACTAAGGCTGTTCCTTTGCCTTTGTCCATTGACTTTCTGTTGGTTTCTTCAGTAAGCAGACTGCCTTCTACACCTGCTATGGTCAAACCATCTGGAGGTGTAGAATTACTGAAAGCTATACAAAAAGTGTCCCAACTTTTCGGCAATGTGATCAACAGGAACATAGCTCTAACAGGTTCATCAAACTTGACACCTTTGTTAAGTATGGAGCCTGATTTACCCTTGTAATTTTCTGTGGTAAAAGCGCACATTTGTAAGGCCCCCATTATGAGAAGAATCCATCGTGCGTGAAGGAAAATCACTCACCGGAAACCAAAATTTTCACGGACAAGAATCAGGGGCAACTTTAAAGGCCTTGGGGGCGGAGGCCCCCGAGACTTTTTTTCGCCGGAATATTCTTTTTCGCCGGAATATTATGGCCGGACGGCGGCCGAAAAGTGGTCGGAAAACAACCGGTCGGTTGGCCGGTGGCCGGTAGTCAATGGCCGATGGCCGGTGGTCGGAAGTCAATGGCCGGTGGCCGAATTCAAAAGCGGAATTGTCTTCTCAAGGGCGGCCAGACATGGGCGGATTGGAGTGTCCGATTTGGACTTATTCGCACAAGGGTGGCTACACATGGCTGTCTCTAATAAGAGAGGGCAACCCTTTTGGCCTATAAAAGGAGGCCATTTCTACACACATTTCATAGTGTGTGAAGTTGATGCAACAAGGTGAGTGTGAGGTGGTGAGAGTGAAGCAAGGCGGGAGCTCCATTAAGGGTATAATCCCTTTGTAAACTACTTCTTGTTTTGAAGTACTAAAGCCATTGAGTGGCTGCTTTCCCGTGGACGTAGCCCACATTGGGTGAACCACATATATTGTGTGTACTCTCTCTCTCTCTCTCTACTCTATAATCTTGTGTATATAAATCTCTCTCTCCATTAAGTAATCTACTCAATTATCTATTTAGCTACGTCTTATTTCCTAACAACTGGTCTCAGAGCAAGGTTTGCTCGTAGCTAAATTATCTCAAGGAAAGGATTCCTTGAATTGAGTGGGAGTTATGGCGGAGGAAGGGAAGCTCAAGATTGAGAAGTTCAACGGCAAAAACTACCAACATTGGAAGATGCAGATTGAAAGACTATCTCTACCAGAAGGACCTCTATTTGCCACTAGGCGGTCTTGCGAAGAAGCCCGCAACAATGGCAGATGAAGCATGGATTGTCCTTGATCGAAAGGCACTGGGAACAATCCGGTTAAGCTTCGTGTCAACGGTGGCCTTCAATGTTTCGGAGGTGAAGACCACGGAGGACTTGATGAAGTCACTTGACGATTTCTACGAGAAACCATCGGCATCCAATAAGGTATTTCTTATGAAGCGCTTGTTCAATCTAAAGATGGCAAAGAATGGTTTCGTTGCAAAACACCTAAATGACTTTAACACAAACATAAGTCAACTTCGATCAGTGAAAATCAATTTCGATGACGAAGTGCGAGCTCTCCTTATACTATCATCTCTACCGGATAGTTGGGACAGCCTTGTGATGGCTGTAAGTAATTCTATCTCTAGCACAAATACTCTTAAGTTTGATGATGTTGTGGGTGTTCTCCTAAGCAAGGAAATGCGAAGGAGAAGCACATGAGAATCATCAAGTGCTGCACTATCAGTGGAAACAAGAGGAAGGCTTAAGGAGAGGTTCAAAAACCAAAAGGGTCGTGATCGCTCAAGGCGGAGCAAGTCACACACAAAGTCAGTTCTTGAATGTTGGAACTGCGGCAAGAAGGGACACGTCAAGAAGGATTGCTGGTCCAAGAAGAAGAAGAAGAAGGAGACAGATTCTCAAGACAACAAGCCAACATCGGAGGCCAATGTGGTAGGTAAAGTAGAGCAAGCTGCTCTAATTCTCTCATTAGACAATGTGTCTAATTCCTGGATAGTAGATTCCGGGGCTTCATTCCATGCGACACCACACAAGCAACATTTCCAAGACTACACCAAAGGTAATTTTGGGTATGTATACTTGGGAGATGATGAAGCTTGTGAGATTGTCGGCAAAGGTACAGTTTCTGTGAAAACTGCTAACGGAAATGAATGGAAGCTTAAAGATGTTAGGCATGTTCCTTCTCTTCGCAAAAATTTGATCTCTACAGGACAATTGGACGATGAAGGTCACAACATTGCATTCGGAAACAAACGGTGGAAGATCTCAAAGGGATCTCTGGTGGTTGCCAAGGGTGAAAAAGTCGGTACACTTTACTTGTGTACTGTTAGCACGCAACCTTCAGCTTGTGCAACAACTACAGAAGTTGACAATGCGGTGTGGCACTACCGACTTGGGCATATGAGTGCCAAAGGAATGCAAATCCTTCAAACAAAGAAGCTTCTACCAGGTTTGAAAGAAGTGGACTTAGAGTTCTGTGAAGATTGTGTTTATGGTAAACAAAAGAGGGTAAAATTTCAAAAATCAGGAAATGAAAGAAAAAAAAAAAACTTGAGTTGGTTCATTCTGATGTTTGGGGTCCTGCAAGTACACCATCACTTGGTGGCTCATTGTACTATGTAAAATTCATAGACGATGCGACTAGAAAAACATGGGTTTATGTCATGAAGAATAAATCCGATGTATTTTCCATATTTCAAAGGTGGAAAGCCTTTGTGGAGAATGAAACATGTACCAAGGTTAAATGCCTCAGATCCGACAATGGAGGCGAATATTGCAGCCAAGCTTTTGAAAGATTTTGTGCTAGCAATGGCATTCGGAGGCAAAGGACAACCCCAATGACACCTCAACAAAATGGGATTTCGGAAAGGATGAACAGGACAATCATGGAACGAGCACGAAGCATGCGGCTACATGCAGGCCTACCGCTTGAGCTTTGGGCGGAAGTTGTAAGTACGTCTGTGTACTTAATCAATCGGTCACCCTCAACGGCATTGGATTGGGAAGTTCCAGAAGAGGCATGGACAGGTAAACCGGTGAATTATGCATTTCTCAAAGTGTTTGGGTGTGAGGCTTTCATGCACATAGATAGAAGCCTAAGATCAAAGCTAGATGCAAAGTCCAAAAAGTGTTTCTTCATTGGCTATGGAGAAGGAGACTTTGGGTATCGCCTATGGAATCCTGAAGATGGTAAAATCTTAAGGAGTAGGGATGTAATTTTTAACGAACAAAATATGTACAAAGATTACTTGGAAAGAAAACAAACAAAAGAAACAGGTGATGAGTACATGGAGCTTGAGGACGGTGAAGACTCAAGGATTGCAAACGGTGACAATGTGCAACAACATCAACCAAATGAGGAGCCTCAACCTATTCCCCGAAGATCTACAAGAGCAAGTAGACCTCCAGAAAGGTTTGTTCCTTCCTTCAACCATCTCTTGATCTCAGATTCTGGAGAGCCGGAATCATATAAAGAAGCTATGCAACATGAATCCAAAGAAGAATGGACGAAGAGCATGCAAGTGGAGATGGACTCACTACATCGCAACCAAACATGGGAGTTGGTTGAGTTGCCTAAAGGTAAGCGGGCACTTCAAAACAAATGGGTGTACAAGCTAAAGGAAGAACAAGGTGGGAAGAAAAGGTACAAGTCTAGGCTTGTGGTAAAAGGTTTTTCTCAAAAGAAAGGTATTGACTTCAATGAAATATTTTCTCGTGTTGTAAAAATGAACTCAATTAGGCTTGTCTTAAGCCTTGTGGCTGCTCATGATCTAAATCTCGAGCAAATGGATGTAAATACGGCATTCCCTCACGGTGACTTAGAGGAGGAAATCTACATGCTTCAACCAAAGGGGTATGAAGTAAAAGGTAAGGAGAAAATGGTTTGCAGATTAAAGAAGAGCTTGTATGGTTTAAAGCAAGCATCAAGACAATGGTACTTGAAGTTTGATCGATGGATGTTGGATCACGGATTCACAAGATGCAACTCGGATCATTGCATCTACACGGAGAATTTGGGAGATGGAAAATTCATCATCCTAATGTTGTATGTTGATGACATGTTGATTGCAAGTGCTAACATGCAGGACATCAAAGACCTAAAAGAGGAGCTGTCCAAATCTTTTTCAATGAAAGATTTAGGTGCTGCAAAGAGGATACTTGGTATGAAAATATCAAGGGACAGGACGAAGAAGACAATAAAGCTATCTCAAGAAGATTACATCAAGAAGGTACTAGAAAGGTTTGCAATGCAAAATGCAAAACCAGTTTCTACACCTTTGGCTGGTCATTTTAAACTAACGAAGGATATGTGTCCAAAGACACAAGAGGAGATAGCCTATATGTCTAAAGTTCCATATGCTGCAGCGGTAGGTTCTCTAATGTATGCTATGGTCTGGACAAGGCCAGACATTGCACATGTAGTGGGAGTTGTGAGTAGGTTCATGGACAACCCAGGTAAAGAGCATTGGCAAGTTGTGAAGCGGATACTTAGGTATCTAAAAGGGACAACAACAAATGCTTTGTATTTTGGAGGAACTGATATTTTTCTAGAAGGGTATGCTGATGCAGATATGGAAGGTGACAAAGATACTGGAAGGAGCACTACTGGCTATGTGTTCACGGTTGGAGGCACAACAGTAAGCTGGGCTTCAAAGCTGCAGAAAGTGGTTTCACTTTCTACCACGGAAGCACAGTATGTAGCAATGACGGAGGCAAGCAAAGAAATTTTGTGGCTTCACAGATTCTTAGAAGAGCTTGGATTCAAACAAGACAATTGTGTCTTGTACAGTGATAGCCAAAGCACTATCCAGGGCAGCTAAAGCTAGGAAAGGTGCATACAAGTGAAAATCCTGCAGACATGTTTACAAAGGTGGTCAACAAGGAGAAGTTGAGCTTTTGCTCATCTTCAATCGGCATTCAAGGATAAGAAGCCAGAATGGAAAGCAGTCACAGGTTTGGTTTGGAGATTAGTATCCAAGTGGGAGATTGTTAAGTATGGAGCCTGATTTACCCTTGTAATTTTCTGTGGTAAAAGCGCACATTTGTAAGGCCCCCATTATGAGGAGAAGCCATCGTGCGTGAAGGAAAATCACTCACCGGAAACCAAAATTTTCACGGACAAGAATCAGGGGCAACTTTAAAGGCCTTGGGGGCGGAGGCCCCTGAGACTTTTTTTCGCCGGAATATTCTTTTTCTCCGGAATATTATGGCCGGACGGCGGCCGAAAAGTGGTCGGAAAACAACCGGTCGGTTGGCCGGTGGTCGAAAGTCAATGGCCGGTGGCCGAATTCAAAAGCCGACTTGTCTTCTCAAGGGCGGCCACACATGGGCGGATTGGAGGGTCCGATTTGGACTTATTCGCACAAGGGTGGCTACACATGGCTGTCTCTCATAAGAGAGGGCAGCCCTTTTGGCCTATAAAAGGAGGCCATTTCTACACACATTTCATAGTGTGTGAAGTTGATGCAACAAGGTGAGTGTGAGGTGGTGAGAGTGAAGCAAGGCGGGAGCTCCATTAAGGGTATAATCCCTTTGTAAACTACTTCTTGTTTTGAAGTACTAAAGACATTGAGTGGCTGCTTTCCCGTGGACGTAGCCCACATTGGGTGAACCACGTATATCGTGTGTACTCTCTCTCTCTCTCTCTTTCTACTCTATAATCTCGTGTATATAAATCATTCTCTCTCCATTAAATAATCTACTCAATTATCTATTTAGCTACATCTTATTTCCTGACAACCTTGAGCTGACAACTGACTGTAGATGGTGTTGAATTCATTCAGATGATTGGACATAGGTGTCCCTTCTTTCATCTTCAAGTCAACAAGCTTCTTAAGCCAGTACACCTGTGAAGCTGCACTCTGCTTCTCATAAAGATCACTCAGCTTTGTCCATGCTTCATAAGCCGACATCTCGTCTGCTACATTGAAGTAAACGCTTTTTGCCAAAGTTAGCATAATGGTAGAAAGTGCCAATTCATCCATTTCGCTCCATTCATCTTTGTCCATATCTTCTGGTTTTACCCCCTTGAGCTTTATAGGTTTTATCTGCTTCTTTTGTACCAACACGTCCCAAATCTGCTTCTTCCACAATGGGAAATTGGTTCCATCCAGCTTCTTGATATTGTAAAGAGCAGTGTCCTGTGATCCAGCCATAGCTACGCTTCACAGTAGTTTACTTTCCCGGGAAAAATTCGACAGAGTTTCCCCTGTAAACTGTCCTCTGAACCAATATCAACCTATCAAATGAACCAAGAAAGCTTCAAATTTTGCAAAAATTTTGGCAGAGTCTCCTTTGTAAAATGGCTCTGGTGTACTCAAAAAACAGACCAAAAACAGCTCAAAAAACCACTGTCTCTCTAACACTGTAAGCTATGGGTAAACCTGTCCTGCACCTGTACTGTCTCTCATTGTCCTGTCTCACTGTCTTGTAAGCATAGACTATGACAATGCCTCAATGACAGTAAATCAAAGATGCAATCCCAATTGTCTAACTCATAGTCAATACATCCTAGTTGCCTATCTAAGGGTGCTCGAGGGATCGCTCCAAGACCTGTATCACCGAAAGGATCTCAACATTCGAGAATCCCACAGCTCAATAAAACCTCACTCAACCCTCAACAAAGGCTGCAGTAAATCTGACAGTACATAGACTTCCCACAAAGTCATACATCCACAAATTTCTCACTGTATGCTGTAACCGCTGCGGCGGTTGTTTGTTGCGTGACTCACAGCCAACAAACCCTCAACAGAGATACATCATCTCTGACAATACATCCCATGTGGAAGTACCTGCAATGTCAGGATGAAATATGGAATATCAAGCAACAAACACAAGCTACTTGATGAACTAGTGGATGTCGCCTACAGTCTGTGTGTAGGTGCGCCCGTGTAGTATGTGACACGCCTCCAAGAATTGTAAGCCGTACTTCATTGTGTAGACAGCCACGAATCAGCACTCTAGAAGTGCAGATATCTTCAACACTTGCAGTCGTAGGCCGGCAGTCATAGGCCGAAACCCCAAATTTGCAGAGTCGGATCTGCACCCGCCAAATCTACGTAGTCGAAAATGGCCTGCGCAGAGCTTTGTCGAAGCTGAACAGTGGCCGAGATGACCTCAGAATGAAATTATGAGAACACCTTGCCCTTCGGGCTGTACCATAGGATTTGGGGCCGTGGCTTCGCCTGTCGAATCTCACTCCAATCTAAGCAGGTGACTATGGCTACCTGCAAATGCTGCCTCGAGCCTCGATTTGAGCTATGATACCAGTTGAAGGAGTACGAGCAGAAGTGTGATGCGAGAGAGAGTGCGAGAAGAAGAGCACGTCGATAGGGTGAACTTGCTCTACTGTAATGTTTAGAGCATAGTTAGTTCTTATTAGGTTTTTACAAAAGAATATGTGTACATACCTGGCGGCCCGCCCACTTACCTGGGCGACCACATTGGGCTTTATACCCCAACACTTTGCATACAAACATTGTGATTGTCTCCACAAATTTAAACTCTTCAAAGATATGCACAAAACAATGAGCAATCAAACACCAACTCAAGCCCATATACATGAAGCTTTAGAATAGTTTCAAGGAGTAGTGGACATCTAATACCATTTTTTTCTTGAAAGAGGCTTACAACCATAAATCTAGTTGTGGCCACTCCATACTTATTAAACAAGAAACCTTGATGGATTCAAGCTTCCCACAACCTTGCATAGTAGTTGGTACAATATAGAAGTGTGGATAGAAGAAAATTCTACTTTGAACCAATTTTGTTGGACAAAGGTGTGCAAAAATTGTTGCTCCAATATTCTCATTTATAGATTTGAATGTGCGCATGACAAGCTCCTATAATATACATTTAACCATAAGTAAACATTAAAAAAAATATGTGCACATGCTATTTAAATAGTGTATGACACTTACAAACTCATGTCAAAGAGTCTCGTAGCCCCCACTCCCAAGATGAGAAGATTCTACAGACTCCATGATGCTCTGGCTGCATCTTACTACTGTTGAAACCTATCTGGGTTCTCTTGCACCTCTCGCGTGATCCTTGCCCACTTCTCTGTGCCCAACCATGCCGTATTTGCTTCATTATTCTTGTATCTATCTCGTGCCTCTGATTGATGATATGACATCATTGTAATAGCCACGCCCAAGATCCAGTCATTGGAGATTGGATCATATCCATCTACTGGCATGTACTCTCTGTGAATGGCATCAATGATATGATTCTTTCTCTCTTGATTTTGAGCATCCCAATGATCCATCAAAGAGTGCTTAAATCACACCATATATAGCTGACAAGCCCTCTGTTGCATGGTCTTTCGACCCTCTATCCATAGTTGGTGTCACATCTTTGGTTTGGTACACCTTGCTAGGATCAAACTCATGCGATTCCCAAGGTGTACGTAGTACTAAGCGATGTAGTATCTATTGAAGAGAGGGGTGGATGTTATCTCAGTGGTGTGGATGCATTGGTAGTGCCAGTACCACAACTACCACTACCACCACTTGAAAGATAAGACCTGCGTCGTCTCAAAGAAGAATGAGAGAGTGTAGTCTCTCACGTAGCTCGACCCGTCGATGGATTTGGGTTGCTCATCAAAGCTGTGGCACCACCAGTCTGTGTGACTGAAATGCTGGTCGGAGGGGTCAGAGTAGCTATTTCTTGTCTAGAAGGACCAACTCTCAAAAAATTTATGTGCGTCAACACACGGCAAAAATCGATAACTTTGTTGACAAAAATAATTGTCTTATAAAATTCCAAAGTGTTGGTATGTATGTCTATATAGGCATTGGTAGTAAACTGTCGACATACATATCGGGTATATAGACGTACATACTAATGCCTATATAGATGCCTATATCGACGCCAAAACCTGTAAAATTTTATTGAACAGAGAGGCTTGGTAGCTGGTGCTACATGTATTGCAACACCAAAAACCAGCCCTCTCTGGTCAAAGAAAAGAGTACAAAGGCAACCATACTCCACCTTCATTTTGCCTAAATATTGAGCAAATGTGTGAGTACATATTGACAATGTAGCCATTACTATAACATAATTGTGAAACTATAATCATGAAGATATTCACAAACTATAACCATAATAAAACTCACAAACTATAACCATTATAAAAATCACAAACCATAACCATATCAGGATTCCAAAATCATACCAGATTCTCTAACCATAACCATAACCATAACCATAACCATAACCATAACCATAACCATAACCATAACCATAACCATAACCATAACACAATTTCAAACTACAACCAAAGAGAAAGTTCATAACTATGACCATAACATGACTCCAAAACCATAGCCATAACCATGATCGTAAGAGGATTCCAAAACCAAAAAACTAACCAAGTTCTCAAACCATAACCATAATCTTAAGTGGATTCCAAAACCATACTCATAACCTTAAGCGGATTCCAAAACCATAACCATAACCGTAAGCGGATTCCAAAACCAAAACAATAACCAAGTTCTCAAACCATAACCATAATCTTAAGTGGATTCCAAAACCATACTCATAACCTTAAGCGGATTCCAAAACCATAACCATAACCGTAAGCGGATTCCAAAACCAAAACAATAACCAAGTTCTCAAACCATAACCATAATCTTAAGTGGATTCCAAAACCATACTCATAACCTTAAGCGGATTCCTAAACCATAACCATAAACTTAAGCGGATTCAAAAACCACTACCATAACCAAATTCTCAAACCAAACCATAACCTTAAGCAGATTCTAAAACCATAACCATAACCAATCTCAAACCATAACCATAACCTTAAGCAGATTCCAAAACCATAACCATAAACCAAATTCTCAAACCATAACCATAACCTCAAGTAGATTCCAATACCATAGCCGTAACCAAAATTTTAAACCATAACCATAACCTTAAGCGGATTCCAAAATTATAATCATAACATTAAGTGGATTCCAAAACCAAAACCATAACCAAATTCTCAAACCATAACCATAACCTGATTCAAAACCATAAACATAACCAAATTCAAAACCTTAACCAAAACCATAACACAATTAAAACCATAACTATAACCATAACAATGTTCATAATCATAACCAAAACCAAAACTAAACATATATGATTATATCTAGAACCATAGATGACGTCTAAGTATATATGAACCAAATGTATAAACATAACTAGCTATACATCAACTATGAAAACATATACATAAATCATACTCGTCAAGGTAATGTCTCCCTCTCAACGGACTCTCTCTCTCTCTCTCATCTTGAAGCAGGTAGAGAAGAGCTGATGATTCATGCTTGAATCCATATTTCTCTTCTCTAAGTGTTGGATCATGCTTCATGGAAATCTCCTGTAATATAAACACTTAACCATAAGATAAACATTAGAAAAAATATGTACATAGAATATTTAAATAGTGTATGACACTTACAAACTCATGTCGAAGAGTCTCGTAGCCTCCACTCCCAATATGCAAAAATCATACACACTCCTAGCAGCCATGGGGTTCCTGTTTGCTCAGGCTCATTGAAAACTTGTATGCATGTGAGTAGCATCCTACAGATCTTATATCACATTGCACAGGAGAGATCTGGCAGACTCTTGAAGAATGACATGCCGCCCGTTAGGGTTTTCACCATGTATTCCTCCGTCGCTTGGCCCCTCTCTGGAGCTGATAGCCTGGGGAAGTTGAGCCAAGTTGGCCTCTTCTTTTGCAGTGCTTCATGCGCTTGCCATGTCCTTACTCTGGGTAAAGGACAGAATGTTGGATCTTTTTGTAAGGCTACAAGTGCTCTTGTGAACAAAATCAAGTATCTCAAATTCTTGTTTAACTAGCTTAACCTCCACTTTGGGTGGTCTTTATCTGCACCATCTTCTTGCATATCCTTGTACAGCCTTTCTTTTACTTGTAAAAGTTCTACCTTGACGAGAGGGTACGATAGGGATAGTTGGTGCCATTGAGTGTTGATTTGATTGGGAGTGAGTTGAGTGACGTTGACAGAGTGTAAAACTCTCAACTCCCAATCCATCGCGGCCTTCCACTGCTCATCCACCTCTAAGGTGATCTTCTCCTTCAATGCGTCTTCTTTAGCTTTTGACAGTTGGACCATTGGCACTGTATCTTCGTCTGTGATGTGGACCTGAAAATCTTCATCACCACTAGGCTCTGTTGTGGACTGCCTCTCAAACTCAACAAACGAGACCGAGGGTATGGCTATTTGGGGCGGCTCTGAAGTGCCTACCTCTTCTTGCATGTCTGGCTTTCCATCTCTGAGGAACTGATTTATTCGTTTGAGTTCT
Organism: Adiantum capillus-veneris; assembly: GCF_014529385.1. Taxonomy (NCBI): domain Eukaryota; kingdom Viridiplantae; phylum Streptophyta; class Polypodiopsida; order Polypodiales; family Pteridaceae; genus Adiantum; species Adiantum capillus-veneris. Next base: position 49,547,608 of record NC_140937.1, read on the forward strand.
GCTATCTCCTTTAGGAACTCCTCCTCTCTTTGAACCCGCATCAGTGCCAGGTCTCTGCGCTGTGACTGTTCGAGCTTTAATTCCAGGTCTAAATCCTTGTTTTTCTCTTCTAGTGCCTTGTACACTTCATCAGTTCCCTTGATCGAGGCCACGGCTGGGTTTTCTCTAGTTTGCCATAAGAAAATGGCCTGATCATTGATTCTCTGTTCGGAATATTGCAGGGAAGCATTGGCAACATCTAACTACACTTGAATTTTCTGAGCTGACAGAGAGGTCGTAAGAAGTTCATTCATGACTTCTATCAGCTGCTCGTCTTTTACCTTGCAGGCATCAGATAATTAGTAAGGAGGTCACCTAACTCCTCCATTTCCTTTTGTTGTTTGTCCCTGGCTATGTGATGATGTTCCACTTCTGTCTTTAGCTCTTGCACCTGCCTTTGGAGATCAGTGATGACAGCCATCATGTCTTCTAGCTCTCCTTGAAGAGCGTCGATAACCATTTCTAATTCCTTGGCCTTTGTGCTGCGGTTCAAAGCTGCAGAACGAAGTTTCTTGGTCATTTCCTGCATCTGGCGTGCATATTCATTGACCTGTATTATAACTTGATCATTGGACTGCCATTCCTCCTATCTTGCCAGTTGGGATGTGCCTGCAGCCTCATGTGTTGCTTCTTGCTGCGTCGTAATTGCTGGTGGTTCTGTGGAGGTAGATGGTTGTTCTTCCTCTTGGCCATCCTGAGGCTTTAATGCCTCGGCAATTTCTGGCTGAGTAGAAGTAGATGGTGTGGTCTCAACTTTTATTATCTCTTCAGGTGTTGGCCTTTCTGCCTTCTCTGGCTCGGGCTCCGTCTCATGTGTAGTGGTATGCTCTTTTTCTGTATCTACTTCCTTATCAATTTCTTCCGTCGGCTTTTGAGTTTCTTCTGCTGCCTGCTCCGGTTTTGGTTCAGCTTCTTTTTCCTCGTGTCCGTTGGTGTGGTCAACTTTTTGTGTAGATTCTGTTCGTTGGGTAGATTCAGAATCTTTTTCTTTTTCAGTCTCTGCTTCTTCATTGGTACCTTGTCCTGGTGGTGGTGATGGTCATGGGCTAGGCATGGGATGGTCCTGTTGTTCCGGAGGCGGTGAGGTGGGTCAGGGAGATCCCTGGCTTTGCTCTTGAGTAGCCGTTTCCTCAGCTTTCTTTGCCGCTTCTTCTGCCTCTTTCAGCTTTAGGGCTTCGGCCTCTTGGTACATTCTTTCTAAATAATCTATTGGATCATTTGTCTCTTTTCTTGTATGATGCTTTGTTCGAGGTCCTTTCAGTCATGTGGGTACCCACTTTTCTGGGTCCTTTCCTTGTGCTTGCCTACTGCACTCGTAAGCATGTTTTTCTCTTTCAAAACGCGCTTGTTTTTGAGATGGCTCCTCTTGGTGGGCAGCCAGAACTTTCCTCTTCATCTCGTCCCTCCTAGCTCTCTTTTCTTTGTTGTCAGAGCTCTCGCTACTGCGCCACTCTCATGAGCTGTCATCCGATTCATCACTTGATTTAAAATATCTTTTACCTGATCTTGTAGCTCCTGGAGAGGGTTGTGCTACCGAGATCCATGTATTCTGATCAGGGACAGGCAGTAGGTTGTCATCCATGCTGATGGCATGATAGGCTATTCTTGTCAACACTTCTGGCACGCTCAAGTATGTGATTTTACCCTCTTTCTTGGTGCCCTTCAAGGTTGTCAAGACATACTGTGCGTGATCCACAAGCTACCTTGTTGTTCACTTAAGAACCTGAGTAAAGGTGGTGGCCACGGCGTGATTTGGTGTCGTGTACCTTGGTGGCCTTTTTGCCAAAAAATGAAAGTGTTGATGGTACAAACGAGCTAGCTCTTCCACCTGTTTGTGGATAAGATCGACGAATGTGGCAGCGGCTATCTCCTTGGTAAATGTGCCTGTGATTTTCCTGTCTCTTGCCCGCATGGTCATTCCTTCAGTGGGCAGTCTGAGTGCCTCTGCCACTATTTCTTTTGTGGTTACTACCTCGAACTTGTTCCCTTGGGTGTCTGATATCTAGGTGGTTCCGTCTTCTTTGATTGTGGACAGAAGCTCGTAAGCTTTCTGAAAGTCCACTCCGCAAGGCTCTTGTTTGTAGAAATGCATGAGCCCCAACCTGCGGTTAGCCTCTTTGGTTTCTGGCTTTGCAACTACATCATAGAACTCTTTAGGTAGGAGTTGCAACTCCACTTGATGCCCTTCTTCACTCTTGAATCTTCTAGTGAAGACCGTAGTGTGGTGCTCTTCGAGCTGTTCTTTAGAAAGATAGGATGCTTTTGCCGCTTTGACTGACTCGCGGTCCAGTTGATACACAAGCAGTTCTTGTAGTTTCTCTTTTTGGTTTAGCTTCTTCTTGGCGTTCTCCGCTACTTGCATTGCTCCTGTTCAGTGAATAGAGTGCAAAGTTAGCACATTTGTCAGATTTTTCTCTGGAATGTCCCTTTAGATTGAAAGGCTGATAATCTAGTCCAAATTGCTTCAAATCAATTTTTGAACAAGCAAAGATGCACAAAATCATGCAAGGAACAAAACTGTATGGTCAAAACAAAAATTTGCAACCAAAGTAAATAATCGCAATTATTTATAGCTGAGAAAAATTTTCAACTTTTTGCAAACTTGGCTTTATAGGCTTGAAGTATATGCCAAATACATGCTCTGAGTGAAATATGGGCTCATTTGGATGCACAGGTTGAAAATGGTACCAGATTTTGGCTTTAGGTCTCTGAAACAGTAGATATAAAGGAAATGTGAGATTTTGAACTCCAAATTGATTCAAAGTTGGCTAGTGGGCTTATCACAACATGTACTTTGGATGTATGATGGCCAAATATCATAAATTCCCTAATTTTAATCAAAAAGTAAATATTCGAGATTATTAACTTTTCTTCCAAAATTGACATTTTTTGGTACACATTGGTTCTAGGCATGGCATAGACCTGGGGTATGAGATATGAGGTGATTTGGATCAAGAAAAGTTGTTCATAACCCAGATTTTGTCTTGCAAATACTTCTTTGCATTTTTTGGCAATTGTACAAGTAATGGGTGGTCATTTTGGCTCATACTTGATTCTTGGCATGTAATAGGTGTATACACATGATAGGTGAGGTGATTTGACAATTTCCAAGCAAAAATGATGCAAAAGTAAATAATCGCAATTATTAACTTTAGTGACAGAAACTTTGCAAAACCCACAAATTCTGACCTAGACATATTCTATACACCTAATACAAGTCCTAAATTGAATTTGGTCAAGTTTGATCATGCTGGCGTCACTTTGTGCTCGATCGACTCTGAAATCACCGTTTTCTGTGATTACTCTGTCTGTTGGGTTGGTCGGTCAACTTTGAGGCTTTGGACTTGTCTATAACATAGTCGTGAAGCTACCTGTCAATAATTCTGGCTCATTTGGAGTCAGTTTGGCCTCGTATGTCGAATTTGACACTTTGTAACCTTCGAGCCGTTTTCTGCTTTTCGAGGGCTTTGCTTGATGGATTTCACCAAACCAATCATATACATTGTATATGGACCTCATTAGCAAGCCATTTGTGGAGTCAAGTCGGAATTCTAGCTTGCCAAAAACCTAACTTTTCTACTGGGGACCCCCTTGACCCCAGCCGAATGATCATCTGACGGTATAGAAAGGTTCTATTATGTTAAGGCATGCTATGATTCAAATCCCATTCGATTTGGTCAAGCTGGCAGGCCGCTATGGTCAGTTTTAGGTCGTAGGTCTGCGTGCACTGCTTGGTTTCTAGGGTTTTTTCTAAGGCTTTAGACTAACTACCAGCCGTACAAAATGGATCATTATCGAGTAAAGAACTTACCCCTCATGTCTCGTGTGAGACGGCGCTAAAAAAGGTGAATTGTGGAATTGTGGGCTCCGGAAATGTCGCGCGAAACAGGCCGAAATCTCTCTCTGCAAAGGCTCCAAGTGGAAATGAGGTGGTTTTAGCCTACCATGGATATCTATACCTGGACTTCCCGAACCAAATTTTCCCAGATTCCCCCGTTAGTCCTACTAGGCTGTGAAATCTATGTTAGACTCAAAAATTTCCCTGATCGGATTCCTATAGCTCATTTTGCAAGAATTTTGCAAAAGTAGGCATGGCCGCCAAATTTAGGCTTCCCACTTTCGTCTTCTGATTTCATTGAAAAATTTTGTGCTTCTCCGCCTTGTCCTTCTGATTGCCATCATGCTTTCAATTTTTCCCTATGAGCTTCCCTTCTATTTATTATTAATTTTGACCTGTTTATTTGAAAAAAATCAAAGAAAATAGCAAAATGCTCTAAAAAAGTAAAGTAAAAATCCAATAATTAAGAAAATCCCTTGGAAAACACAGATTTATTATTTTTTGTTAGATTTCTCCATTTTTAGCCCTCCCTATCGACAAAAATGATGAAAAATACCCAAAAAAACACTATTTTTGATGATTTTCTGATGGTATATACACAATTTACACTCATTGGGAAGATATTATCAGTGAATTTTTCCTTGTTGATGAATTATAAGGGCATTATTAGGTAATTTTGCAAAAAATCACACGCTAACATGTAACTTTTTCCTCCCTCTTCAAACATTTCCCTTAATTACTTAGTACTTAATGCCCTTCCACCCCTCCTAGATGGCGTACTTGGGGACGACTGCGTACATGGGTTGAACAATTGTGTCTACGCATAGACGTGATTGGCTCTACCATGATATGAAGATCAATGCAATGCAAACCAATATGTTGTGCAAGAGCTAGGTCTTGAGTATTTAACTCAAGGGTTTCAGATGTCGAGGTTTGCTGCTGATGTCTTCCAAAGAGCAAATCTTGTAGCTTTTGTTTTCTATGTTTGATTGTACCATCAGGGTGCTTTAGCGCTCTGATTGCTTGAGCTGTTGGTAGCACTTTAGACTGTTGTCGAGATTTTTCTCTCCATTGGTAGTTCGGTCGGCTTGGTGCTACATGGTGTGGTGGATTTTGTTGAGACTTAACTCGCCACTGCTTGATTGGTTTCACGGTTTGTGGAGAAGATAAGTACTCCTTTTTCTTCCAAACCCTTTTCATGTTAGGTTCCTTGCTCGGAGATACTCGATTCTGTTTTTGAATCCATGGAACCTTCTTTTGTTTCTTCGGTGAAGTTTTAGGCACCAAGATCTAAATTGGTTTATCCTTAAGCTGTGCTTTTGGTACCCAAATCTTCATGAATCCTTGCATGCTACCTGTAGCATTTGATTGTCGAGGGGATGGAGAAGATTGGCTTCGTGGGCTGGTCTGCTAATTGCTTCTTTTTCATTCCTCCTTGCTTGGTGCAATTGGAACAATGAGTTGCCCTGTACTACCACATTCAAGTTGACTACTCCCAATGTTGGAGTTGGATTCTTGTTGCATCCTTTGATTGTGGCTATTCCTGCTGCCAATGCTTGACTTGTTGCCTTCTTGTATGTGGAATAACTAACTACATTCACTCTAGCTCCTGTGTCTACCAAAGCATTGGTGCTATGATTGTTGAGTTGTACTTTGATGCACAAATCCATTCCATCTAACCAGTCATCATCTGTTGAAACTGTATCTTTAGGTAATTTCCTTTTTCGATCATCTAGTTCTAAAGTGTTGATGGGAATCGGTATCTGTTGATTCTTGTGAGCAGCTTTACGCTTGAGTACCCGAAGTCTAGCTTCCTCTTGGGCTTCATCAATAACCTGCTATCGCTTGATCTTCCTTTGTTCAGCTGCATGCATTCTCTCTAGCAATTCATTGGTTAGTGGCAAATTGTATTTCTTTAAATGACACCCACTAATCCAATTAGCCATTGGTTCACCATCTAGGGTGGACAATTTTACTGCTCCACTTGGAGATACATTTTCAATGATAAATGGTCTGTTTCCCTTTTTCTTAAACTTGGGAATGTGTTGCTTAAGGGAATAGACTAGAACTAAGTCCCCTTTCTTGAAAATTATTGTGGTTATGTGGGAATCAAAAAACTGTTTTTGTTTCCGCTTTTGTGCATAGATATGAGCTACAGCAGTTAGCCTTTGCTCGTGTAGCTTTTCCAAATCTTCAAGTCTTTCTGAAAATTCATGTCCAGTCCACTCAAGATTCTGTGCTACCCTTAATGTCGGCAATAGAAATTCTATTGGCATTATGGCATCAAGACCATAAACAAGGTTAAAGGGTGTAGCATTTAGAGTTGTTTTGAATGAAACTCGATAAGCCCATAGAGAAACATGGAGATTCATTTCCCAGTCTGTCCTTCCTGAACTAACCACTTTGGTCAGTGCCGAGCTAAGAATTTTATTCGTATGCTCAGCTTGTCCGTTTGCTTGTGGGTGATAGGGAGCTAATTTGTTATGGATGACCATAAACTCATTAAGCAAATACTCTATTACCTCATTGAGGAAATGAGTTCCTTGATCACTGACGATCTCTATTGGCAGTCCATATCTCATGAATACATACTCATATAAGAATGCAACAGTGGTTCTAGCATCATTATTTTGAGTCGCTTTAGCCTCGGCCCACTTGGTCAAATAGTCCGTAGCTACAATGATATATAGAGCTTGGGTTCTATAAGCAGGTGGCTGTATCGGTCCAACAAAATCTATACCCCATTTTTCGAAGGCTCTAGCCCCCATCATTGGTCTTAAGGGCATGTTGTCTACTCGTGTTGGCATTTTTGCTCATTGACAAGCATCACACCTTTGAACATATTCTTTGGCATCTGCAAAAAGTGTTGGCCACCATATGCCTGCCATCAAGATTGCTCTTGCGGTGGTCTCACTAGAAAAGTGACCTCAAGCTAATCGAGCATGTGCTTGTTCTATAATTGGAATATACTCGTTTTCATTTGCACAAAGACGCAAATGTTGATCTTTACCTCTCTGATACAATTGGTTCCCAATAAGAGCATAGTCTCTTGATTCAGTTTCAATTGCTCTTTGACGGCATTTACTCATATCCTCAGGAAATGTTTGGCTCGATAAGTAAGTAACCAGATAATTACTCCACTTAGGAACATGTGACATTTGAAACAATGTTACATGAGGAATGGGTGGTTGTTTTTGACATTGAGGGAAATCTTTTACAAAAGATCTAACATCTCTCCTCATAGTCGGCCAAAATACTCCAAGTCTTAAGATTCGTTGCATAGTTTGGTCTTTCGCAAAGTGAATTCCTACTATGGTAACATGTGCTTGACTTAGGTATTGTTATTTTTCTTCATGGTTAATGCATAAAAGCAATATCCCGTCTCGATTTCTTTTATATAGCCTTCTAGCTAGTAATTGATACATAGCCAAATGCTCGATTAAATCAATTGTGATAGAAAGTAGTATTTGTGAATCCACTTGAGCTATTGTCGTCAATGACACAATGTTTTCTGACCATCTAGGTATCATTTCCACGGAGAACAAATAGGCATCTGGTAGATCATCGTCTACCCCTTTAGGTGATTCCCTTGAAACAATCCTTGACAAATGATATGCTCGTTTGATGTGTAGTGCCTTTTTTTACAACCACAGTGAAATCAAATTCGAGAAGAATGATGAACCATCTCTTATTCTCCCTGTGCTGCATGGCTTGTTGACCAAATATAACAAAGCTTGGTGGTCCACAAAGAACACAAACTTGTTGGCTAATAGGTAATGTCTATACTTTTTAACGACATAGATCATTCCTAGTCCTTCTCTTTCAGTGGTGGTGTAATTCTTTTCTGCCATATTCAATTGTCGACTAGCATAAGAAATAGGAAAGTCAATTTTCCCATCTCCTGGTTGGGCTAGTATATAACCAATAGCAAAGTTTGAAGCATCTACATGTACGTGGAATACCTTATCCCAATCTGGTGCTTTCAATATCGGAGCTGAGGTGAGAGCTTGCTTTAGCTTCATGAAGGATTCTTCACATGCCTCGGTCCATTCAAAGTGCGTAAGAAAGCTATACATGGGTTTTGCAATTATAACGTACATGTAGATGAACCATCGGTAATATCCACAATGTCCCATGAAGCCTTGTATCCCCTTGACTGTTGTTGGTCTAGACAAATCAGCAATGACATGAATCTTCTTGATATCATTAGATAGCTATGCCATTTTTCGACACGATATGTCCAAGAATTTTCCCTTGTCTTCCCATGAATGTGCACTTTTCAGGATTTAAGAAAATCCTATAAAGTCTATATTTTTCGAATACCTTTTTGAGGTGTTCAAAATGATCAGCTCGCATTGATGAATGTATGCATAGATGATCCATGTATACTTCTAATTTCCATAGATACTCTTTGAAAGCATTGTTCATTAACCTCTGAAACATGGCTGGAGCATTAGTTAACCCAAAAGGCATAACCTGATAGGAAATATACCCCATTCTGTTGCAAAAGCAGTTTTATGTTGATCTTTTGGGTCAACCAAAAGTTGATTGTATCCCAAAAATCCATCTAAGAAGCTATAAGCTTCTTTTCTTGCCACTCGTTCTAAAACATGCTCAGTTATCGGAAGAGGAAATTTATCTCTAATGGTAGTTGCATTCACGTTTTTGAAATTAACACACACTCGTAATTTCCCATTCTTCTTAGGTACTACCACAATTGGAGACACCCAATCTGTGTGTTCAATTTTGTAAATGAATTCAGCTTCCTTTAGTTTTTCAATCTCTTCTTTGATCTTCCTGGCAAATGTTTTGTTATAAGTGTATAGTCTCTGTCTACTTGGTTTCGCATCATCTCTCATGGGTATAGTATGTTGACAGATTTGTGGATCAACACCCTTGAGATCCTTGTAAGACCAAGCGAAGATATCCCAGTATTCCTTTAACAAGCTCAGCAAAAGATTTTCTTCTTCTTCTGTTAGGTCATCTGCAATGTAAGCAGGTCTAGGCTCTTTTCCTGGTTCAGCCAAGTCTACCCTTTTAGCGTTTTCAGGTCCTTCGTAAGATTCACCTTGTTTTTGTAGTTCCCTAATAGGTTGTTCGATTATGATTTTCCAATCTTGGAGAGTATACTTTTTGTGGGATGGAACATGCATTACATCCTTACCATCCTCTTCTGTGGTTTCCATTTCGGTTGTGTATATCTCCTTTAGAGCTTTTTTCAACTCTTGATATTTCTTTTTCCGCTCGACTCTGGTCATGAGTGGTTTTTTATCCTGAGATTTTTCTTGAGTACCCTTCCTTGCTTTTCTCGATGTGTGAGACATTTTTACCAATTTTTACACTTTTTAGGACTTTTTTGCCAAGTAATCACCTTGTTGTGGTCTCTAGACAAGTTTGGTTGAGTTTGAACAAGATTTGTCCAAGTTATCAACAGTTGAGTATCCGCAGACTCTGATTCCAAGAATATGGCTTAAGTCTCAATTTTGTGATCCAAATTTTACCAAATTTGATTTGTAGAGTCTACTTGATATGTTTGACCTTGTGGTATACCCAAATATGCAAAAATGTTCAATTCTGAAGTAGATGTAAATAATCACGATTATTTACTTCTGTTGGAATTAGGGTTGCAAAGAAACGCACACAGCTTGGAGAAGACGAAGGAAGCTCAAGGCACACAATAGAGAGTGTGTTTCTTAGTATGAAATGGAAAGATAGATAGCCCTAGAGTTATGGGCGTATATACAATGCACGGGGGAAAAAACCTCCTAAAGAGGGAAAAAATGCCCCGGCGGTCCTAATGTGTTCACACACATCACTACCACATGTATATGGTAACAAATCCCCCCTGGAGTGATGCGGTGAACGAGAGCTGGCACATGAGTAAAGGGAAGTGCCATGCCCTGAGGACATGATCAGTCCACAAAGGGGAGTAAGACCAAAGCTTTGCGGAAAGCTTTAAGCTTCTCACGAGAGAATGCCTTTGTGAAAAGATCTGCAAGGTTGTCTTGTGTTGGCACATAAGCCATGCTGATCTCTCCTGTTGAGAGCCTCTCCCTGACATAGTGGTAATGCACCTCAATGTGCTTTGTGCGAGCATGAAAAACTGGGTTCCTCACAACTGCCAATGCGCTCTCACTGTCAGTGTTGATAGTGTTGGGAGTGTCCTGTCCAACAACCAAATCAGCCATAAGGAGTCTGAGCCATACACACTCAGCCGTAGCTGTGAAGACTGCCTTGTACTCAGCCTCACAACTCGAAGTGGCCACAGTAGGTTGCTTCTTGATCAACCATGATATACATGAACTACCAAGCATGAAACAAAAACCACTTGTGGACACTCGCATGTCAAAACAACCAGCCCAATCTGAGTTCGAAAAAGCATGTAAGTCTAGCAGCAATGATCCCCCCTTGGGATAAAACAAGCCAAGATGTAAAGTGTCACTAAGGTAGCGGAAAATCCTCTTGACAGCCTGCCAATGCTTAGACCTTGGGCTATGCATAAATCTGTTGACCTGTGAGACTGCAAACTGAATATCTGGCCTTGTGTTGCATACATAAATGAGGCAGCCAACAGTAGTTTGGTAAAGAGTGACATCAGCAGGATCGCCAGCATCATATAGACTCAACTTCAAACCTGTTTCCATGGGAGTGGCAATAGGTTTGCAATCCTCAAGTCTAAACTTACATAGCAATGCTTCTATATAACTTTTCTAACACAAAGTAATACCACCATCACACTGCTTAAAATGTATACCCAAGTAATGATGCAACAGCCCCAAATCTTTCATCTTGAAAATAGCATTCAAATCAGCCTTAAATTCAGCAATATGTCTCTCATTTGGTCCAGTGATCAACAAATCATCGACATAAAGAACCACAATGAGAAGTATATCATCCTCACACTTTACATACAATGTGCTTTCTATTGGACTGTTACGAAAGCCTTGTTTCACCAAATGAGTGTCAGCTTTCTCATACCAAACATGAGGAGATTGCTTCAACCCATACAAAGCCTTCTTACATCTGCACACTTTGTCCTCTTGCTTTTATGACAAAACCGCGACGCTGCGTTACATCAACTTCCTCAAATATGTACCATTCAAGAAAGCAGTAACAATGTCTGATTGATGTACATCCCAACCAAAATGAGCCAATGCACATAGAAAATGCACAGTAGTCATACGACAAGTGGGAGCAAAAGTCTCTTCATAATCTATGCCTTTTTGCTGTGCATAACCCTTTGCAACAAGTCAAGCCTTATGGTGATCAATCTCACCATCCGGGTTGTGTTTCAACTTGTATACCCACTTCATACCAATGGCCTTTTTGTCAGGAGGCAAATCACATAAGTCCATGTGTCATTTTCTATGATTGCATCATATTCTGATTGCATGGCAGCCATCCAATTTTTTGAATTCTGTGCTTCATCAAAAGATAGAGGCTCCTCAACATCATGTAAGCCAGAGATAGCCAAAGCATAACAATCTAATGCATAAGATGCATGGCAAGAGCGTGAACGAGTACGACTAGACAAAGGTGCATCCAATTTACTGTCATGCAAAGTGTGCACCAGCCATTTTGGCATACCTCTAGCCTGCTCATTTTCAGCCCTTTCCTCATCAAGTACATCATGTACATCTGCATCGGTAATAGGCTGATCTAAAACATTTTCAAAAACCCCCATAGGCTGTACATTTGCCTCATTGGAACTTACATTCGTATTTCCACCACTAAAAAGAGGCAACAAAGTGTCATAAATGTCCTGTGAGCTTACATTACTGTCTCTAGTACATGACAGCAAGGGCTGAACAGAATCTTCCACAAACACTACATCCCGAGAAACCAAAATACGTTTTTTTTGCGGATGATACAACCTATAACCTTTGCTTTCAGCACTATAACCAACAAAAATACATTTGACAGCCTTATCATCCAATTTTCTGCGCTACACTTGTGGCACCAAAGCATATGCCAAACAGTCAAAAACACGCATGTGCTCAATAGAAGGCTTTCTATCATGCCATTCTTCATATGGAGTAATAGACTGCAAAGCTTTTGTAGGACACCTGTTAAGTACATAAGTGGCACACATGATGGCCTCAAGCCAAAAAGAATGCGGCAAAGCTTGACTTTTGACCATACATCGTGCCATTTCCGTCAGTGACCTGTTTTTCCTCTTAGCAACACCATTTTGCTGAGGTGTATAAGGCACTGTACATTAGTGTTTTATCCCACGACTAGCTAGAAATGCATTAAATTCATGAGACATTTACTCCCCCCCTCGATCGGAACAGAGGGTGCCCATAGTACATTTCGAGACATTTTCAGCCATAGCCAAAAATTGTTTGAAGCACATAAAAACTTTGGACTTCTCTTTAAGCAGAAATACCCATGCATGCCTGGAGTAATCATCAATGAAAGTCACGAAGTACAGGTAATTGCCCAAGGACAGAGTTCGCATGGGCCCACAAACATCACTATGCACAAGCTGCAACATGCATGTGGCCCGAACTAAACCATCCTTTGGAAATTTAGAATGCTGCATCTTACCCAAAATACAGCCTTCACAAACATGTTTGACAGGTGCTTCAAGAGGTAGCAAAGAATCAACCATATCATATTTCTGCAAACGCAGCAAACTGGCAAAATTCAAATGACCAAAACGTGCATGCCAAAGTTTTGCATTTGAAATAGCCCTTGAATCTGCAACAGCATTTGCAAAATTTTGTCCACATTTGTCATACAAAGTGAGCTTATACAGCCCATGGCACAAAAGCCCAGATGCAACAATTTCATCACCAAAACTGAGATCATGAACTGTACATCTTTCATCCACAAATTTGACTACAACTCCAAGTCTAGCAAGTGCGGATACAGACAAGAGATTCTTCTTGATCCCAGGTACATAATGTGCATCAACAAGTGTGAAGGAACTATCATTAGCAGCAATGAGCACAATCTTTCCAACTCCCTAAACTAGATAAGAGGCGTTGTTGGCACAAGTGACTGAATTCCCATGAGGGACAGACTCGAGAGAGGTAAACAATTCACGATGTGAGGTAATGTGCTTTGTAGTACCACTGTCGAAATACCACACATGTGAATCTGTAGCACAACTGACAAGCATGCATCATGGACAACAGGATTGTAAGTGCACTCTGCGCTAAAAGCCCATTCTACATCAACATTAGCAACACAGTCTCCTTTCACAAAAGACTCAACAATGGTGGCATTTGTAGTGGAACCAGCATTTGCAGTAGAACCACCGTCTTTCTTCTTAGCCTCTTTGACCTTCAACTTAGGACACGACTTGATCAAGTGATCATTGGTTTTACAATAATGGAAATGCATCTTCTTTTTGCCCTTATCACCAGAATTTCCAGACGAATTGCTGCCAGCAGAAGCATTAGGAACAGAATTTTTGCCACTCGCAGCAGAACCATAAGAAGTGGCTGCATTGTTGTTACCACCCTTTCTTTGAGAAGCAATAAAAGCCTGTTAACTGCACACTGTCTAGTCCTGTTTTTTCTGGAAAGTAACTCTTGCAACAGCAATGTTCATAATGCATCAAACTTGATAACTTCTGGATTTCCTTGGGTCATAAGTCTCCAAGTACTAGCAAAAGTCTGGTAAGAATCTGGTAAGGCATCAAGAACAGTCTGCACAAGGGAACTGTCTGAAATAACTTCACCTACAGAAATGAGTTGCTCATTGATATCCTTGACACTAGCAAGGAAAGTTTCCATATCATCTTCCTCATGCATAATCTTCGACTCCAGCTCTTTACGTAGCAAAGTAATTTTAGCCTCATTGCAGCTTGCATAAAGACCTGCTAGAATATCCCAATCCTGTTTTGTAGATTTTGTTGAACGGATGTGAGGAACAATGGTGCGCTTCACAGACAACGCAATCAATGCATGAGTCTGCGCATCCTTAACATCCCAATAATCTTGTTCTGTCGTAGGCAAAACAACTCTAACAGCTGCAATCCTTGCAGCAAGACCTGCAACATCCTCAACCTCGCCTACATCCTCAGAACCAGGACGTACATCAATGCCCTGCACAATGTTCTAGACACCCTTTGACACAAGAACATGTTGCATCATATAAGCCCACATAGGGTAGTTGTCCCCATCCAACCTGTCCTCAGCAACAAACATCTTGAACACATCTGTGTTGTTGTTGTCAGCCATGGTAAATGTTGCACTTGATGTGAAAACTGCCCGAAAATAGGAGAAACGGAGTGGGAACAACCTGTGCTATATAGCACAAACCGTAGAAGACTATAAGGCACCTGTTATGCAGAAAGCGGCACTGACAAAAATTTTGCACAAAATGACGAAATAGCATGTGCAGTACTGCCTGTAGTGGAAACGGAGGCCGAAATGAGCCCAAATCATAATTCTGAGCAGACCTAGCTCTACGAGCTATCCCAAAATATTTATCGACCTACGAACGCTTGCCAAAGCTCACTGAAATCGGAAAAAGTGAGCAGGCATGTGCTGGAGTAGCTAGCGACTAAGCCCGGGAGGACGTGACCTGCTCTGATACCAATTGTTGGAATTAGGGTTGCATAGAAACGCACACAGCTTGGAGAAGACGAAGGAAGCTCAAGGCACACAATAGAGAGTGTGTTTCTTAGTATGCAATGGAAAGATAGATAGACCTAGAGTGATGGGCGTATATACAATGCAGGGGGGAAAAAACCTCCTAAAGAGGGAAAAAATGTCCCGGCGGTCCTAATGTGTTCACACACATCACTACCACATGTATATGGTAACAACTTCTAGGGATTTTTTGCAACTTTTTGCCAAAATGTTGATGCCAACTGGTTAAGCAACTCAACTTAAGCTCCCTAGCCAAGTTTCACCAAGTTTGGATAATAACTGCTCAATTTGTCAACAGTTTTGTGTCCGCAGACTGACTTTACAAATCTAGCCACAACTTTCACTTAAGAGATCCAAATCTTACCAAATTTGATATGAGTGCTCAATATAACCTGATAAAACTAGTGGTATGCTTAGTTGGTCAAAAAAGTTGAAAAATAGGACAAAAATAAATAATCATGATTATTTACTTTTGATAAATTTTTGTATCTTTTTGGTCAACACAGCATGAACACATGTTTAACACTTCAATCTAAGCCTCACAGTCAAGTTTCACTAAGTTTGGCAAGATTTACCAAGTCACACTCAAGTTCTCGACAATTAGTACAGATTTCAATTTTTCTCAAGGTTTTAGTCTGTTTTGTGATCCAAATTCTATGAGCCTTTACAAAAGATGTTTGCAATCATGCATAAAGTCTCTGGTATCAACTTTGGTCAATTGTGAGCTGAAAGTAAATAATCACGATTATTTACTTTTGGCCTAAAATGAGCACTTTTTTCAATTTTTTCATTGGACAGTCTTTTTATAACCTATTTTAAGCCTCTGAGTCGAGTCCACTTAATTTGGTCGAAAATCTCAAGAAAAAGTAAATAATCTGAGTTTTTGTAAACTCTTGAAAATTTACCCCAACTGCATCCTTACGCTTACCCACTGGTTCATACAACTTTTAGAGTGTTATCTCCAACCGGATTCAGTGGTTGACAGTCTTTTGATGATGTTTCAGTGGTTGACAGTCTTTTGGTGATGTTTCAAGCCATAGACCTGAATTTCTGCAACTTCACATAAACAACTCACAATTGATTCTTTGGAGTGAGCAATGCTTTGAGATCCCATGTCGGATTCTACTTACCTTACTCCTAGGTTCTATTGCGATGGGGTTGTGGAAAGTGTCCACAAACACTTGTTTTCTTGTTACCCTACTCCTAGGTTCTATTGCGATGGGGTTGTGGAAAGTTTCCACAAAGACTTATTTTCTTGTTTTTTATGGTTTTTTGAGCCTTGATCTTAAGACTTGTCTTGTCCATCAATCATTCTCAAAATCCTAATCTAATCCTACAAGGTACTTAGCAAGTACGACCTACTTCCAAGTTACCTCTACACAGCAAAAGACAATAATCTTAAGCTACGCGGTTTTAAAGAGAAATTTTAACTCTAGGTGAACCTAGAGGAAGTTAAAGGACAAGTACACAAGATGCTCGTGTTCTCCCTAGTTTAGGTCTATTCAATCCTCGGCAGCGGTGCCAAATGTGGGACGGGTTTCTAACCTCACTCCTATCTTATTGTAGACTCGCCTAGTGCATAGAGGCTACAAGAGGGTGTCAATATCTTGAAAAACAACAGACAACTCGCATCTAAATCAAGCTATACTCAAATAACCAAAGTCACCAAAAGCTAGTCACTAATCGGCAAACAAAACATGACCGTTATAGCATCAAATGACATCCAAATGTTACATTACTTCTAGGACCTGAATATAAGACCTAAGCACACATGCTTATGGTCTCAAATCTCACTTTAGGTCAAGTGCAAAAATCACGATTATTAACAGTAGCAGTGAGTTTTTGACCTAGTTTTGTTCGGCTCAGAATGCATCTAAATGCTTAGCAATGATGCCCCAATACCCCACCTATAAGCTTACTTTGTGATTTTCTAGCTTAAATTCCTACTTATGATGAAATTATGCCGCGGGTTGGTGATACCAAAAGCTATGGATTATCATGATATGTTTACATCAATGTGTAGAGCTCTTACCTGTGGTTGCAACAACGCAACAGACGGCACTGCAATGTGACAACCGGAAAGGGAGTAGGAAGCGCAAGAAGGAGAGAAGTGAGCGCCGTTAGCTCACATTGTGTTTCTATTATCCAAAACTTGAAAATAACTTACAAAAATTGGCCTTTATATCTTAGCCAAGGTTTCTTTGATCAAAACTAATAATCTTGAAGCTCTAACTAAAGATAAGTTGATACAATCTGGAAGCTTATAGCCCCGGCTCATCGATTACACTATCTATCTGGAAAATAAGAGTTACAATATTCCCAATTTATCAAAAGAATAAGTGTTTTACAATAAAAGCTCTTGAAAAATGTTATCTGAGTTAGCTTGTTGCTAACAATACCAAGGGAGTAAAAGCTAGAATATTGGTAAGGTTGCCAGACCAGTCTCTGCAAGGATCCAAAGGAGAGAAAATAGGGATCCAAAGGGGGGCAATCTGCAAAAGAGCAATGTGCATCACTGGAACTCATCTACAATGGTGGAGATGAAAAAGACCAAATTCTCATTGGTTGTCTCTTAATCTATAAATTTCGTAAGGCGGGTGGAAACAGTTGTCTACATTTTTCCCTTTGTCAAAAAAAACCCCTCTGTGTCTGTGTGTGTGTGTGTGTGTGTGTGTGCGTGCGCGCGCACTTTGTGGACCGCATGCAACCGGCGTAGCATGATTTGTGCTAGGACCAAAAAAGTATACATGTCATGCGGTGTCAGAGTGCACACTTCTTTGGGGTTGATCGGGAAAGCGTTGGGCTTCTGGCTATGAGAGACTTGAGAGAGGAGATAAGCAGAAACATAATTAAGTGTATATAATGTAGCAAGAGATACTAGAGAGTTAATATGAGAACATAACTTCCATAATGAAGATAACTGCCATGCAAGAAATCTTTGAAAAATTACTATCAATTTTAGTTTTAGCATCAAATTTGTTATTCACTTGTGTTAAATTTCTCAAAACATGATCCTCTGGGACTAAATCTGCTACTTCCAAAGATGCATCTACTTTAGCTTTGTTGGGGTAAAGATGTTGTGGATTTACCCAAGGTTGGACGCACGGTGTCTTATGGTTCAGTGACTCTACTAACTTACTCACTTATTCTTTATACATAGAATATTAAGGAGTGGGTGCTGCTTCTTGAAACTCTGCTCCACCCCACAATGTGTGTTCCCTCTCTCTCTCTCTCTCTCTCTCTCTCTCTCTCTCTCTCTCTCTCTCCCCTTATGTCTCTTTGCACATGCTCCACATATCTGCACCTTTAACTGGTATCAGAGAGCATGGAAATTGCGGGGAGCACTATGGTTTTGTAACATTTAATGCACTCATAACTTGTGTGTAGCGGAAATTGATAACATAGTGAGCATTTCATTAAGAACAAGTTCCTAATGAGCATAGAGAAAGTACTTAATTTGAGAAAGCAACATAAGCGTTTACACCTTGCTAATTTGGCATTGACAATACTTGAAAAGAGAGATAAATAGAACAATTGACACCAATTGAGGACCGGATGGAGCTGGTCCCCCCTCCGAAAAGGCTTTGTAGTATAGCTTCTCCCATCAAAGGAGACTTTTTTACAATACAATTCTTGTGTTCCTTCACAAAACTCATTGGTGCAATGAAGATGGAAGCTTCATGCACCAAATTATGCTTGAAAAACACACCTAGTGTCCCTAGCCTCAGTCCCAAGACCTCACACACCTTCAAAAATGGTGAGAGCTAGCAGGGAATGAGGATAGATTGAGAGGAAGAAGATGTATCTTATGAGAAAGAAGTATTCTTCTCACATAATAACTCTAATAGCATAGCTTAGATTAGTAATTAGCATGGTAGAGGAGATGAGCATGCCATTGAATCTTGGCTCTTGGTTGGATTTGCACCGCACTGGCTCTTTGTTGTCCAAGTTGCTCCACAGAGTAAACAAGTCTATAAAGGATTGGAGGTTGAAAACGAAGACACACATGAGCTCCGTGTACAGAGTGTGAATGATCCGGATGAGGATATTGAGCTTGAATTTGATGCTCTTGGTGAGAAGATGTTGCTAAGTATGGAGCTTGATTCACGCCTTGTAACTTTTAGTCCCTTTTTGCCCAAATATTATGGCCAAGCACGGTTGGAATGTGATCAGAAAATGGCTGATCGGCTGGCCGGTTGGTTGATGGTTGGTAGTCAATAGCCAATGGCCGATGGGTGGAAGTCTTTGGTCGATGGCCGTTTCAATGATCAATGGCCGGACTTGTCTCCTCAAAGGCAGCTAGCTACACATGGGCACATGGGAGAATTCAACTTGAACTTATCTACACAAGGGTGGCTACACACGGGTGCCTCTCATGAGAGACGGCAGCCCTTTTGGCCTATAAAAGGAGGCCTCTTCTACACAAAAAATACATTGTGAAGTTGATGAAACAAGGTGTATGTGAGGTGGTGAGAGTGAAGCAAGGTGGGAGCTCCATTAAGCGTATGATCCCTTTGTAACCTACTTCTAGTTTGAGGTACAAAACCCATTGAGTGGATGCTTTTCCGTGGACGTAGCCCACATTGGGTGACCCATGTATATTGTATATGCTCTCTCTCTCTCTCTCTCTCTCTCTCTACTCTATTATCTCTCTTGTTGTGTGTGAAAATTATCTCTCTCCCCATTAAGTAAGACAGTCTAATCTCTACGTATTTATGCCCCTTATCCTAACAACTGGTAACAATGCAAGGTTTGCCTGTAGCTAAAGTATCTTTAGGAAAGGATTCCTTAAATTGAGCGGGAGTAATTGCGGAGGAAGTAAGCTCAAGATTGAGAAGTTTAATGGAAAAAACTACAACATGGGAAGATGCAGATTGAAAACTATCTCTACCAAAAGGACCTTCATTTGCGACTAGGCGGTCTTGTCAATGGCAAATGAAGCATGGATTTTCCTTGATCAAAAGGCATTAAGAAAAATCCGGCTAAATTGGGCATCAACGATGGCCTTCAATGTTTTGGAGATGAAGACCATGGAGGACTTGAGGGAGTCACTTGACGGCCTCTACAAGAAACCATTGGCATCCAATAAGGTATTTCTCGTGAAGCTCTTGTTCAATCTAAAAATGGCAGAGAGTGATTCAGTTGCAAAACACCTAAACAACTTTAACACCAACATAAGTCAACTTTGATCGGTGAAGATCAATTTTGACGATGAAGTGCAAACTCTCCTTATACTATCGTCTCTATCGGATAGTTAGGACAACCTTGTGATGGCTGTAAGTAACTCTATCTTTGGCACAAATACTCTTAAGTTTGATGATGTTGTGGGTATTCTCCTAAGCGAGCAAATGTGAAGGATAAGCACAGGTGTATCATCAAGTGCTACATTATCAGTGGAAATAAGAGGAAGGCCTAAGGAGAGATTCAAAAATCAAAAGGGTTGTGATTGCTCAAGGAAGAGCAAGTCATGCACACAAAGTCAGTTCTCGAATTTTGGAACTGTGATAAGAAGGGCCCTGTCAAGAAGGATTCATGGTCCAAGAAGAAGAAGGAGTCAGAGTCTCAAGACAGCAAGCCAACATTGGAGGCCAATGTGGTAGGTAAAGTAGAGAAAAATGCTCTAATTCTCTTATTTGACAATGTTTATAATTCTTGGATAGTAGACTATGGGAATTCATTTCATGAAACACTACACAAGAAACATTTCCAAGATTACACCAAAGGTATTTTGGGTATATATACTTGGGAGATGCTGAAGCTTATGATTTGTTATCAAAGGTGCAATTTGTGTCAAAACTGCAAATGGAAATGAATGGAGGCTTAAAGATGCTAGGCATGTTCCTTCTCTTTGCAGAAAATTGATGTCTATAGGACAGTTAGATGATGACGGTCATAGCATTGCATTCAAAAACAAAAAGTGGAAGATCTCAATGGGAAATTTGGTGGTTGTCAAAGGAGAAAATGTTGGTACACTTTACTTGTGTGATGTCAGCGTGCAACTTCAACTTGTGCAACAGCCTACAAAAGTCGACAATGCGGTGTGGCACTACCAGCTTGGGCATATGAGTGCCAAAGCAATACAAATCCTTCAATCAAAGAAGCTTCTACCAGGTTTGAAAGAAGTAGACTTACAGTTTTGTGAAGATTGTATTTATGGTAAACAAAAGAGGTTAAAATTTCAAAAGGCATGAAATGAAAGAAAAAATAAAAAACTTGAATTGGTTCATTCTAATCTTTGGGGTCGTGCAAGTACACCATCCCTTGGTGGCTCGTTGTACTATTTAGCATTCATAGATGATGGAACTAGGAAAACATGGGTTTATGTAATGAAGAATAAATCCTATGTGTTTTCATATTTCAAAGGTGGAAAGCCTTTGTGGAGAATGAAGCAGATACCAAGCTTAAATGCCTCAGATCTGACAATGGAGGAAAATATTGCAGCCAAGCTTTTGAAAGCTTTTGCGCTAGCAATGGCATTTGGAGGCAAAGTACAACCCCAAGGACACCTCAACAAAATGGCATTTCAAAAAGGATGAACAAAAAAATCATGGAGTAAGCATGAAGCATGCAGCTACATGCAAGCCTAGTGCTTGAGCTTTGGGCAGAAGCCATAAGTACGTATGTGTACTTAATCAACCGGTCACCCTCAACTGTATTGGATGGGGGAGTTCCAAAAGAGGCATGGACATATAAACAAGCTCTTCTCAAATCCTATTGGACCCCAATTCTCCTCTCAATTGCTATTGGATCCCATTTCTCTTCTCAAATGCTATTGGACCCCAATTCTCTTCTTAATTTCTATTGGACCCCTATTCTCTTCTCAAATGCTATTG
Source organism: Adiantum capillus-veneris (assembly GCF_014529385.1). Taxonomy (NCBI): domain Eukaryota; kingdom Viridiplantae; phylum Streptophyta; class Polypodiopsida; order Polypodiales; family Pteridaceae; genus Adiantum; species Adiantum capillus-veneris. The sequence continues at coordinate 49,568,925 of NC_140937.1, forward strand.
GACCCCAATTCTCTTCTTAATTCCTATTGGACCCCAATTTTCTTCTTAGTTCTTATCTCTTAACTTATCTTTCAATCAAGTTAGTCCCTTTTTCTCCCAGTTCACGATCTAGATCAGTTCCCACGCGGATTTTGACGAAGAAGTATAAAAATACTCTTAATCTTTTTGAAAAAATATAGGGATGACGTAATTTCTTATCCAAAATATCTTTGTCTTTTCTAACTGGAGTAAAATCTCGTTGTCCAGATGACTTCTTTGTCGGTCTTGCTTTTTCTAAATTATTTTCTAGGCCGAAAAAAGTTCTAAATGGTTCTAGGATTTAGGGGGGACCTTACAAAATCCCCAACTAAAAGAAAGAGTTATCCTCAGCTCGGGACATGCTTTAGAGAATAGTCAGACTCGATCTTCGGTCAACTTATGATTGAAGATGGTGAGTAACTTTAGGGTATTTAGATTAAAGGATAGTGAAGGTGGTATGGATCTTGAATAATACACTCCCCTTGTATTTTTAGTGCTGACTCAAAAGTCTTAATCATAAAGAAGTCTTAATGACTTGGGGTTACTTTAATTACTGAGTGTGATCTTACTCAACTAGGTATTTTTTTCTTTGATGTGACCGGATTGTGTTTCTCTTGTGAGGTCTGAAGATCATTTTTTCGCTTCGCTCTCTATCTAGCCTCAATACGCTTTATAAAAATCTTACCATTCTTACCTAGACTTTAACTTTTTCCGTTTTGAGCGTTGACTCGTTTCACTATTAATATTATCCAACTGATACCATGTTCTTGACAGTTAAAGGATTTCATATTGATCTTTCAATTAATCTTGCAATATCTCCTCCCTTTAGTACCATTTTATTTCCTCCATCCTTATTTCTCTTTTGTCTATAGCTTACTGTCTCATCTTTCACTTGGTAATCAGATATTTCATGTATCATAAAAACTAGACTTGTAAAACACCATAGACGATTTGAATCTCAAAAGAATTGACTGACTAGAGATGCTTGAATTCCATAAATATGATGATTCATTACATCCGCATAAAGATTACATCAAAAGTGCCATCGATATCTTGAAGAATAATTATAAGTTGTTCCGAAGAACCAACCAAAAATATAATCAAGGATTTGGACAAAAAGGGAGATATTGATTTGATTCCAAAAGGTACACAATATCTAAATGCAAGCTTACGGAATTTCCCCCAGCTTTAAGGAGCTACGTTTGGGTTTGACTCTGAGAAAAACTTGTTCACCTTCGCTAAAGTTTCTAGCGGATGCGGTGAAGATCAGCGTAGCTCTTCTGCCTATCACTAGCTCTCTTCAGGTTGTCTCTAATGACTAGAAGTTGATGATCTATCTCTTCTAGGGTAGACTTAGCGGCAGGAACATGAAGAGGTGGGTCGGCTAATCGAAGAGGGGCTAAACATTCCTGACCATACAAGGCTTTAAAGGGTGACATTCCAAGGTTGAGATGGTGAGAAGAGTTATAAGCAAACTCAATTAGGGAAAGAAACTTGATCCATTGCTCGGGCTGTTGGTTGCAGTATGCTTGAAGCACATCTTCAATGACTTGATTCACTCACTTAGTTTGACCATCAATCTCCGGATGATATGCTGAGCTGAGATTCAGTTGGGTACCGAGAGATCAAAACATGGCTTGCCAAAACTTATAAGTAAATTTGGCATCCCGATCACTTATGATTCTTGCAGGGCTTCCATGTAATCGTACTACCTCTTTGACAAATACTTGGGCTATGTCGATGGTGGCGGTTGTCTGCTTGACTGGAATTATATGAGCCACCGTAGTGAGTTTATCTATTATGACAAGAATAGAATCATAGTTTCCAGTTGTCTTTGGAAGACTTGTAACAAAGTCCATACTTAGACATTCCCACTTCATCTAAGGAATATCTAGGGGCTGAAGCTTTCCAGGTAGTAAGGAAGACCATATGCTAAGGTATAGTCAGTTAAGTCTTCCCTCGGGTTTCGAGCTTGAATCTCTTGCAGAAGAGGTCTAAAATAGAGGTCTACCTAAATTTCTTGTTGAACTTCCTTGGGTATAGAAGAGCTAAGGAGTGAATTAGTCAGGGTTGATGAGGACAGGACTGCTGGTCAAGAGGTCTTTGAGTCTATTGAAGGCAGCACCTCTCCCCAACAAAAAAAGAAAGAGCTATCCTCAACTCGAATAAAAATACGTAATTGATGAAGCTTCTTAAATACTTCTTGTGACTTAACTTCTTGTTAACGCTTTCAACTTGACTTCTCTCTTACACTTCTTCATCTTCAAAAATATGCTACTATAATATTGGAGTCATGGAAAATCTTTCTTAATAAGCTATCTTCTTGGATAAGTCATCACGTTTGTGGTTTCTTTGATATGCTACTTCCTCTTTATAAGCTACTGATAATCCCTTCTTTATCAGTACTTGTTATCCTCTTATTTTTCCGATCTTCACTCTCTTGAAACTTAGTCATTTTCTTATCTGATGGCATCTTGGCAAGAAGACTTGGTTCTTCCTGTATGCATCTCTCACTTGTAGAGTGAAAATGAGGCAGTTAAAAGATAGTTCTTCGAGTGATACAAAGATCTCCTCTTCCCTCAGTCAAATTCTTGTGTCGGCCAGACGATATGAAAGACACGGCGACATCTCATAAGAGTGACTCTCTGGGGTAGAGACCATTTTTGCAACAATACCCGACTTGCTATGGTTATAGAGGCTCTGGGACTTGGCTCTCGATACTACTATGTCAAAAGGACACGAGATCTTGGGTTCTCTGCAAGGTTGTTCTTGCTTGTGCAGTTTATCCCCCATTCCAATATTTGTCTCGATACCATCTGGAGTCTTCCTCTTAGAGGTCCCTTTCTTTTCTCACCTCATACCCGAGAAATTGCTCAAGTTGTTTCTCGTAGAACCATTCCACAGGGTGAGTGTCATAACATGTGTGGCGTTTGTGATACTTGGTTATGTGACCATATATTAGAGGATCTTCATGAGTTGTAAACTTTTCTTGCCTCTCTTTTAATTACTTTCTGCCTCCCTTGTAATCCTTTTTGGCTTTAATTGAAGAAATAACCCTTTTTTGAAAAATTTGAGTATTGTCCATACTTCCTTGTCTTGAAATGTCAGTCTCTCCTCTTTAAATAAATTCTTAAAGACATCTCTATTTAGTGCTTTCAGCAAAGGGTCTTTTGTCTATGATAGTCTTGAGTAAAGATTCCAACTTTGAGTTATTGGCTAACTCATAAGTTTGTTTTCTTATTCTCCTTCGGAGTTTAAATGTTTGCAATATTTATGAGCTTGTCTATTGCACTTTCCCATCTTGTTTCCTTGTGAGTTTTTTTTTTTTTAAAAGCACGTCTCCTTTACTGTCTTTTCTATTTGACTTGAGATGTTATAAGTAGAAGTTTACTTTCAAAATTTGGAAATAAGATTGGACCATACCATATCTCTTTGGTCTCAATCCCAGCTTTCTCTCATCATTGCAATCCATAAATTATTCAATAGTTGTACGTGTCCCCATAGGGTTAACCGTGTAACTCCATTCGACCCACATGTTCTCCATTTCTTAGTAGAAATGGCACTTTTCTTAGAGGAGAAAAGTCCGATAAGGTGTCTCAACATGACTAACCTGTTCTCTGGTTTGGCTATTTCCATTCTTTCAAGACTATCCTATAAACTTCTTCTTCTTGAAGATTCCAAGCCATCAGTAATTTCAAAACGAGTCTTGTTATATATACTTATAGCTTTATATGTGGCTAATCACAAGAACTTCTTGGATTTCTTCATTATTACTCAAAATTATTTTCTAGTCAATGTCTCAAAAATTAATTCTTCATGTGGTAGCTACCTTACCCAATCTTGCTCCTTATTACTAAGCTTAAGGGAGAATGACAAGTAAAGCTCAATTAAAGTTTCATCCATGCCACTTTCATGTGTCATCACACAAGTGCATGCGTCTTCATTCGTTTATGCCACTTCCATGCATCTTCGCACAAGTGGATTACCTATTCTTTCACAAATTTCTATATCTTTCATTTCTAACTTTACTCACACTCCCCACTTGCTTAAATACCAGGGACATGTATAGGTTTCTGGAAGTAAGAGCTCCCTAAAATGTTCCAACATAACGAGATTTCACTCTAACGTAGCTGCTTCCATCCTCTCATAGATAATCCGTTGAATTTCTTCTAGCAAATCCCAAGCCAGCTTGAAAATTTTTGAATAATTATTGGAAACATCAAGACTTCATTTTGTAATATAATTGAAACTTGGGTGCTAGACAGAGTTTTTTTTCTCTCATGCATTAATCTTAAATCAAAAATTCCAAGGTCCAAGATTCAAAATTAGGCTCTGATACCACTTGTGAGGGCCATACCCAGACTCGACCCTACTCACCTGCGTCAGTCCTCCAGACCGTTCTAGGGAATGACGTAGATCTATCTGCAAGTATCCCTCCCTCTTGGGACCAACACTCAGACAGGACTCGGGTCTATCTCAAATGCCAACCCAAGGGGGTACATCCCTTCATTCAACGATTATATCCACTTCTCATAATCAATCTGTCCTTGACACGTTTCCGCACCCAAAATCATGGTCCTTAGTCATGATTCTCTTTATCTTTAACTTGAGGATCTGCTCTTGCTTTCTTGTTCTCCGTTGGTTCATGGCGATAACCCCTTTTTCCTGACAACCAAGTAGGCATGGCAGTTATCACTTCCCCTAAGAAGAAGGACCTTGCAATCCTACCTGGTCTCACTCGTCCCCGGTTATCCATTTTTATCCCGCGTAGTCTTAGCGTTTAATATAAAATTTTTAAATCAACATCCGGCCATCTGACCCTCCGGATCCACCCACCCACGAAACCATTTCATGAAAATCCCTTCCCAAGGTAGTACTTAACTACTACAAAATCATGGAAGACAATCTATAAGACATTGTCAGACAACAAGCACCATGCAAACTGTTGCATACCCTTGTTCAGGAAAATTCATCTGGTTGTTCCCACCAGATCTTTATTTAGAAACTTTTAAATTCATTTCCTTTCCTTTATCTGCGATAATTAGCTTGTAACTAGTTTCCTAACTAATCATTCAACACATTTAGTTTCAACCAGTTCATCTTGCCTCCCCATTCATGCCAAGATAACCGGTTACAAGCCATCAAAATGGCAGCACCTTCACAATATTTCCCAGAATTAAGTGTTTTGGAAAGGCTCATCAAGAAATTTAATCATTCCTTCCTAAGCATTTTATTTCGAGAGGTATAACACCATCTGGGACAAATGCACAGGATAGCCCCTATATTCCTAGCCTTTCAAGTTGCTTTTTAAGCAACCAAGTCAAACAAATTTCCTTAATTAAATTCACATCATCCTCCCTGAGTATGACCTTCGCATCCAACTATTGGCATCAGGCCATACCCGGATTATGGCCAATTTCCAATAAGATACCGCGGGTACTTCACATGGCCGGGCAAAAATAAAACAAACCCATTCATCCCTTATTTCTCGGGCATGAATGACCTAGGTATAACAACTTGCCAGTTACACTACCCTAGCCAAAAAGGTCCATTCTCCGTCAAGTTCCCCAAGAGAATCTCTCAATGGGTCGGCCTTTCAATCAAATTGACCCCAAGAAGATCCATCTTGGTTTTCGGTCATTTCCAAACAATCTTCAAAACTTTTAGTTAAATCTATGTTTTGCAATGGGCTATCCCTATCACCTCTCAAGATTCCTTTTTAACTCCTAGTTAGTAATTCAAAGGTTCATTCATTTATAAACCTTAATTCTTACTTTCATTAATTATCTACCAGCCAAGTTTATTTAGAAAATACAAGCGAGTTTTTGCCATAGGCAGTTTGATGGTTAATGTCTCTTCCGAAATGCCAACTTTTTAAGTTCAATCCCCGTTTTGTACGAATCCCAGGTTTTGCAATCCTTTGCCATCCATGGGGCATCTCCATGGAAGCATGTGGAGATTTCGGTTCAAAACAACACGGAGATCAATTCCGCGAAGTTGGCCCCTATCTCCCCCATCCCGTATTTGCAAACGAACTTGAAATTGACAACTTTAGAAATACTCTTCAATACTCTTCAACTTTAGAAATACTCTTCAATACCAAAAATTGAACTGCTTCTATTGAGCTTAGACAACTACTCTTTTCTTATGGTACAAAGTTACCATTAAAGCTTAGCTTAAGAGTGCATTTCTACCTTTAGTGCTTAACTTAATGATGCATAGATACTCTTAGCACTTAACCCTAATTGCGAGGTTTCCATTAAAGCTTAAGCCTAAAATACAAGGTAGTCACTAAAGCTTACACCTAAGTGCAAAGTTACCATTAAAGCTTAGCTTATGAGTGCAAATCTACCTTTAAAGATTAACTTTATGATGCATAGATACTCTTATTACTTAACCCTAATTGTGAGGTTTCCATTAAAGCTTAAACCTAAAATGCAAGGTAATCATCACTAAAGCTTACACCTAAGTGCCAAGTTACCATTAATGCGTAGCTTAAGAGTGCAAATCTACCTTTGAAGCTGAACTTAATGATACATAACTACCATTAATACGTAACCCTAATTCCAAGGTTACCATTAAAACTTAAACCTAAAATGATGCACATAAACCTTCCTAGTATTAAAACACATGGATTAATTAATCCTATTAGAAATGAAGATTACCTCCTCTAAACAAGAGGAAAATGGGGTTGAAGTCCTTCTTGAAGAGATGTGAGGCTCAAGGAGGAAGGAAAAGGGATTTAGGATGAAGAGGAAGGAGAGAGGAGCTTCTTCACAAAACCCTCAAGGGTTTGGCCTTCAAGAGAGGGAGAGAGCAAGAGCAAGGTTTAATGGAAACCTTGATTTACTTAAGCATAATCTTGAGCATGGCAAGTATGCAAGTAGCTTAGCAATATGTGTGTGTGTCAAATTACAAAGGAGAGGGGGTGCTTATATAGGAAATGGTGGGTATTCTTTTCTCAATTCCTATTGGACCCCAATTCTCTTCTCAATTCCTATTGGACCCCAATTCTCCTCTCAATTGCTATTGGATCCCATTTCTCTTCTCCAATGCTATTGGACCCCAATTCTCTTCTTAATTCCTATTGGACCCCAATTCTCTTCTCAAATGCTATTGGACCCCAATTCTCTTCTTAATTCCTATTGGAACCCAATTTTCTTCTTAGTTATTATCTCTTAACTTATCTTTCAATCAAGTTAGTCCCTTTTTCTCCCAGTTCCCAATCTAGATCAGTTCCCACGCGGATTTTGACGAAGAAGTATAAAAATAATCTTAATCTTTTTGAAAAAATATAGGGATGACGTAATTTCTTATCCAAAATATCTTTGTCTTTTCTAACTGGAGTAAAATCTCGTTGTCCGGATGACTTCTTTGTCGGTCTTGCTTTTTCTAAATTATTTTCTAAGCTGAAAAAAGTTATGAATGGCTGTAGGATTTAGGGAGGGACCTTACAAAGCTGACTTTTATTATCACCTATGGAATCCTGAAGATGGTAGAATATTTAGAAGTAGGGATGTAATTTTCAATGAACAAAATATGTACAAAAGATTACTTAGAAAGAAAACAAACAAAAGATACAGGTGATGAGTACATGGAGCTTGAGGATGGTGAACACTCAAGGAGTACAAGCAATGACAACGTGCAACAACGTCAACCAAATGAGGAGCATCAACCTATGCCCCAAAGATCTACAAGAGCAAGTAGACCTTTAGAAAGGTTTATTCCTTCCTTCAACCATCTCTTGGTCTCAGATTTTGAAGAGCTAGAATCATACAAAGAAGCTATGCAACACACAAATCCAAAGAAAAATGGATGAAAAGCATGCAAGTGGAGATGGACTCATTACATCACAACCGAACATCGGAGTTGGTTGAGTTGCCTAAAGGTAAGCGAGCACTACAAAATAAATGGGTGTACAAGCTGAAGGAAGAAGAAGGTGGGAAGAAAAGGTACAAGTTTAGGTTTGTGGTAAAAGAGTTTTCTCCAAAGAAAGATATTGACTTCAATGAAATATTTTCTCCTATTGTAAAAATGAACTCAATTAGGCTTGTCTTAAGCCTTATGGCTACTCATGACTTAAATCTTGAGCAAATGGATGTAAATACAGTGTTCCCTCATGGGATGACTTGGAGGAAGAAATTTACATGCTTCAACCAAAGGGGTATGAAGTAAAGGGTAAGAAGAAAATGGTTTGTAGTTTAAACAATAGCTTGTATGGTCTAAAGCAAGCATCAAGAAAATGGTTTCCCTCATGGGATGACTTGGAGGAAGAAATTTACATGCTTCAACCAAAGGGGTATGAAGTAAAGGGTAAGAAGAAAATGGTTTGTAGATTAAACAATAGCTTGTATGGTCTAAAGCAAGCATCAAGAAAGTGGTACTTAAAGTTCAATTGATGGATGCTAGATCACGGATTTAGAAGATGCAACTCAAATCACTACGTCTACACGAAGAAGTTGGAAGATGGGAAGTTCATCATCTTAATGTTGTATGTTGATGACATGCTAATTGTAAGTGCTAACATGCAAGATATCAAAGACCTAAAAGAGTAATTCTCTAAATATTTTTCAATGAAAGGTTTAGGTGTTGCAAAGTGGATACTTGGTATGAAGATATCAAGAGACAGGATAAAGAAGACACTAAAGCTATCTCAAGAGGATTACATCAAGAAGGTACTAAAAAGGTTTGCAATGCAAGACACAAAATCCGTTTCTACACCTTTGGATAGTCACTTTAAACTAACCAAGGATATGTATCCAAAGACACAAGGGGAGATAGCCTATATGTATAAACTCCATATGCTACAATGGTAGGTTCTCTAATGTATGCTATGATCTTGTGATCTTGCCAAGGCTTGACATTGCACATGTAGTGGGAGTTGTAGGTAGGTTCATGGAAAATCTAGGTAAAGAGCATTGGCAAGCTGTGAAGTGGATACTTAGGTATCTAAAGAGAACAACAATGAATGCTTTGGCACTAACATTTTCTTGCAAGGGTATGTTGATGCAGACATAGTAGGTGACAAAGATACTCAAAGGATCACTATTGGCTATATCTTCACGGTTGGAGGCACAATAGTAAGTTGGGCTTCAAAGCTGCAAAAAGTGGTCTCACTTTCTACCACAGAAGTGGAATTTGTAGCACAATGACGGAGGCAAGCAAAGAACATTTTGTGGCTTCACAGATTCTTGGAGGAGCTTGGATACAAGCAAGACAATTGTGTCTTGTATAGTGACAATCAAAGTGACATTCATCTTGCAAATAATTCAGCCTTTCACTCAAGGACAAAGCACATGGAGGTGAGATATCACTTTGTACGTGCTCTTTTGGAAGAGGGATAGTTAAACCTCCTAGGAAAGGTGCACACAAGTGAGAATCCTGCATACATGTTTACAAAGGTGGTCAAGAAGGATAAGTTAAGCTTTTACTCATTTTCAATCGGCATTCAAGGATAAGAAGGCAGGATGGAAAGCAGTCAAAGGTTTTGTGTGGAGATCAGTCTCCAAGTGGGAGATTGTTAAGTATGGAGCCTAATTTACCCCTTTTAACTTTTAGTCTTAAAAAAATCACATTTGTAAGGTCCCCATTATGAGGAGAATACATTGTGTGTAAGGAAAATCACTCGCCAAAATATTCCCTTTTTGTCGAAATATTATAGTCGACGGACAACGGCCGAAAAGTGATCGGAAAATGGCCAATCAGTTGGACGGTGACCGGTAGTCAATGGCCATTGGCCAGTGGACAGAAGTCTTTAGCCTGTGGCCGAGTTCAATGGGATGGGTAGCCAATTTCTTGGAAAACTTATCTTCTCAAGAGTGGCCACACATGGTCGCATAGGAGAATTCAACTTGGACTTGTCTACACAAGGATGGCTACACAGGACTGCCTCTCATGAGAGAGGGTAGCCCTTTTGGCCTATAAAAGGAGGCCTCTTCTACACACAAAATACATTGTGAAATTGATGAAACAAGGTGTGTGTGAGGTGGTGACAGTGAAGCAAGGTGGGAGCTCCATTAAGGCCATAATCCCTTTGTAACCTATTTCTAGTTTGAAGTACAAAATCCATTGAGTGGCTGCTTTCTTGTGGACGTAGCCCACATTGGGTGAACCATGTGTATTGTGTGCTCTCTCTTTCTCTACTCTATTATTTCTCTTGTGTATGAAAATTATCTCTCTCCATTAGGTAAAACATTCTAATATCTACTTAGCTACACCCCTTATCCTAACAGATGTCTTAACCTGAAGTAAGTGATCAGATATTGAGACAGATGTAGACATGGATGGAGCCGTGGAGTTTGATGATGAAGATGTAGAAGTTAAAATAGAGATATATGTCTTTGGTGCATCAGCTCTCATAGAAGATGAGAGATTAACTCTTGATTTTGTTATGGACTCTCTTGTAATGTCTACTTTCGATTAATGGAATTTAATTATTGTTCAACATTGAATAAAAAGTGATTTGTGTTGTTTAAGCTGGTTATTTATGATTAAGTGAACTAATGTATTGTATATATGTTTTCAAATTATTTTTTGCAGTCACGGTAGATGACGAGGAGCCATACTCTCCGAGCTTCAGTTTCCAGTTACTCGAGTTGGCATGTCACTTGAGCAGATACGTACTTTTTTCTCACAATTTTCTCCAAAACAGTATGCATACACACAGCAAGTTTGGAGGGATGGTCCTTCCAAACTAGATACAACTGCTTTGATCCCTCATACCAATCTTTCAGTCACACCGACTAGTGCTGCCACACCTTTGAAAATCATCCCAATTACATCGATGATTCGAGATACATTGGAGACTGCACTCTCACATTCTTCTTTGAGACGACGCAAATATCATTGTTTAGGTGGTGACAATGGATGTTGTGGTAGTGGCACTACCAATGCATCCACACCATTGAGAGAGCATCCACCTCTCTCTTCAATAGATACTACACCGCTTAGCACACCACTTTCACCTTGGGAATCACATGAGTTTGATCCTAGAAAGTTATACAAAATGAGGGATGGGGCATCGATTATCAATAGGGCCAAAAATACCATGCCATAAAGGGTTTGCCAGCTCTTTAATGTGCAATTTGGGCACTCTGTGTTGGAGCATTAGGATGCTCAAGATCATCAAAGAAAAAATTACATCATCGATGCCATCCACAGAGAGTACAAGCTAGCAGATGGATACGATCCAGTCTCCAATGACTAGATCTTGGACGTGGCTCTTGCAACATTATCACATCACTGATCAGAGGCACGAGATAGATACAAGAACAATGATCCAATTCATCATGGTTGGATGCAAAGGAGTGGGAAGGGATTGCCAAGAGATGCAAAAGGGTCCAAACAGGTTTAACAACAGCGAGATCCTGGGGGATTCACCATGGAAAACTTACCACACCACATAAGTGCAAGGGAGGGGGGATTTTTTACAAGTTACATAAGCGTATAAGTTAGGGGCAGGCCCCAATAATTTTTCTCCCAAGCTTAAAAGAATGGAAGGAGGTATCATGTTTTGGGGGGGGGGGGGGGGGGGGGGGGGGGTCCTGACCCGGGTTCATTACTTGTAACGATTGGTCACCGATGTGTAGTAAAACTTGGATGAATTTAGGGGAAGTTTTTTATCACGTCACACATCAAATTTTGCATCAAGCCAATCATAGATAAGGGCTGATTTGGAGCAGGTCAAGGGTTTATTTACACTAGCTTTTTGGATGGGTCAAAATTGGATGAGTAGCCAGAGTGCAGGCTGATCGAGCACATAGTTTGAAAGTTAAACTAAGATACATTGAGGGTACATCTAATTATCAATAGAAGTAGCTCCTTAGTACATTGCCAGTCAGTATGCTACACACTCTTTGACTAGTTTTACTCAGATAGATCATGTGAGACATAAATTTTACATGTAAGATAGGGATATGATAGTTTCTTCATTGATTAACGTATAAGCATAGAAAAGGGGGGTGATATTCCCTAATATGAGTCATATATAGGGGTTTTATCAAAGTTTTCCACTTGTAGGTGGCATCCCGTTTTGTATATAGAGTGAATCCCCCGTGAGATCGAGATGTAGCCAAAGCACACTTGGAGTCTGTAGGATCTTCTCATCTTAGGAGTGGAGGCTATGAGACTCTTCAACATGAGTTTTGAAGTGTCATACACTATTTAAATAGCCTATGTTTATATTTTTTCTAATTTTTATCTTATGTTTAAGTGTTTATATTACATGAGCTTTCCATGAAGCATGCTCCGACATGTAGAGAAAAGAAGCATGGATTCAAGCATGAATCATCAACTCTTCTTTGTCTGCTTCAGGATGAGAGAGAGGTCATCTTGGGAGGCATTACCTTGACGAGTATGATTTATGTATATGTTTTCATCGAGTATAGTTTATGTATAGCTAGTTATGTTTATACTTTTGGTTCATGTATACTTAGACGTCTGGTGTGGTTCTAGATATATTCATGTATGTCTAGTTTTGGTTTTGGTTATGAGTATCACATTGTTATGGTTATGGTTTTATTTGTGTCATGGTTTTGATTAAGGTTTTGAATTTGGTTATGGGTATGGTTTTGAAATCATGTTATGGTTACGGTTTTGGAATCCACTTAAGGTTATGATAATGGTTTTGGAATCCGCTTAAGGTTATGATAATGGTTTGAAAATTTGTTTATGGCTATGGTGTTGAAATATGGTTGAGCTTATGGTTATAGTTTGAGAATTTGGTTATGGTTTTGGAATCCGCTTAAGGTTATGATTATGATTTGAGAATTTGCTTATGGTTATGGCTTTGGAATCAACTTAAGGTTATGCTTATGGTTTGAGAATTTGGTTATGATTATGTTTTTTGAATCCGCTTAAGGTTATGGTCATGGTTTTGGAATTCTCTTAAAGTTATGAGATGTTTTGGAATCTGCTTAAGATAATGGTTTTGGTTTTGGAATCCGCTTATGGTAATGGTTATGGTTTTGGAGTCATGTTATGGTCATAGTTATGAAATTGCTCTTTGGTTTTAGTTTTGAGATTGTGTTATGGTTATGGTTTTTGAATTATGTTATAGTTATGGTTATGGTTAAAGAATCTGGTTATGATTTTGGAATAGTGATATGGTTATGGTTTGTAATTTTTATGATGGCTATAGTTTGTGAGTCCTGTTATGGTTATGGTTTGTGAATATCGTCATGATTATAGTTCCAAAATATTGTTATGATAATGGTTACATTGTCAAGATGTACTTATACATTTGTTCAATTTTTAGGCAAAATGAAGATGAAGTGCGGTTGCCTTTACACTCTTTTCTTTGAGCAGAGGAGGTTGGTTTTTAGTGCTATAATACATGGAGCACCAACTGCAATCACTCTATGTTCAATAAAGTTTTGCAAGTTTTGGTGTCGATATAGGCATCTATATAGACATCGATATGTATGTCTGTATATCGATACATATATTAACAGTTTACTATTGATGTCTATAGAGAAATGCATACCAGCACTTTAAAATTTTATAAGCCGTTTATTTTTGTCACTAAAGCTTTTGGTATCTATGTGACGTGTTGTCCAGTTACTCCAGCTGGCATGTCACCTGAGCAGATGCATACTTTTTTCTCATAGTTTTTCCCTGTGTAATATATATACACACGTCAATTTTGGAGAGTTGGTCCTTTTAGACCAGATATAGCTAGTATAACCCCTCAGACTAGCGTTCCAAACACATGACTTATTGTGCCACACCTCGACGAGCATCCCAAATACATCGATGGGTCAAGCTACACTAGAGGCTACACTCTCTGGTTCTTCTTTGTGATGATGTAGGTCTCCTCGTTCAAGTGATGGTGGTGGTTGTAGCATTCACCTCTCTCTTCAGTAAATACTACACCGCTTAGCACACCACATACACCTTGGGAATCATATGCTTTTGATCCTAGCAAGGTGTATAAAACTAGGGATGGGGCATCGGTTATGGATAGGGGCTAAAAAGTCCATGCGATAGAGGGTTTACTAGCTCTGTATGGTGTAGTTTGGGCACTCTCTATGATGGAGCATCGGGATGCTCAGGATAAAGAGAGAAAAAATTATACATTGATGCCATTCACACAGAGTACAGGCCAACACATGGATATGATCTAGTCTCCAATGACATGATCTTGGGTGTGGCTATTACGATGATGTCACATCATCAATCAGAGACACAATACAAATACAAGCATAATGAGACAAATCCAACATTATTGGACGTAGAGGAGTAGACAAGGATCACATGAGAGGTGCAAGAGCATCCAAATAGATTTCAACAATAGTAAGATGTATCTAGAGCACGCTTGGAGTCTGTAGGGTCTTCTCATCTTGGAGTGGAGGCTACCAGACTCTTTGACATGATTTTGTAAGTGCCATACACTATTTATATAGAGTATGTACATAATTTTTCTAATGTTTATCTTATGGTTAAGTGTTTATATTACAGGATCTTTCCATGAAGCAACCTTCAACATGTAGAGAAGAAAAATATGGATTCAATCATGGATTAGCAAGCTTCAGGATGAGAGAGAGGTCGTCAAGTGGGAGACATTATCTTGACGAGTGTGGTCTATGTATATGTTTTCATCAAGTATAGTTGATGTATAGCTAGTTATAATTATGCTTTTGGTTCATGTATACCTAGACGTTGACTATGGTCCTAGATATATTCATGTATGTTCAATTTTGATTTTGGTTATGATTATGAACATTGTCATGGTTATGGGTATGGTTTTAATCATGTTAAGGTTTTGGTTGAGGATTTGAATTTGGTTATGGTTTTGAAATCATGTTGTGGTTATGGTTATGGTTATGGTTTGAGAATTTGGATTTGGTCATGGTTATGGTTATGGTTATGGTGTTGGAATCCACATATGGTTATGGTTATGGTTTTGGAATCCGCTTAAGGTTACGGTTATATCGTGTGAGAATTTGGTTATGGTTCTATTTTGAAATCTACTTAAGCTTCTGGTTACGATTTGAGAATTTGGTTATGGTTATGATTTTGGAATCCACTTAAGGTTATGGTCATGATTTGAAAATTTGGTTATGGTTATGGTAGAATGCTCGCATAAAAACGAATAACTTTTCCTATTTTAAGTGTAGTTACAAATGTAGGGCCCATGGAAAATAGCTATAAAGAAAAAATTTAGTATTAGAACACAAGGCTAGATCCACACTATTAAAAAGAAAGCGGTTTTGACAAATTCTCCTATAAAAAAGAGCTCCTCATTACCTTAGTTTTTCTATTTTTTCAACATCATAACTTTCTACTAGATTGACACAACTAGGTTTGGTATGGGTGCAAGATTGTTGTTTCTACTAGTAGGGTGAGTAATTTTGTCACAAGAAGCCAATATTCCTCCCCCTATTATTCCCACATGGTGAAGTATGGCAGCATCATGTGCTTCTATTTGTCTTGTCTTTGCTTAGCTAGCTAGGTTTGACATTGGAGGTAGGGGGAATATTGGCCTTTGTAGCCCTCGTACACAAATTCCAACTGCTTGCAAACTTAGCTAGGTGCATTTGTGTGTGAGGGCTACATTGGGTCCATGTTTGGGAAAGGTATGCCTTAGCTTTTAACCTTGAGCTGATTGATAATCAAGATTACTCGACTACAAACATTTGAAAAGGGAATAAAAATCGATATAATATATAAAAAATAGTTCAAAAATCCTACAAATTTGTAGATTTTTACTTGTACTTCTAGTTTGCATGTTTACAAGGAGGAAGCTCAATGGTTTAACCGAAAGAGAATAATCGAATTTCTTGAACACGACCCTCTCAAATAAAACCGCATGGACACATACCAATAATAGTGTTTTCAGATGGTGTCCCAACCAGGGCTTGCCAAAAACACACTTTTGTAATTGAAGAAAATAAGGGCATACTAAAAACTAATCAACTGTTAGGTCAAAATTTGAAGCATTCCTAGTTTTCTTATTCTTCAAGCCATGCTAATCTAGCTAGAATGTTGTAATTCCAACTTGTAGGTGTCTACTTTTAGCTTGAACTTTCCTCCAATTTGGAGGTTGATCAAGGGCTCAAGATGCACAACTTGACCATGCGTGTAGAGTAGGTAAACAATCTTTGATTTGCATCGAGCTTTCGTTTGATGCCTTCTTCATATTTGCAGGAGTAGGTCACCTATAGGCTGGTTTCAAAGAGAGGGGACCATCATAGTGATTGTGGGGCACCCTCTTATTTGTTGTGACGTAGCCATACACATAGTGCTTTTCCATCTGCTAACACTAGCAAGAGACACCATCCGCTAGGAGATATAGTTGTGGACTTATTTTGTATCCCTCTGGATTCTTCCCTCTCTTACGCCCTATGCCCCTTAGGATTCTTCACCCTTTGTGCCAATTGTGCCCCTTTGGATTGTTTATTCTATGTCTTGTGCCCCTTAGGATTCACCACTTGCACCGCCTTCATGAAGCTAGTGCAGATTCTTCATGAAGCCTGATATCATTCCAAAACCATTACACCTCTTACCTTCAAAGCTCACTGTGTTGAGATTGTGTTATCATGATCACTATGGGAATTAATAATCTACATGACAGTGTAAATCTTTCAAAATCTTCTTGGTGGATCCGCATGCGGCATACATCCTGGCAAGTCATCGGCCTACTGTTGCGCTTCTTTGAGTGTCATGTTGGAGACTCTTTCTCTCTCTAGCACCAAGTGTTGGTGTGCACCCTTAAAGTCAGTTCAAGGCACATGAGGAAACACACACACGTGTATAAACACTCAATTTTTGCCCCTCTCTCTCTCTCTCTCTCTCTCTCTCTCTCGTTCAAAAACAAATCACACCAATACTTATATAAGCAAGACAAAACATTCCTGAACAATCAAAGTACAAAGTCACCCATGATTCCAATTTCCAACACCAGCAAAGAAGTGGAGGTCGTGATGTGTCAAAGGCAACTTCCTCAACTTAGGAATGTTTGATGACAAAAGCTAGTTGCGGCGACAAAGGCCACAAAATCCAGACATTTTGGGCCTACTAGAGAATTGTCGACCCCCCCCCCCCCCCCCCCCCCCCCCCCGTGAATGAAGAAAAACATTGATTTATTGCACTAGGCTCAATAAGCAAGATCATCATCGGCGGGTGCAGCCTTCTTGGATTGTGGGTTGCCCTCATTAGGTTGAGGAGGGATAGGGGAGGTGGAATTGTTGTTGTTGTCAAGCTCGTCATCCACATTGTAGTCAGATCAAGAGATGTCTTGATCCTTGCCCTACCTGCTTCAGCCATGGATTGAAAGCCAGCTCAGCTATGGCTTCCCATGCACAAACCAAACCTCCAACCCATAGTAGTGTCGACCCAAGTCCACCACCTTCCCCATCCTTCTCCTTCCTGTCATTGCCTTTTTTCTTGTTGATAGGCATACTCTCTCTCGCTAATCTCTCTATCTCTATCACATTCTCTCTCTCTCTCTCTCTCTCTCTCTCTCTCTCTCTCATCTTGTGCAAATGAGCCATTCGCAAGCTCCGTTAAGAAGAAAAGCGCAGCTTGGCCCAGCTTACCCCACCACACCCCTGTCTTCCCCTGATCGGCTACGTGAATGACTGCATGCATCGGAATGAAGACCAACCGTACATGTGTTGATTAGTTCCAGGCCAATGCTCTTGCATGTAGGTAAATGCGATAAGGGCTTTTTGATGGCATCTTTTGATGCCGAAAGGCCCAATCAGAATCAGAATCGTTTACTGCAGGCGGGATGAACCATCGAACGGGAGGTCCTTAGACTTGAAAAAGCAAGTGAAGGGCATAGTCTCGTTGCATGACTGCATAGAGCATGCCCTATGCCGCCCTATGGATGGACACGAAAGAACTGATTCTAAATTTTCTAGTGTTTTTAGGTAGATATAGTTTTCCGTGTGTGTGCATTCTAGAGCGAGAATGGTGGTGGCGGGGGGCGCAAATGTTGCAACTACGTCTGCCCCTGCTGTAATGCACAAAGGAAATCACGGACCTTGACCCCCTCTTGTCAGTTCTCTCTCTATCACTCTATGGCATTGTGGTGCATCAAACGAGCAATAGGTAGGGGACAAGGTTTATCAAAAGATGACTTTGGAAATACAATCTACATTTTGATTGCCCCTTTGTATGGAAGCAAAGGTCATACACTTAGCCGAGAGATTCATGCCCATAATGTCATGGCTGCGTATCGTTTAAATGCTACAGACCAATAGATTTGCAATCGCTTACACACATAGTCATAGATTAAGAGGAAACAGAAGGGTTTACTCGATTATCTACTGTGGAGGGTCCCTAGCCTGGAGGCGCTATCAGCAAGGCTCTGCAGCACACTGCACCGCCACTATCAGCAAGGCATCATTTCTATCACATGCTCTCTCTCTCTCTCTCTCTCTCTCTCTCTCTCTCTTTACGGCAGTTCAAGGGCAGGTTCAACTCTCGTCGTCGGATAGATCTTTAAGGTATCTTGGGATAGTTTCCTATGACGTTAAAATTCTCTTCTTCTCGGGGGGCTGTGTGTGGGTGTGTGTACTCCAATCAAAAGAGGAAAATGGTATAGCTTTTCAATCACCCAAGTGTGGTAGATTGGTTATGCCAATTGCCACTTGAATAACAGGTATAGAGTTCAACTCTCCTCATTGGATAGATATTAAAGGTCTCTTGGGATAGTTTCCTACAACGTTAAAATTTTCTTCTTCTTCTTCTCTCTCTTTTTAGGCAAACTCATCTCCATTCAAAATTCGAGGAAAATTTCCACCAGTAACCTTTGCCTCTCAAAACTCACAAAGTTAGAATCTCCATAGAGAAACTAGTAAAAATTTGTTGATAAGCATGAGCAACAATGTTTCAAAAAAATGTGTCTCAGCTTAATATCGTGTTGTTTTCAATTTAAAAAGTTCCGGTTGGGAGCAAGAGGAAAAGGAGAAATTCCGCCCCAAAATAGAGAAAAATAGTGCAAAAGACCAAAAAGATAACCTAATTTGCTAAAATGTCCTCTTGGCAAATTCAAGAAGAGGAACTTTGTATGTTTGGAAAAATGATTTTTTCTGAACACTGATGAGCAGCTACAAGCCTAAATATGGTGCATACGGCCATTAAGTCCCTAATAGCTTTGCAAGAAAGTGACCCATTCGTCCTTAATTGATCTGACAAGATGGATGGGGTAATAAGTTTGTACTTTGGAACCTCAGAAAGAAGCTTATCATAAGTAACCTCATCAAACAAAACCATAATATTGTGGATCTTCTCCTTTTGCTTTTCCTTGCTCCATTTCTTCTTCTTGTGCTTGCCCAATGTCGCCTTCTCTGTTCTTTTTCTCTCTCTACCAATGCGCCACGGCGTGCACCCTTGAAGGTACTTTAGATGGTGCGGTTTAGATGGCACTCAACTGTTGTGGAAAAAACCTTTCCGAATACAAAGCACCACGAGAGCATCTCTCTCTCTCTCTCTCTCTCTCTCTCTCTCTCTCTCTCTCTCTCTCTCTCTCCACACGTCGGCGTGCACCCTTGAAGGTAGTTAGATGGCAGGTAGGTGTCGCAATAGAAACGTTGTTGAATACAAACCGCCGAGGATGAGAGTCTCTCTCTCTCTCTCTCTCTCTCTCTCTCTCCATGCATCGACACCCTTGAAGGCAGTTTAGATGGAAGCCATGTGTCGCGACAAAAATGCTGTCGGATACAAATCAATGGGGAAGATGAATTGCAACACTGAGTTCAAAGAGAGTCAATTTCAGATGAGGTTTCCTATCCTTGCATTCCACGAGTGTTCGAGTAAAATCATTGAGGAAATTTAACATACATTTTTTGCAACTTAACTACAATTTCTTAAACTTTTCAAGTGGACTTTATCCTTCTCTATTATAAGGCTAAGCCGAGGCACACTTTTCTCGAGCACTACATTCAATTTTTTGTTTTGGCTAAAAATCGTCAATTTGGCGAATCTTGAAATTTTTGGGATTTTTTTTTCCTCTCATTGGTGTAGACCTTAAGATGTTTTTCGCCAGACTTTGCTATAAGGTTTTGTATTTTGGGGTAGCTAGTCACCAAAGATATGCCCATTGAAGAACTTGATGGTACGGGAGATTGAGGGCTAAGTAGGTTTGATGAAACACATCACATTATGACATGGGACCCAAAATATTAAAGCCTACATGTGGTTGTAAGATTTTGTTACATGGAATTTTCATGGGATCCTATCATCATAATTACTTTTCTTTTCACTCTCCTAACTTTTCTATGATTGACCTTTGCATGATTAACTAGATTTTATGTAGGCGGTCTGAGATCTTCACACTTTCTCATTTAGTTTTCATCTAGATTTCAAAGACCTTACCCTACTCAACAAGATGTTGTCTCCTAGAAAAACCCTAGTACATATAAGGTGTGTTGTGACATTGATACTTATTTGAAAAGTCTAGGTGGCGCTACTTAAATCACTTCTTTCTATTATTTAAAAAGTTGTAAGAGATGTTCCTTTTATCCTTACATGTGATATTGAAAAAAATGATCAATTAAGGTTTAAATTAAAAATTTTGTTGAAAAAATTATAAATTTAATTTTAAAAGATTTTGCTCGTCAAATGCATAAATTTATATTCATTTTCTTACCAAAAACTTGAGTAATATTTCAAGGTCTGTGTCCAAAAAAAATACACTGACTACATTCCACCCTCTTGTTCACACTACTCGCTCGGACTATAGGTTGCTCGGAAAACTTTGCTCGGTGTTTGGTAAAACTCTTTTTAAGATGGGCTCAACACTAAGAGTTTCTTGAGGAAAAATTGACTAACAAGCAACTCCAACCAGAAACTAGAAAAAAATTCTTAGAGTAATCAGTAACATTTGGTAAAGTGGAAAGGTTATCCTTTCGAAGATGCCATTTGGAAGAATGAATTTCTCTTCTCAAAGATTTTCCAATTTCGGTTGAGATGAGGGCATCTCAAATTCTTAAATTGGGGTGATTGTAAGGTTTCCAGTTTCTGAAACCTTAAAGATTGTATAAAGCTTAATCAAACTAATATGACTATTGAAAAAAGCAATGTAGAATTGCCTGACCATGGCAAATATTGGTATTTTTGGAATCTTAAGCGCAGCAAACCCCGGGCTAGAAATTTTCAGATTTAAATTCGGACAAAAATTGACCCCGCTAGCCCTTCCGGAAGATTCAATGTAAATTAAATTATTAAGAAAAATTGAAGGGTTGCAGTAATCATTTAAGCATAGACTTTATTAAAGGCCTCCCAGATATTTACAAGATATTTTACCAATTAAGCAAAAATAGATCAAAATATAGCAGAATTGAGATTTTAAAAGTTGGCAAGTAATGGGAGGGTCATCACTGACCTGCCAAGGACTCCTTTAGCAGCAAGGGGCGCCATCTGGAGCTGGAAGGCTGCTTGAGCTGCAAGCAACTGCTTTTTTCAGCCTGTGAAGAGATTGTGAGTGCCAGAAAACTATAAATAGGACCCCTTGCTTCACAAATTGACAGACTCGGAGCCTTGACACACTCTCTCTCATCTAGAGAGATCGCTACGCAGAAATCACTAGAGATTAAGCTCTAGTTGATTAACTTAAATGGTAATTAGCCTAATCCTTCTTAATTAGCAAGGCTAGATTAATCTATTTTCTTAATAAATTAAAGATTACGCATATGTATACTCATAAATACTCTCTTAGTTAAATAATCTCTGCTGATTTTTGTAATTAAGCTTGGGAATATTAAGCTAATTAATTATCCTATCATATTAAAACTGAAATTATCCAAATTAATCATAAATTAATGGGAAATATATTAATTAAGTTTAGATTAAAATGAGATAATTATCAAAGCTATATTAGATAGTCATTAAGCTAGAAAAATTATCCTATAATTTTTTTAGTAATTTTCATAATTAATTAGGCAGAATTACACTGTTTTTTAGAGAAAATTAAAGGGGAAAATAATCAAATTGATTCAAAATTCTTTGATCTATTTATTAGTGGTTAATTCTATGTTAAGAAACCCGTGATAATTAGGAGAAGCTTAGATAATTAATTTACCTAATTACTTTAGAAGAAATACTATGTTTTTAAGACAAATTAAATAGGGAAAATTAGTAAATTGATTTCAAATGCTTTAAGTTATTTATCAATGGTTAATTATGTGTTAGGGAATTTGTGATAATTAGGAAAATCTCAAATAATTAATTTACCTGATTACTTTAGCAGAAATACTCTGTTTTAAAGACAAATTAAATAGGGGAAATTAGTAAATTGATTTCAAATGCTTTGAGTTATTTATCAGTGGTTAATTATGTGTTAGGAAACCCGTGATAATTAGGAGAAGCTCAGATAATTAATTTATCTAATTACTTTAGCAAAAATACTCTGTTTTTAGGACAAATTAAATAGGGGAAATTAGCAAATGGATTCAAATTGAAATGAGTTATTAGAGGTTAATTGCATGTTAGGGAACCTGTGATAATTAGGTCAAGCGTGAGAGTGGAGCATCCTCAAACCACAAGAATGGGTTTTTTCACCACTTACTTGAGCCCCTCATATAGAAAAGAAAAAGTTATTGGACTTCGGCCACGGGGTTCATGTGGGGACACCCTGTGGCTCCTTGGCATCCTTGATGATGACACCAATCTACTGGTGTGGAATCGCACCTCCTTCGAATCAAATTCCTTAGTGACAAGGAAGATGAAGGTAGCAATGTGAGAAAGGTACTCCACCTTAAATTTGCACTTCTTTAGCACCAGCACCCTTGGAGCCTGCTTGTCTAGAAAATGGCTTGCATCGATGGCAATTTCCTAAAACCATCTCAACCACTTTGAGAATGGGTGATCTCTTTTGTGGATGTAACACAAGAGCTTGCAAGGCACCTAGATCCTTGCACCGGGGGATACCTACAAAATATTTGATGATGTGCTCCTCCATGAATGCCAAAATATCTGCAAATTTGTGGATATGGAAGGAAATTGTGGCAGAAAAGTCGCGGAGATGAGTGAAAAGTGTGTAAAGTTCTAGCTTTCCCTTGAAGTTGGTGCTGTCAAGGAAGAGAGTGAACTGCGACAAAGGGGTGGGTGTGGGTATAGAGACACGTCCAAAGCTTGTGGATGCATCCATGTTTGATTTGGAGTGCCAACATACAAGAGCTCAAGGGTTGTGAAAGTGAAAAATGAGAATGAGTTATTAATCCCAACCTTGTATAGTAGAGGTCTTTTTAAAAAATATTTTTTTTCTAAAAATACTCAATAAAATGCCATTTTAAATAGGGAAGCAAAATCACACTATTACAATGCACTTTTGCCTCATTATGATGCCAAGATTCTGATAATTTACACAAAAATGGTAAAACAAATTTTACATGAGACAAATATTGTTGAATGAAAAATTATATTTGGATTCCAAAATGTGCCAAAGGTAAGCATATTCATTACAAAGGGGAATTTTTTCAAAAATGTAAAACTAACAAAGCTATGATAGTGAAAGCATAGCTCCATCCACACCCCAAACGTCTTGGACCTTCATTTTGTCTTCCATTTTCTTTACAATCTGCACATATGATGAAGCAATGAATGCAAAACTTTGATGGGTTTATAGCTTTGGTAAAAACATCCTGACCTTGTGATCTTGGAGAAAATTGAGGTTTTTGAAGGTCCTCAAAGCCCATAATGGCTAAATGTTCTCGCAAATTGCCAAGAGTCCAATGCTTGTTCCCTTTGGGATAGCTTCAAAAGCATCATTTGGCATCCTCACTAGAATTTTAAAGCTTGCAATAGCTGCGTCAACACACTGTAAGGGAATCACACTCCAAGCTTAGCACATCCAATGAAGTGAAATTGTGAGTACAAGGAAATGCAAGATTTCAAATAGCACATCCCAATACCTAATGCTCTAACCCTACAACAATATCTATCTCCATTGTGCATGCCCTCTGTGAAACCTGTTCTCTTCAAAAAGCCTCCCCAAATTCTCATCTATATGTTGCATTGTACTAAAGCTCTTTATATACCGTGAAAATGGACTGCTTTGCTCATTCTATTTATCTCTCTTTCCTTATCTCATATCTATAGGTGAGCTTTACAACATCAAGAAAAATATTAAAAAGTCAATTTAAATTTAGTCATATAAGTTTTTTAGTAAAAATTTAGAGCTTTGGATAAATTTTTCTTTTAGGCTTTGGAGTTTTGATTAATCTGCTCTGTGTGAAGTATATCTTACAATGGGAGGTAAATTAAGTAAGATAGTTAATGATTACTTGCCTTGTGTAGAGGAAACTCACATTGGAGGTGATTTAAGATAGTTAAAGTTAGCAGTTATTTGCTTTGTGTTGAAATATGTTCACACTTAGAAGTAACTTTAGTTAGATAGTTAAAGTTAAGAGTTACATGTCGTGTGTTGAACTATGTTCACACCTGGACATAACTTAGGTTAGATTTATCTAATGAATTTTTTTCATGTGTAGAGTAATACTCACACTACAAGAAATTTAGGTAGATTAAATAATAATCTCTCTTTGTGTAGAGGTATTCTCACACCCTAGAAGAGATTTAGAGAAGTAGTGAATTTTGACACTCACACTTGGAGGTAATTTAGATAGGTTTTTTAAAGATATTTTGCTTTGTGTAGAGTTTACCCACACTTAGAAGTTGAGATAGATTAAGCGATTTATTTATCATGATTTAGGTGTAAAGCACTTGAAAAAAAATTATTTTTGGTATTTATAATTTAAAGAAGTTGAAAACGTTGACAAATAAAGTAATGTAAATGGTATTAGAGTTTGATTTTAGATGTGTATTTAGTAATTAGTTCTATTTGAGTTTGCAAAGAAGATGGTGAAAGGATACGAGTGGAGCTATGTAGATGAATTGGTCAGTGAAAAGACTACATCAAAGTTGAGGTGTAAGACCTCCAACCATAATTTTAGCGAAAATGCTCGCAGGATAAAAGAACATGTGTTCAAAATTCCTGGAAACATTTTAGCTTGCAAATACCCCCCAAGAGGTATTGAAGAAAACTTTCTCGAGTGGGCTCAGGGCAAAGAGAGCACATCTTGAGGGGAAAAAAAGGGAGGTCCCAAAATGATGGCTCCATCTATGGCTAGGGACATTGAGATGACACTCGAGAATTATCAAAACCCTCACTTGACCCTTGCTTCAGGTCAAGGAGGGTGTCATTTATCGTTTTCTTGGGATTGTAGCTCTAATCCTACCGAAAGCTCTGCTAGTATAAGTCGAAGTAAAGCATGGACTGGAGGAGAACCTGCACCAAGTGATCCTACACAACAGGCATTTGGGAAACAATGGCTGCTTTAACTCCATCTTATGTGGACGCAAGCATTTGTTGCATGTGGAATTCCTTTTAATGTTATTTGTTGCATTGTGGATTACATGGGTTCCATGTGCTGCTCACACTTTGAATTTTCTCTTAAAGGACTTTGGGAAAGTTCCTTCTATTAAGCAAAATCTTCTGGATGCAAACCATTTGGTGAAGTTTATAAGAGAGCATTCATTTTCTTACACTTTGTTTGGAACAAAGTCTCCAACCAAAAATTTACAGATTTTTTGTGTGACCCGTTTTGCGACAGTATATTACATTCTCTTTACACTGAAGCAGTAGGTAAAAGCAGACCTTGTTGAAACAGTGGCAGATAGAAGATGGGACATTTGGCTTGATAATATACCAAGTATGAACCTGCTGCTTCCAAATGCTATCAGCTTGTAAACTCTCCTTTTTTTTTTGGAGAAATGTAGACAAAATTTTTACTGTCACAGAACCCTTCACTGATCTAATATGATTAGTGGACAAAGAAGCCTCTATCTTTGGATGGACTTATTGATACATGCATGAAGCCACTCACAAGTTAAAAGATTGTACATCTTATGCAGAAAAAGAAAAATCCATGATGATGTATTAGTCAAAAGACGATGGGAGCAACTGCATACTCCTTAACATGGAGCAGGTTTTGTCTTGGATCCCAAGTTCCACATGCACGAGTAATCTTCAAACAATGAAGTGATCAATGATTTCAAGAAAGTGTGTTCTCAACTATTAGGCAATGTGGATGGACATGTGGCATACACACATAAGATGGCATATACTAGCAGAGAAGGAATGTTTGGGGATCCTTGGCATATAGATGCTATCAAGATGATGAGCATACCAGTTTGGTGGAAAGAGTACGATGGAGAAAAATTGGAACTTCAATATGTGGCTATGAGAGTATTGTCTATTGCCGCCTCAAGTGGTAGCTGTGAAAGAAATTGGTCTTCGTTTGCTTTTGTGCATACTAAAACACAAAACTGATTAAGTCCTAAACGAGCTGCGGACTTGATGTATGTCTTTTATAACATGCGACTTATGCATAAGCCAGCAAAGTTATCCACACGTGCCACAAAAGAAAGCTTTGGGAGCTTTCAAACACACAAAGCAATTGCAAATGAGCTCAACTTTGATGATGAAATGGAATGGAACCCGGAAGATATTGATCCGAAATGTTCAGATGTTGAAGAAATTGATGACATGGTGCCTGTGATTGAGGGGACAGATGAGCTATAAAGTTTGTACTATATTCTCAACTAATTTTGCAATGCAAAAGTTATGTGGATTTTAGCTTAACAATCCATACCTTGTCTCTCTCTCTCTCTCACACTCTCTTCCTCTCTCATTGTCTCTCTTTCTCTCCACCTGCTCTCTATCATTGTCAAAAAGAGGGAAGAAGACTGAACATAACTTACACAATTGCAACAATATATGTCACGTCCATTTGTTCCAACAAATAGAGATTTACATACCAAAAAGAGGTTTTAGTTACAAATCTTGAGATTTACGATACAAAAAGAGATTAGTATTGTTTGGGAGATTTGATTTAAATCATGGGCTTGTTCACCAAAGAGATCAGATACACGAAATTTTGAATTGCCAATTGAATCACTTGGACCCGCATTGCCTATCTCTTCTTCGTTAATAGGCCCATACCTAGCCTCGTATCATGCCAACTTTCTTTCTAGCTCTGCTATACAAGTGCACTGCATGACTGGGGTCTCTCCTTGACTTGCCAAATCCACGCCTTGGGTTGCAAGCTGCTCAATGACTGCGGTTTCTTTGGGAAAATATGTGTAACCTCTCTTGCGATGAGGATCTTCTTGATTGGCTTACCATGCATGAATCTTTTCGAATGGGCGTCCTTTGCCACGCCTCTTGTAGTGGGATGATCATTCCAATCTACTTTGAGCCGCAATACATAATAACAATAGCATTGTTGCATAAATTAAATTGCCACTTGATTATTATTTGGTGGCGATCTGTACACTTGGGTAAATCTTGAAAGGATATTTCTTGCAAGAATAGTGTGTTGCAAATCTGAAACCTTCACGAGAGCGGAAGCCTTAGCATTTCCACTGATGCAAAATAATGTATTGCACACAAAGTGATCCAGGCATAGTTGTCTGCATTGCCTGTAATTTAGTGGCTCCCCTTGAAGTTCTGATTCATCTTCTTGGACACAGCCAAAGCGCTGATATCTCCTTGAGCCACCCAAATCTCTTCCTCTTTGTAAATTTGTTGAGCCAATGCATGATTAAGCAAAGGATCATTAGGCTGCGGTGCATTCTAATTGAGAGCAATATCTTCCATACTTGAAATGAAAAAAAAAAAACTTTAATGAGACAGTTCTTAGCACTTAGAAAAGAGAGATGATTTAGAGGATTTCAGCAGTCCACCTTGAAATACTTTAAAACCTTAACTTGAAGAACTTTAAAGACGTAACTAAAAATACAATTAAAGATGTAGTTTGAAATATAACCACACATTGCACACTATTAATGACAAAAAAGTTTGTTACTATTCTAATCATCAACAGGCCTCAAGCCAGATTTGGTTACAATATGATAACCAACATTATGGGCTCCATTCAAACAAAGCTTTAAATCCCATATTTTAGGTCTATCTAAGGGTTTGGAGAATTTTCCATTGGAAAGATGTTTGTTTACATGTATTTTGATCAAAATAAGGTTTCTTCAAAAATACGCATATAATACGGATATACAACGTATATAACAAAAATATACGTATAATTTTTTATATACGGTCGTATAAATGCAACTTAGAAATTTTAATTTATCATAGTGCACATCTTTGCATACAAACATTGTGGTTGTCTCCACCAATGCAAACTCTTCAAAGATATGCACAAAACAATGAGAAAGCAAACACCAACTCAAGCCCATAGACATGAAGCTTTAGAATATTTCAAGGAGTATTGGACATTTGATGCGACTTTTTTCTTGAAGGAGGCTAACGACCATAAATCTAGTTGTGGCCGCTCCATACTTATTAAACAAGATACCTTGATGGGTTCAAGCTTCCCACAACCTTGCATAGTAGTA
This sequence comes from Adiantum capillus-veneris, assembly GCF_014529385.1. Taxonomy (NCBI): domain Eukaryota; kingdom Viridiplantae; phylum Streptophyta; class Polypodiopsida; order Polypodiales; family Pteridaceae; genus Adiantum; species Adiantum capillus-veneris. The sequence continues at coordinate 49,597,302 of NC_140937.1, forward strand.
AGTACAATATAGGAGTGGGATTAAAGAAAAATCTACTTTAAACCAATTTGGATGGACAAAGGTGTGCAAAAATTGTTGCTCCAATATTTGCATGTATAGCTTTGAATGTGCCTGAGAGGCTATGAAGTGACTACTTCTCACCACTGTAGATGGAAATATAACTACAAAAGCAAGCAAACACAGAATTATGTAGCCACAAAAAACTTTCAATGTGACTTCACACCCAGTTTTGTATTCTCAAACCAAGTATTCACAATGGGATGGGAATCAAGCAGGTTTTTGCAATTGCATGCTTGACATCAAAAAAACATGTTGCACAATTATTATAGCCCCCTTGTCCTTTCGATTCTTGAAGCCAAGGAGCTTTTCTTTCCAATGATGGTCCAAGTTTCCACGGTTTTGAACACAGTGAGGGCTTGTAGCACATGGCTACATATATACCCAACCACCTTTGGTGAACTCTTGTGGCACCTACTCACCCTCCACACCTCTTGTGTTGTGGCATGCAAGTCCAGTGACCTTATCCTTTGGCCACTTTGTGGAGTAGAGTTTTCCACGTGTGAGTAAAGTGAATTAGGAGGAGGAGCACCTTGCTTGTTTCTACAATGCAAGTGGGAGAAAGAACATGTATTGCTTGGTGTGCCAATGGGAGGTGGGGGTGAGAGGGAAGGGGGAGAAGTGTTGTTGATGCAACAATGGAGATAAAAGAAGTTGGATGACCCTTGCTTGCTATGGCAATGGGATATGGGAGAGGGAGAGAAGAGAGAGAAGCTTCCTTGGTGTTGGTGGGGGTGGTAGTAAAGAGAGAGTGTTGGAGTAGAGGGTTAAATAGTGTGATGGTTGCAACAAAGGAGGGCTTGGAAAATGGATTTTAGAGAGAGAGAAATTCACTTTTCAGGTATGGGATAGGTTTGCGGGGGCTTTGGAGACTAGAAATTGATGTTTGAATGTTTTCTAAAAAACAAATTTTTTAAAAAAAAATCATTTTTTTTCTTTTGGGTGCACATTTTTTACTTTTTGAGGTCAAAAAAATCTTTTTTGACCATGAAATAGATTTGCGCGGGTTTAAAGATGATGAGTAAGTGTCTAAGGTGGATCTGTGTGTGTGTGTGTGTGTGTAGCATTCATGGTGTGTCCATAATGTAGGTGATTAGGCAATGGACAATGAGCAATGAAGCATACACAATAAAGAGATGCAAATAGAGTGCTAGAATTGATTGATTCAGCCTACATTGTGAGTACAAGAGGGGCTCTTTTGTAGAGCAACTCTAAGGGAATCTTTATGAAATCATAGGTGATGTGTTGGGAAACCTTTAGAGGTTTAAATCAGCTAGCCAGCTCATGGATGCTTATATGGGGGTGTATTTGGAGGAGCCAAGGGTCAAAAGGTAGTGTATGCAAGCATATCTAAAGCTAGTCAAAGTAGTTAGTCATAAGTTCAATGTATCTAGTCATAGTGTGCAAGAGATGTCGCCCATGAGGAGGTGTGATCAGGACACAAATCCTAACAAAGGAGAAAAAAATTTGAATTTCGAAAAAAAAAATTGAGGTTTTTAAAAATCGGACCAAAAAGGAGGCTTGGAGATTCCAAGTGGTCCCTCCCCCCTGAGCATATACAAGTCAAACTTGGCCACTAAACCATCAAAGAGTAAAATTGGAGATACGCATAAAACATGGCGAGAATCTAAGAAAACTTGATAGAGTTTCCTTTAAAAATTGAGTAAAAACTCAAAAAATATCACCAAAAGCGCATGAAAACAAACACTCATTGTCTCAATAAACAGTTCCACAAATGATATATGTAAAAGTGCTACAACCCTAGCAAATAGCTCACTCCTGAACAAGTGGCTCTATGGATGACTACACATGTCCAAAAACCTGTAAACCTATGAACCTGCTAGCAGTGAGCTATACCAATATTAGGGTAGCACCTTCACTTACACACTATCTTTTGCATTGTCTTTTGATCTTCCACAAGAGCATACATCACTATATATGCGTAACCTCCCTTTTACTCTCACACCGCATAACCTCCCTGTATACTTTTTGGGCCCTAGCACAAATCATGCTACACCAGTTGCATGCAGTCCACACCTTGCAGAGAGAGAGAGAGAGAGAGAGAGAGAGAGAGAGAGAGAGCTTTTATCAATGGAGGGGAAATGTAGACACTTGTCCCCCATTCCACCCACCTTAAGCAATTTATAGATTAAGAGACAACCAATGAGAATTCGGTCTTTTTCATCTCAATGATTGTAGATGAGGTCCATAATCGCAATGATTGTAGATGAGGTCAATTATCTCTTTCTTCTTACTTTTCAAAAATCTTTAGCTAAAAGAATTTTGAGTGAGATCACTATATAAGATTTTTTTCACTTGTTGCCTTGATCTAACCCCAATAGAGATTATGTTATTCCAAAATCTCCATGGGTTTTGAGAAAGGCATAGGAGCAACAAGTGAAGAAAACCATATCTACATTGAAAACTCCTACTAGGTGCATGTGATGCTTGAAAACAGCGTTTACTAAAGATGAAAAACTAAGTGGTCTTAAGTCTCATGATTGGCACAAATTTTTACAATTTATCTTTACCAATTTCCATGAAAGACTGTCTGACAAATGACATTGGAAACACAATTTACAAGATTAGTGAGTTAGTACATTGGATATCATCAAAAGAGATCAGGAGAGACAACATAAATGCAGCTCACTTAAATGCTATAGATGTAGTGTGTATGGTGGAGAAGTATTTTCCAACAAACATTTTTATTATCCAAATGCATTTCAATTGTGCATGTGGTTGATGAAGTTGCAAATAGTCGGAATGATCCATTACATGTGGATGTTATTCTTGGAGAGATTCATGAAGACTTTAAAAGGGTTCGTTCGTCAAAGGGCTTGCCTTGAGGGTAGCATACCCGAGGGATGGCTTGTGCAAGAGTCTCTTGTTTTTATCAGTGAGTTCTTGGGTTCAATTGACCCATGGATGCCTCGCTTGTGAACTTCTGAAACAAATGCCAAGGTAACTGGGGAGAAGCCACAGGGACAAGGCATCATGAGGAAGATGGATGTCAAAATACCTGAAAAAGGTTATGAGATCTTGTCTTCTCAACTAAGAAGTCATGAAAAATTGGATTGAGAAATATGAAGTGGAAAAGCAACAAAGTTTGGTTGATCAAATACAATTCAAGCACAATCATGCAAAGAAAGCTTCCCTTTTTAGATCATCTTCAAAAATTGTAAGACTTTCCTAGTGGACGTTGGCTAGGTGCAACTATTTTGGTTGCAAAGCAAAATGGAATATTGATCACTGAAAGAAGAGGAGATGTCAAGGGGATGCGATTGGCATGTATGTATTGTATCTACTTTTTTATTTTTAACCACATGAAAATATTCTATAGTGAGTCTGATATTGTTTTATGTGCCCCTACTATCACAAATACAAATCTTTGTGGTCACATGGACGACACTTTAGAGTGCAACGGATAGACAAACGAAGGGTCACCTTTGGCAGTGGTGTCAGGGCAAGCTTTGTTCAAGAAAGTCAAAGTAGCACCAGGGATGACAATGCACGGACTAGCCAGCTTGAATACTTTGGCTACATCCAAGACATCTTTAAAATTAGCTTTAGAAATTTTGATATTTTTATTTTTGATATGAAGTGGTTCAAGGGTAAAATTAGTGGTCACAATGCAACTATGCGCAAAGACAACAGAGGACTGATTCAAGTGAACTCTAGGTAGGTGTGGACAAATGATCGGGATACATTTCTACTTCCACATCATTGTGAGCAAGTTGTATTTATCATAGATCCACTTTGGAAGGAAAAAGATGAAGGAGATTTCACTAAGTGGCAGTGGCTCTTTGTCATCCAAGTTGATCCACAGAGTAAACACGTCTACAAAGGATTGGAGATTGAGAACGAAGAGACACATGAGCAGCATGCACGGACTTTGGATGATCGGGATGAGGATATTGACTTTGAATTTGATGCTTTTGGTGATAATATTCCTTAGCATAAAGATGGGAGATCAGATATACTGAGATAGATGTAGAGATGGATGGATCCATGGAGTTTGATGTTGAAGATGTAGAAGTTTAGATAGAGATAGGTGTCTTTGGTGCATCAGCTCTCATAGAAGATGAGAGATTAACTATTGATTTTTGTTATGGGCTCTCTTGTAATGCCTACTTTTGATTAATGGATTTTAATTACAGTTCAACATTGACTAAATAGTGATTTGTGTTGCTTAAGGTAGTTATTTAAGTGAACTTACGTATTGTATATATGATTTCAAGTTAGTTTTTGCATCCATGACAAAAATGATGAGGGAGCAATCCTCTCCAAGATTCGGTTTTCTAGATACTTCAGGTAGCACATCACCTGAGCATGTACGTACTTTTTTCTCACAGTTTTCCTAGAAGAGTGTGCATACGCACATCAGTTTTGGAGCTGGTCCTGCCATACTAGATACAGCTGCTGCAACCCCTCAGACCAATGTTTCAGTCACACCGATTGGTGGTGCCACACCTTCGATGAGCATCCCGATTACACGATGGATTGAGCTACATTGGAGACGGTGATCTCCTGTTCTTCTTTGAGAGGATGCAGGTGTTGTCATTCACATGGTGGCGGTGATTGTTGTGTAGTGGCACTACCAATGCATCCACACCATCAAGGGAGTGTCCACCTTTGTCTTCAGTAGATATTACACCACTTAGCACACCACGTACACCTTGGGAATCACATGAGTTTGATCCTAGCAAGGTGTACAAAACCAAGAATGGGGCACTGATTATGGATTGTGACAAAGAGTTTGCCAGCTCTTTACGGTGCAGTTTGGGCACTCTATGGCGGAGGGGATGCTGAGGATCATGAGAGAAATGATTATATTATTGATGCCATTCATAGAGAGTATATGCCAATAGATAGATATGATCCAATATCCAATGATTGGATCTTGGGCATGGTTATTGCGACATTATGACATTGTTCAACAAAGGCACAAGATAGATACAAGAATAATGAGCCAAATTCAACATGATTGGACACAGAGGAGTTGGCAAGGATCGAGCCAAATCCTTTGAGATCTCCACGGTTGATCAAAACTTGTACTAGCCTGTAGTAATGGGATCGAGAGCTGTCTGGACAAGAGGTGATACATCGGAAAATGTCACTTTTTGGAATTCAACCTCTTTCACTGGCTGATTATGCATCTTCATTGGCTATGGTGTAGATGGTCAATTTGGCTATCGTTTATGGGATCCGGAAAGTCGATTAGTGATCCGCAGCAGTGATGTTGTCTTTAATGAGACTATGACATTTTCTGATGTATCACCTCCTGTCCAGACAGCTCTCGAGCCCATTACTACACAAGCTAGTACGAGTTCTGATCAGCCGCGGAGATCTCATATCCGCCAGAACGTTTTTTTCCAGGCGTGGATTTTGTTTTGCTGACAGACAGTGGTGAGCCTTCTTGCTACAAAGAGGCTATGCTAGCCAATGATAAGGTTCAGTGGGAACATGCTATGAAGGGGAAGAGCCAACGTACTATGTGTCCCCCTTTCTTTCTTTTCTTATCTTATGCACTAGGCACAATACACATTGTACATAGTGTTAGTAGCTCACACAAGTGTATAGCTGTACACTTAGGGTTAGTGGCAGTTAGTGATGGGTGGTCGGCCACATGGCCATTAAACCTAACAACTAAAGCCAGTCTAGGGCTACATGAGTCACTATTTCCAACAGATTGGTTTGAAGGACTCAAGACAGGACCAACTGCTAGAAGAGTTGGAGCCGAATCAAATGGAAGTGCCAGACCAGCTGATTTTAAAAAATGGATCAAGAAATACAGTGGATTTGGGGATACATAAGACCACTTAGCTAGCTTTAAGCAAGTACTAAGAGCAAAATGCATATTTGATTTTCACACTCAATTTGAGGGATTTGGAATGACATTAGAAGGAAAAGCATTAAGATGGTTTCAAAACTTTCCACCAAGGTCAATCATGGACTTAAATACATTAGCTCAGGGATTTGTAGCTGCATGTTTGAAAGCTGGGATCAAACATAATACGGTAGCTCAAATCTATAGCTTCTAACAGAAACAAGGTGAGTCTGTTAGGGATTGTGCAACTAGGATGAAACAATACATTGCAAGATGCCCAGAACTAGAAATACCTGCAAAAGAAAGACTAGTGTCATTGTTTCTAGAAGGATTGCTGAAAAAAGAACTTATGAATAGCAAGAAACATATGACCCTAGAAGAGTGTGTATCAGATGCTATTGACTTGGGAGACAATTGTGATATTTTCAATGAAAAAGATATCCCTAAGGATACTCATAGTGAGAAAACAACATCCTCAAAACCAATACAAGTGGGAACAGCTGCTACAGCACCACTAACATACATAGAAGATACACTCAAAAGGAGGAACGGAATGATGAATAACATGCAAAAAGCACCTATGAAAGGACCAGGGCAAGCGATACCTCAACAAGGACAACCGATTAGGCCACAAAAATGGTGTGCTATTGAGGATAAATGGACCAACCATGAAACCAATGAATGCTATTACCGACCAAAGTATGATGGAAATGTTCAATATATGCCCATGAGGCCACAAGGACAACCCATGTACACATATCAGCCTAATATGACCCCACTACAAAGACCACCAATGGGTATGGAAAAACCAAAACCAGTGTTGGGTCAACAACCTCCATATCTTGGATATAATGCAGTGCCTGTAAAGTACATGCATTCAGAAGGAATCATAGATGAAAAAGCACTAGTGCCTGCTACACCTTATGTGGAGCCTAGTCCATCTACAGTAATGATAGAAGGGGAGTGGTATAATTCACAACCACCTCCAATGGAAGAAACTATGATTTATTGTTGGGGGTCCCATCGTTGTATAGCTCCAATGACCAACAAAATTATCAATCCAGAGGGATGAGCTACCTGGCTAGGGCATGGAAACACTCACACAGTTAGTGAGCTAATCGTAGCAACACAAATGGTTAACTCTACGAGGTGAGCTTCTCGGCCTATGAAGGAGCTAAGCCGCAATGAAGGGAAATCTCCACATCCACTTCTCTTCACCTCCAATCAACCCAATCACACACACTACGATTGTAAAACGCACACAACACTAATCCTATCATGCAACACACTAATTGCAAGCACACCCACATAGATCTATCAAGAACCACACTCCAATCAAACCTACATGCACACACAAGCAAAAGAGGGCAATCACACAAGGTTAGAGAGGGATTAACCACTGATTAGTTAAGGTCTAGCTAATCTAAGCATCATAGGAAATCATAAGAAGCATGAGAGAGGCATAATGAAAGAGAATGAATCATTAATTAGTGTTAATCAAGTCTCGAAGCTCAAGGACTCCATAGCCACACACCTCAAGAGCTCTCACCAAAGAGTGCTCTCAACAAATGAGCTTAAGAACCCTAATTTCTTTTAAACACTGCCTTATATGCCTAGGATAAATTTATGCAATGTCCGGGCGCCCAAGGCCTTTAGGGATCCACCACTTACTGAATCTGCAACTTAGGCACAGTAACTGAACTATTCTTTACAGCTTGGAACTCCCATTGAGCCCGTAACACATTAGAAATATTACAATGGCTTGAAATAAATCGGGAATTTACAATATGTGACCATTTTGGGAAAATGTGAAAAGTGTGTAACTCCAATCTTTACCGCTTCTGTGTATTCATCCTCGATGTACATTTGTACGTCTTCGGTCTTTAGAAGCTCTTGTTAACTGATGTTGACTCAGCTAACATTCCCCCCTTCTGATTTTAGTACCCGTCCTCGGGCACTATTGAAAAGTGTCCGTGGAGGCTGTGGAAGGTTTTGATTGGTTGTTGGTGGACTGATTGTCTTCATTTGTCGTTGGATTTGTTGATGAGGTAGAATTTGCTGCAGCATCTTCATTGGTCCAAATATGTCTGTCGTGAGAGATGATGTTGCATTTTTCTAATGTAATAGCATAATGATGAGGCTGTTGTTTATTTATGAAAAGTATGTACAAGGGAAGTAGAATGATGAGGTTCTAAATTACGGTCTAATACCTGGATGACCAAAGGGAAAAAACCCAATGGAAAAAAAGTGACTTTGGGATAAGCGCATTATTGGGGTACTTATTAGCATGGGAAATATTAATAAAGTACTCAAGGGATTATTTGCTGATAGATATGGAATTTAAAAGACAACAAATATGAGAGGGTAACATGATGGAACATTGGTTTGCCTGTTGTAGTCCTCTCAAGGTGCAAGGTGGAAGCAAAAAAGAGTGTCTAATGCATATGTCCAATGGTGGGACATCCTATTTATGCATACACAAAAATGCATGGGAAACAATATGCTGTGCAAGAAAGATTTTGAGGGGTTATTCAAAAAGATGGTGTAGCTATAAAAGCATGTGACATGGCTTTGCAAGCTGGCACCCTTTTAAGAATGGTTTTTGTTGACGAGGATATGTGCTCTCATCTTACTGTGCACTGTGCGTGACTGTTGGACTCAACGACACTTCACCAATTGTAAGTTAATAGACTTTGACTCTTATGCTCATCTCATCCAACATGAGCGACATGACTTTAGATATGCTCAACTCTTCCAGCTTGAGCATAAGCCTAATAACTATGACTCATAGCATGGAGTTTAATATGACATGAAGCTTTGGGACTAATGCTTTTATCATTTTATGGCTCAACAACCCGACTCTGACTATGCCAAAGAGTGTTTTTTGCATCCTGGCAACTTGACTTTTCACATTCTTGTGCTTACTACAAACATTTCTTCAGGTAAAAGTAAGCTTGAATCCTCAAAAAGAGGATTACTGAAGGACCAAGTTGGCATTGAAGGTTTCTTTTGCCATACCTGTTTTATCATGTTTGAATCTGCATTTGCATTGGTTGGGTTGTCCTTCTTTGACTGCGAAGATTCCATTATCTATTTGATTCTCCAATTAGGCCTGCTGATAGAAGTCTTTGATGTTGTTGTAGGCCTTTGTTCACTGTCGGCATTTGGCTTTTGAGTAGGAGCATTGGAAGACTTAGGAATCCAAATCTGTCAATGATCTTTGTATCTCCATTGTTGACTTTGTTTTGCTCTAGGTCTTGTTGAGTTCTTCAGATCTTCATGCAGGTCTGGTGTTGTTGCAGTTGGCTTATGGTTGACTAGTAGAAAAATCTTTGTATACCATGTGTAGAATACTTATCTAAGAGGAACATTCTTTGAGATCCGTCTTTGTTCTGTATCCTCGTGAGAGGTGTGGTTGAGTTTAGCATTTTTCGATGTTGTTCTATTGTATACCTGCTTCTTAGGTATCCTAGGATATTGTAGAGGTTGATACCTTGTGGGCCTTCTTTCCTGAGAGGGACTCTAAGTTATTTCATATGCTCTAAGCTGCGGTTTTGGTACCCATATCTGTCTGTTACCTCCATAGTACTCCTGTTCTCTTAAACTCCATTGTGATGTTATCCCACCCATGTGTTTGTCTTTTTGGGTTGATTTCCCTTCTTTAATCAAAACTGGATCATTGACTTTGACTAAACCTCTCGGAATAAACAATTTCTTGACTTTCCTTTGCTTTCTTGAGTACGGGATATCTCTCCTTTATTTCTAAGAACCTCAACATATATATCTTTGCTTTTTTGGGTGTCTCTCTAGAGGGTTCAGTTCGGTCAGCAATTGACTTGAAATTTTGAAAGCCTGACTTGCTTGAAGAAGCTGGTCCATGAGTGTTCTTTCATGTAGAAGCATATTCTATCACACCTTCTTTCATAATCGGTGGAAGGTCCACTTTGGCTTTACCTTTGTCTGCAAGGTTTGTCTTTATTCCTGTGACTTTTGCAACTTTGATTCCATCATTAATGGTACCTGTAACTGTTGCTTGTTACCTCTTGGAAAAGAGATTATTAGTGATTTATCTTCTTTATAGGCTTTGTGTTGGTCTAACCACTGATGTCCAAGGATGACATTTGCAAGCATTTCCTTTGACGGCTTCACCTGAAACTTTACCTGCTCTTCATGATTTTGGATGCTAAGGGTAGCAACCATTTCTTCTTGACTTGTATGCAAACCTAGCATTGTTTTGCTATCATGTTTGCATGGAGTGATCTGAAGGATCCTTTGGATATTGTCTGCAATCATATTGCACTTTGCTTCTTTATCCAGTAGAGCATTGCATCTGACACTTGCTCCTTTTGTGCTGCTGAGAACTATAGGTGTTCTGGTTGTTGGTTCTATTGAAGATCTTTGTTTTGGTTTCTCCATGGTCTCATCTTGATTTGATTGTGTCTCTATGGAGAGTAGCTTGAGACTCTGTCTTCCAATCTGAGTTTCAACAGCTGATTCTGCTGGCAATGAGTGATTGATCTTTGGACTTCCTATTGCTTCTTGGTTGTCTACAACCTCGTTCTTCTTAACTTCTAACTTTGGTGGCATTCTCTACTCACTAGATTTTGTGGTTGTTCTTTGTTCTGCTTGATCTGCACTTGCTATTGCCTAATTTGATTTGAGTTCTTCTGCAATTTTGTTTGATGGAGATGAATCATTTTCAATAAGATGTGTTTTGATATCAGTCTCCATTTTAACTGTGCTGTCATCCGCGGGTGACCAGTCTTGGTCTTCATTCTTGGTTGTCTCTAAAGACTTCATCTTGTTTGCATTTTGTATCTCTGACATCTTTTGAGTCATTGGCATTCCCATTATGATGTCGTTTGGCATATCTTTTGATGTGATCACATGAAATTGAGCTATGATGCTCTGCAAATTACTTCAATGGTGGTGGAGATGATTCCCCAACATTTTTCTCATTTGTTTCCTGATATGCTCGCAGATTCAGGAGCATCTTCTAGCTGTGGGTGGTTGGCCACATCTTTTCCAAGTGCGAAAAGACATCATCTAGCTGAAAATATAGCTTTACTTCTCTTGACAATTTTTCTTCATTTTCACCAACAATATTGCACTTGATCATCTCATGATTTGTGTTTGATTTGACTTATTTTGCTATGGCAACATCCTTTGCTTGAACTTTATCTGCATTTTCTTTGCTTTGACCACCTATTTCAATTGATGTTGACTCCATTGGGGCTGTAAGATTGCACCTTTTTGCAATTGTTGAGCATTTTCTACCTGCATTTGAGTAACATTTGATCTTAAAAGATCCAATGTACTTTCTGGAAGAATTTGTCTTTTCGGCGGAGATTTCGGTGGTGACCTTTGTGTAGCTTTCTGGAAGTTAGCTTTCATTGACTTTGACTTTCCTGTCACCTGTTTTGGAAACTTGAGGCTTTGCATCATCTTTAGATAGTTTTTGACTTCAGTCGGGTAATCCATAGGGGTTTGTACAAGATCATGATCCTGCTAATATTCATTACCATGTGCATCTTGATATGCATATGTGAGCTTGATCACATGTAACTGTTTGAACACTATTGGATTTGTCGGTTTTTGACTCTAATTTGTGGAGATCAACTGAAACTTTTGTCCCTGATGATCTTCATATAGGCATTTATCTGTAGACTCTGATGAATCTGGGTCAATTGGAAACTTCCAACAACCATATGATCTTTCAATGGTTTCTGCTTTGTAGAGGTCTGTTGGCTAGAAGTTCTATGGATTCTAACTGGTGTAGCATTTCCTGGTACATAAGCTAAGCTTGATGGATATACAGCTCCCCCCTTCCTAGGGTGATCACTATAGCCTGCTTCATTGTAAAAGTTCAAAAATGTTTGGTTCTGGTTTAGTCTCACCTTTTGGGACTGCGAAGGTACACTTTGGCTAGCACTATTGATGTTTGGCATCTGTAAACCTTCTACATAGTTTCCTATGTATCTCCTTGAAACATGACAAATTATTCCCCAAGTCAAGCTGTAGATAGCATTATCTTTTCCCTGATATTGTCTATCCCATGGGTCTCCTATGATATGAGCTTCTCTGGTTTTAGGACCCAAGGCATCATAAATGCTAGACTCTCGTCTATATCTACAACTATTTTGGTCAAAGTATATGCTCGTTTGATCACAACATCAAAGCTTAATTTCCGATGGAGGAGAATTTGGATCTCAACTATTTCTGGGTACACTCGGGTAATATCCTTCAAATCTAGAGAGGATAGCTATAATAGATTCTTTCCTCTGAAATAAACCATCCTTTCTGATCTATCACTGGACGTACTTCTATGAGCTGGTATGTGGGACGTTCAAACACTCGTGAATGATTGCACACTTGTGGCAGTGGATGCAAAATCATTTGCAAACCTAACAGTCTTTTCAACCTTCGGTGATATCTCGACACCTTTACTAAATTCATGCAAGAATTTGTTGTTCAAAGAATCAATTTTAAGCTTTTCGGCTGCTTGTGTATCTTTATGCTCATTTTGAATTTGCAGTGTTTCTACTGGTGCTTCTAATGGTAATACAGAATCATCTGATAGCATTAAAAGTGATGTGTTAAATGTACTTACATCAATATTTTCATTTTCAATTTTCTTTGTACCTTGCTTGGCAGTTGATGTATCCTTGTTGTCTGGATTTCTTGGACAATCTTCAGAAAAATGTCCACCTTTTCTTCCACAATCTGAGAAATACGCCATACTCGTGGTATTTCATTTGGTTCTGTCATGTCTAGCTCTTGTTGAGGAGTTTTTGCTTCTATGCTTGCCAAGTTGTCGGCATCTTCTTTCAGAACACTCAGCATCAAGCTGTAGACTACTCCGTCTTGACCTTTGTACCGTCTTTGACTTGGTTCTCCAATTAGATTGGCTTCTTTTGGATGATTTGTTGTATCTTGCAATTCTGGTTCTTGACTATAGATCTGGCCATGTACAATGACCCTGATTGCATATGTACCAACTATATGTTTTGCTGGCTTATGCAGATTTCTGGATAAACACTTGGGTTGATTTTTTGCACCTCTATCTGCACTTCATGTTTGAGCTTGCAATACCTGGCTCCACTGAAGTCTGTGAACATGTGGGAGTTATCTAAATCTTGCTTTACTCTGATCAATAGGATCTTGGATCCTGTGTTGCTTTTATTGCTCATCAAGTATCTATGGCCTTCTGTATCTGCATATAAGACTTTGTCTCCATTGTAGCCATATAGTTGTAGAAGCTGCTCTGTTGCAGTTGTGCATGTGTTACCACTGCTACTAGCTTGCTTTGGTGTACTTTGAATTCTCGGCTCGATTTGAGTCTATGTTAGCTTGTTCTGTAAAAAATTTCTTCTAGCAGATTTTGGTTTCGATTAGCAGAATTTCTACTGCTTGTACTAGCCTAGTCTGCAATCGTCTATGAGTTGTGTCCCTGTTCGTTCTCGACGGGAAGATAATTTGCAATGCATTTGCTTGCACTAGCCAATTTCTAGCATGCAGAAATTTGAAAATTTGACTACCGCTCGGATGTGAGCTGGTCGATTTCTCGCTTTTTTCGGTTGGGCTAAATACATATCTTTGAAATCAGGATTGATAGTGTACTCATCTATCATAGAAGATAGATCATTGTGAGTTTCTATGGATACCGCATTCACTCTTGGTCATCTTGAGAGTGCATCAGCCACTTGATTATGCTTGCCAACAATGTGAGCAATATGAAAATGAAATTGCAAAAGGACATTTTCCCACCTCATTTGTTTGTCAGTAGAGAGCTTGGTTTGCGTCATGAAGTACTTAAGGCTTTGGTGATCCATTCACAGAATGAAAGGAGTCCCTAATAAATAGTGTTTCCACGAGTCTAGAGCATGTAGAGCTACTAAGAGTTCCTTCTCATTTATCCCTAGGGCTTTCTCAACAGGGTCGAGCCTTTGACTTTCGTAGGCTATGGCGTGCCCTTCTTGAAGCAAAATAGATCCAAGGCAATCACCACAGGTGTCGCAGGTAACCATGGTGCCCCTAGGATTACATCCTCATTCTTGAGAGGAGAGATGAAGAAATCCTCCTTGTCCACATAGCTTTGGACACGGAGCGTCAATTTCCCAATTAAGGGAGTGACTGAGGCTTCTTGCCCCTTGAAAGCACCATCAATAGGTGGGACATATTCCATCTCATAGGGCTGGATGCCTAGCTTGGTGGCCAACTCTGTGGATATGGAATTGTGAGTAGAACCAAGTTCAAAGAGAATGAAAGAATCATGTTATCTTACCTTTCACCAAGCATGACATAGAGGATATCCTTTGTGATGAGCATACTCTTCTTGAATTTTGACCAAGGTAGCTCTAGGACGCTCATTTTGTGTATTCTTGTGGGGGCAAGTAGAATAGGCATGCCCTTGCTCCCCGCACTTGAAACAACGGTTATCTTTTTGATAACGCTCTAGCTCTTCAAGAGAGAGTTTTTTTTTGCCTTTATAAACTCCCTTCTCCTTAGCTTTGTTATTGTTGGCGTTGCCTTTGGGATACTTTTGGACATTGTCCTTCCCCTTAGGCTCGTTACAGTCCTTGTTTTCCATCTCTTCGCCCCTTGTTGGAAGTTGATTCTTGAAGCCACCATAGTATGGTGTATGACCACAGATATGGTACGTGGCCTTTGGGAGTTAACATACTCTACCATATCCTCAGTTAGACGTGCACAAAATTGTTGTTTTTGCTCTCCAAAATCCATCTTTTTGAAGACAGTGGCTTTGAGGTGTAAATCTCAAAACTTGTCTACATATTTGTAAATAGATTCGTAGGGAGAGAGCTTCAAGCTTCACCATTCGGTGAGTACTTTGTCTTTGGCATTGGTTGCCAAAAATTGCTTCATGATGGAAGCTCTTAAATCTTTCCATGTTCTTGGAGCTTCATCGTTTGCTCGTAGGCTAGACTACCATTGCCTGATGGACTTTTGAAAATACATGGCTACATGATGTAGCTTAGAGGACTCCATGAAGCCCTCATCTTCAAAATCCGCATTGAATTGTTGGATAAAGGCCAAGACTTTGTCCGTAGCACCAAAGGTGACATTGTAGGTAAGGAAAGAAATGTTCTTTTCTCCCTCTTTGAACTTTTTGAGCTTGGACGACCTTTTCCAGGTGGAAAAAGATTTCCCATGGCCTCTTCTTTTGGGTGGTTCGAGAGCTGCACCATCACTTTCTTCATAAGAGGAAGAGTATGAGGAGGATGGAGAAGAGGGTGACCTCTTTCTCACCTTTTTCTTCCCTTGTTCCTCCTTGTCTGCACCATCACTTTCTTCAAAAGAGGAAGAGGATGAAGAAGGTGGAGAAGAGGGTGACCTCTTTCTTCTCTTGTTTTCTCTCTTCCCTCTTTGAATTATGGTGTAGAGAAGTATATGATGGTCTTCTCCGTTTAGGGGGTGTTGGAGAGCGTTTTTCCCACTGTCTTTGTGGAGCCATTTCCACCGAGGTGGCATGAGACTCACTTCTTTCTCGTTCTTTTGGTGGGGGCTCTACCATTGAAACTTGGGTTCTCCTTTAGGAGGGAGATGTCTCATCAAGTAGTAAGTTTTTGAGGCCTTTGTACGGATCCTCCTCTTCTTCCCTTATTGGAGAGAGTCCTCTTTTGGAAGTCTCACTAGGAGCTTTCCTAGGTACTCTATGTTCTTGGTGGTGAGTTTGGAGAATACCATGGGTGCGCAAGTGCTATAGCACTCCATCTTGGAGGGATGGATTGTCTAGGGCTTGTTGAAGCCTAGAAACAAGATAGTTTACAAGCATAGGGGGAATCATTAGTTGCTCTTTCATTAGCAAAATCAAATCTATCAACAACATTCATTTCAATCTCTTTTTCCTTGTCAGCCCTACTAGCAAATTTTAGGTGTATATTTTTACTTGTGCTTTGGCACTTCAAGCCCTAGTTGCTACTCCTATTTACCTTCAAAGATAAGCACTCAAGCATCTAGACCCGTGGCTTGAGTATTATTAATTGCAAGGAATAGAAGAGAGGGTTCAACAGAGCCAAGACAGTACCGGTTCATGTCAAGCTTCTAATAGCTCAATAATGGTTAAGCCATAGGCAAGCCCCATAGCTCTTGATAGTATCCCCGTTAAACTGCATAAAAGAGGCGTGCTTCAAGGATGCAAAATCCCTATTCTACTCACTCTTTTGCAATTAATAACACCAACCATTTGTAGCAAGTTTGAGGACCTCTCTTATTGAGTAAGAAAAGAGAAACCAATAGCTCTAATACCAATGTAACATTTAATGCACTAGTAACTTGTGTGTAGCGGAAATTGATAACATAGTGAGCATTTCATTAAGAACAAGTTCCTAATGAGCATAGAGAGAGTACTTAATTTGAGAAAGCAACATAACAATTTACACCTAGATAATTTGGCATTGACAATACTTGAAAAGAGAGAGAAATAGAACAATTGACAACAGTTGAGGACCTGATTTACATGGAGCCGGTCCCCCCTCCAAAAAGGTTTTGGATTATAGCTTCTCCCATCAAAGGAGACTTTTGTACAATACAATTCTTGTGTTCCTTGACAAAACTTATTTATGCAATGAAGATGGAAGCTTCATGCACCAAATTATGCTTGAAAAACACACGTAGTGTCCCTAGCCTCAGTCCCAAGACCTCACACACCTTCAAAAATGGTGAGAGCTAGCAGGGAATGAGGATAGATTGAGAGGAAGAAGATGTATCTTACAAGAAAGAATTATTCTCCTCACATAATCACTCTAATAGCATAGATTAGCTTAGTAAATAGCATGGTAGAGGAGATGAGCATGCCATTCAAGCTTGGCTCTTGATTGGATTTGCATTCCATAGCAAAGAGTTGTTGGTGTAGGCCTCTACTTCTCAATGCTTGGAGAAGGAAATGGAGTTCTTCTTGCACACATGAGTTGTGTGTGTGTGTAGCAATGTGTTAGACAAAAATGTAGCCCTCTCTCTCTCTCTCTTCTTGGTCAACTCCTCTTGCTAATTTCTCATGCTGGCCTCCCATTGGCTCCTGTAAAGCTTAGCCAATCACAACTTAGAAGCATAATTGATAG
The DNA here is from genome assembly GCF_014529385.1 of Adiantum capillus-veneris. NCBI lineage: Eukaryota > Viridiplantae > Streptophyta > Polypodiopsida > Polypodiales > Pteridaceae > Adiantum > Adiantum capillus-veneris. The sequence goes on from NC_140937.1 coordinate 49,614,264, forward strand.
CCTTCTAAAATTTGTCCCCCTTTCCCCTTTTATGAGAGCTTTAGATAAATAATATAATTTATTAAACTCTCATTGGACGTTTTTGTCTTCTGGGATAATAGGAATCAAGCAAGCCATTGGGCTACTTGATGCTCATTGGATCCCTTGGTGGATTGTCCAATAGTCTTCTAGGAAGCTTAATTTCTATTGGTTCTTTTATCAATCATTTTTAAATTAATTAGACTAATTTTACTCTAGCCTATTCTCATTGGTCCACCTCTATGGCCATCAAATAGGATTTGAGGGGAAATTGGGGGCAATTGGCCTAGGAGTCTGCCATGTGTCCAATATTCCCTCTTGGGGAAGCTTTGGAGTGTGTGTGTGTGTGTGTGTGTGTGTGTGTGTATTTCTCTCTCCTCCCCTAGTCTTAGGGATCGCCCCCTCCTTGATAGGGATCAGGGAAGACTTTTGAGTCTTCCCTCCACCATCTAATTTTACCAGCCATGACCATTTGGACTTTTCAATTAAAGTTTTGGAACCTTAGCATATGGAAGTCTTAATGGAGCTGAACCTTAGGTCTTTTAAGCCCTAGTGATGCACATTGCTCTTTTACAGATTGCCCCCCTTTGGATCCCTATTTTCTCTCCTTTGGATCCATGTAGAGACCGGTTTGACAGCCTTTCCAATATTCTAGCTTTTACTCCTCTAGTACTACCCCATATTAATGATCAGTTTAACATGAGAAAATCATTTGGGAGAATTAGATATTAGTTTTTATGAAAGTTTTGAGATCTTTGATGCAATAGCTTGCTTTCTCTTGATAGTGGAGAGATCAAGAAAGCTTGGAAGATTGGTAAGAATGCAATGGGAGCTTACGAGCTTAACTGAGAGTGATGTATGCTCTTGTGATAGATCAAAATATAGTGCAAAAGATAATGTGCAGGTGAAGGTGCTACCCTAATATTGTGTATGCAACATCACTATTTTTAGATTTTTTTTCTTGTAGAATGTAGATTTGAAAATTCTTCCCAATAATCCCCTCCATTTTGATGTGATCTACAACTTTGCAAAAGCAACTTTTTGCAAATTCCTCACCGATTTGTTGATATCTAGCTCGGACTGATTGTATGCAAGAAATTTCAGATTTTTTGTTTTCGTACAGTGTGCGAGTTTAATACACTTTTGAAAGCACAGTAGGTGCTAACACCTGGGTGCATAAATTTTGAGCTGAAGATGTAATTTTTGCTTGTGCAAAGCTTGTGGTTTGAGGATTTTGGTAGATTTGGGCAACGAAGCACGAAGGCATTTACATACATTGAAGCGGTCTCTTGAGAGACGAGGTTTCTTGGGCACATACTTGCTCAAAGGTGAAGTCGTTTGCATCAATAACACAAGTGAAGAATGTTGGAGTTTTGGCTGAGGATTACTTTTGTTCGAGGTTTTCTACTCACACTCTGCACTTTTATAGTGTGGATTATGCGGTATAGGTGTTGTGCTCATGCATGATTGTGTGGGTCACTTCAGAGAGTTTTTAGCATGATCTTGTGCGATTAGCTATTTATATATATGTGGATATAGCTTGAGCTAGGTATAGCTCACATGTAGCAAGCTCATACGTTTATAGGGTTTTTGGACATGTGCAATCGTCTATAGAGCCACTCATTTAGGAGTGAGCTATTTGCTAGGGTTTTGGCGCTTTTATGTATATCATTTGTGAATTTGTTTACTAAGACATTGAATGTCTCTTTTCATGCGCTTTTAGTGAGATTTTTTGAGTTTTTACTCAGTTTTTAGGGGAAACTTTGTCGGAATTTTCCTAGATTCTTACCATGTTATGCATATCTGTAGTTTTACTCTTTGATGGTTTAGTCCAAGTTTCCCTCCTTTTTGGCCCGGGTTTAAAAAGCCTCAAAAATTTTATTTTATTTTTTCAAAATTCAAATTTTATCTCCTTTGTTAGGATTTGTGCCTTGATCACACCTCCTCATGGGATACATCTCTTGCACACTATGATTGGATACATTGAACCTATGACTATCTACTTTAACTAGCTTTAGTATATGCTTTGCATACACTACTTTTTGACCCTTGGCCCCTCCATATACACCCCCATATGAGAATCCATGATCTAGCTAGCTGATTTACACCTATAGAGGTTTCCCAACACATCACCTATGATGTCACAAAGATGCCCTTTGATTTGCTCTACAAAAGAGCCCCTCTTGTACTCACAATGTAGGTTGAATCAATCAATCCTAGCACTCTATTTTCATCTCTCTATTGTGTATGCTTAATTGCTCATTCTCCATTGCTTGTGATGTGTGTGATTAGTGCTAGTCACCTACATTATGGAAACACCATGAATGCTACACACACACACACACACACACACACACACACACACACACACACACACACACACACACACACACACACACACACACACACACACACACACACACACACACACACACACACCCATCTTAAACACTTACTCAACATCCTTAAACCCCCCCAAACCTATTTTACGATCAAAAAAACAGTTTTTGTCCTCAAAAAGTAAAAAAATGTGCACCCAAAAAACAAAAAATAAAAAATTTCCTCTCTCTTTTTCAAAAATAATTGAAACATCAACTTCTACTCTTCAAAGCCCCTCCAAACCTATCCCATTCATGAAAAGTGAATTTCTCTCTCTCCCAAACCCATTTCCCAAGCCCTCCTTTTGCAACCATCAGACTAACCCTCTACTCCAACACTCTTTTTCTACTACCACCTTCGTGCAGCACCAAGAAAGCTCCTCTCTCTTCTCTCTTCCTCCCATCTCCCATTTACACACCAAGAAAGGGTCATCCAGGCTTCTATCTCCATTGTAGCACCAACCACACTCCTCCCCATTCCCTTTCACTCCCACCTCCCATTGGCAAACCAAGCAAGCTCATTTTCTTTCTCCCACCTGCATTGTAGAAACAAGCAAGGTACTCCTCCTCCTCCTAATTTCCTTTACTCAGATGTGGAAAACTCTATTCAAAAAAGGTGGCCAAAGGATAAGGTCACTAGGCTTGCATGCCACAACACAAGAGGTGTAGACAGTGAGTGGGTGCCACAAGAGTTCACCAAAGGTGGTTGGGTATACATGCATCTATGAGCTACTAGCTCTCACCATGTTCAAAATTGTGGAAACTTGGACCATCATTGGAAAGAATAGAAAGGACAAGGGGACTATAATCATTGAGCAACATGTTTTTTTGATGTCAAGCATGCAATTGCAACAACCTGCTTGATTCCCATCCCATTGTGAATACTTGGTTTGAGAATACAAAACTGGGTGTGAACTCACATTGAAAGTTTTTAGTGGCTACATAATCTGTGTTTGCTTGATTTTTCACTGATATTTCCATCTACATTGGTGGGGAGCAGCCACTTTATAGCCTCTCAGAAACATTCAAAGCTATACATGCAAATATTGGAGCAACAATTTTTGCAAACATTTGTCCAACCAAACTGGTTCAAATTAGAATTTTCTTCTATTCACACTCCTATATTGTACCTACTACTATGCAAGTTTTTTGGTAGCCTCTTTCAAGAAAAAATTCTATGAGATGTCCAATACTCCTTGAAATATTCTAAATTTTCATGTCTATGGACTTGAGTTGGTGTTTGCTTGCTCATTGTTTTGTGCATATCTTTGAAGACTTTTCATTTTTGTGGAGACAACCACAATGTTTGTATGCAAAGATGTGCACTATGAGAATTTGGGGAGGCTTTTAGAAGAGAACAGAGGTTTTTTGGAGGGCATGCATAATGGAGATAGGTATTGTTGTAGGGTTGGAGCATCAGGTATTGGGATGCACTATTTGAAATCCTCTACCTCCTTGTAGGTACAATTTGACTATGATCATTGGATGTGTAATCTTGGAGTGTGGATTCCCTTACAGTGTGTTGATGCAGCTATTTCAAGCTTTGAAATTATAGTGAGGATGACCAATGATGCTTTGGAAGTTGTCCCAAAGGGAACAAGCATTGGACTCTTGGCAACTTGCGAGAACATTTAGCCATTATGGGCTTTGAGAACCTATAGAAAGCTCAATTTTGTCTGCAAGGTCACAAGGTGAGGATGTTTTCACCAAATCTATTAGTCCATCAAATTTTTGAATTCCTTGCTTCACTGTATGTGTAGATTGTAAAGAGAATGGAAGACAAAATGAAGGTCCAAGACGATTGGGGTGTGGATGGAACTATGCTTTCGCTATTATAGCTTCGTTAGTTTTTTACATTTTTGAAAAAAATCCCCTTTGTAATGGATATGCTTACCTTTGGCACATTTTGGAATTCAAATATAATTTTTCATTCAACAAATTTTGTCTCATGTACAATTTTTTTGAGTACCATTTTTGTGTAAATTATCATAATCTTGGCATCATAATGAGGTGAAAGTGCATTGTAAAAGTGTGATTTGGTTGCCCTATTTAAAATGGAATTTTATTGAGCTATTTTTATATTTAAAAATAAAAATAAAGGCTCCTACTATAAAGGGAGGGGGGGGGGGGGGGGGGGGGGGGCTTAATAACTCATTCTCATTTTTCACTTTCACAAACCTTGAGTTCTTCCTCCATTGTCTCCATGTTGGTACTCCAAACCAAACATGGATAAATACATAGCCTTTGCATGTGGCTTATACCCACACCAATCCCTTTGTTGCACTTCACTCTCTTCCTTGAGGAAACCAACTTCAAGGGAAAGCTAGAACTTTACACACTTTTCACTCATCTCCCAAACACGTACTCTAGTGCATCTCCCCCCCCCTCTTTGATGAGCCCAAGATTGTGGATGCAGAGAAGTCATGCATTGACTTGGATACCAAGGGTAATAGAGAAGAGGAGGATAAGGAGCAATATGTAAACTCTATTCTAATTTTTTTGCTTGTTTATTCATAACTATTTTTTTTTCTTACCCTTGATTGGTTTGTGACAACATGTCTTGGACCTTGATGGGTTTGGAATGCGGAAGAGTGACAAGCAGACGGCCTTTCGACCACAGTCCTCCCTTGCATTACATTGGAAAACTTCCCCTGGTGATTTTTCCATTTTACAGAATGAATTCATGGTCATTTCATGACCTGGTCATTAAAGGCCTTAAGAAAATTCTTGTGCTTAATCACCATTGCCCAAATCTTTCATCTTCTATTCCTAGTGCGTAGATCCTTGGTATCACTACAATACGTCCCATGGATACTAGCAAATATATTGATGAAAATAAATGGCTTATAAAATACCAAAGCATCGATATACACGTTTGTATAAGAGTCAATATTGTACCGTCGGTATAGGCATTGGTATACAAAGCGTTGCTATATGCACTAAAATATATCGACGTGTATATCGATGCCTATATAGATGTACATACTCACGTTTATATAGAGACTATACTAACATCAAAACGTGCAAAAGTTTTTTGAGTAGAGAGGGAAGAGAGCTGATGTGACATGTACTACAACACCAAAAACCAGCCTTCTCTGATCAAAGGAAAGAGTGAAAAAGCAACCACACTTTACCTTCATTTTGCATGAAAATTAGCAGATGTGTGGGTACATATTGACAATGTAACCATTACCATAACAAGAATTTGGAACTATAACCCATGACGAGATTCACAAACCATAACCAAATTTTCAAACCATAACCATAACCGTAAACAGATTCCAACACCAACACCATAACCAAATCTCAGAACATAACCTTAAAATTAACCGGATTCCAACGGCACAACCATAACCAAATTCTCAAACCATAAATATAAGCATAACATGATCTCAAAACCATAATCATAAAAAAATTTAAAACCTTAACCAAAACCATAAGGCGATTAAAACTATAACCATAATCATAACAATGTTCATAACAATAACCAAAACAGAAACTGAATAAACATGAATATATCTAGAACCATAGTCGACATCTTAGTATACATGAACCAAAAGCATAAACATGACTAGCTATGCATAAACTATATTCAATGAAACGTATACATAAACCTTACTTATCAAGGTAATGTCTCTTAGTTGACAGCCTCTCTCTCATCTTGAAGCTGGCAGAGAAGAGCTGGTATTCCATGTTTGAATCCATATTTCGCTTCTCTACCTGTCAGAGGATAATTCATGACAAGGTCCTCTAATATAAACACTTAACTATAAGATAAACATTAGAAAAAATATGTACATGTGATTTTTAAGTAGTGTATGACACATACAAACTCATGTTGAAGAGTCTTGTAGCCTCCGCTCCTAAGATGAGAAGATCCTACAAACTCTAGGTGTGCTATGGCTGCATCTCAGTGCTGTTGAAACCTTTCTGGATGCTCTGTATCTCTTGTGTGATCCCTTCCCAGTCCTTTGCATCCAACCATGTTGGATTCGGCTCATTATTCTTGTATCTATCTTGTGCCTCTGATCAACGATGTGACATCATTGTAATAGCCACGTCCAAGATCTAGTCATTAAAGACTGGATCATATCCATCTTCTAACCTATACTCTTTGTGAATGGCATGAATGATATAATTATTTCTCTCCTAAATTTGAGCATTCCAATTCTCCATCAAAGAGTGTCAGAATTGCACCATACATAGCTGGCAAACCCTCTATCGCATGGCCTTTCTAGCTCTCTATCCATAATCAGTGCTGCATTCCTGGTTTGGTACACCTTTCTAGGATCAAACCCACGCAATTCCCAAGGTGTATTTGGTTTGATAAGTGGTGTAGTATCTATTAAAGAGAGAGATGGACGCTCTCTTGATGGTGTGGATGCATCGCTAGCATACTATCACAACAACCACTACCACCACCTGAACAATGAGACCTACGTCGTCTCGAAGAAGAACGAGAGTGCGCAGTATTTGGTGTAGCTCAAGCCATTGGTGTAACTGGGACTCTCATCAAAGGTGTGGCACCATTAGTTGATGTGACTGGAATACTGGTTTGAGGAGTTAGAGTAGATGTATTTGGTATGCAAGGACCAAATGTCCAAAACTGCTGTGTGTATATACATTGCTCTAGGAAACACTGTGAGAAAAAAGTACACATCTACTCAGCTGATATGCCAACTGGAGTAAGTGGAAAACATGTCATGCAAATATTGATGACTGTACTCACAAAAATTAATGGCTTATAAAATTCCAAAGCTTTTGTTTGCATGTTTGATTAGACATCAGCACTGTACTATCGGTATATGTGTCGATCTATAGACATACATATTGATGTCTATATATATGGCTCTATCGACAGAAAAACCTACAACTCTTTTTTGAGCAGAGAGGGTTGGAAGCTGGTGCTGCATGTAGTGTAGCACCAAAAACCACCCTCTCTACTTAACCGCACTCCACCTTCATTTTGCATGAAAATTGAGCAGATGTGTGAGCACATATTGACAATGTAATCATTAGCATAAGATTTTGGAACATAACCATGACGATATTCACAAACCATAACCATAACAAGACTCGCAAACCATAACCATCTTTAAAAATTGCAAACCATAACCATATCAAGATTCCAAAATCATAACCAGATTCTCTAACCACCATAACCATAACATGATTACCACAACCTAAGAGTGATTTCATAACTATGACCATAACATGACTCCATAACCAAAACGAAAACCAAAACCATAACCATAACCATAACCATAAAAAATTCTCAAACCATAACCATAATTAAGCGGATTCCAAAACCATAACCATAACATAACCTTAAGTGGATTCCAAAACCATAACCATAACCAAATTCTTGAATTGTAACCATAACCATAACCAAATTCTTGAATTGTAACCATAACCTTAAGCGTATTTCAAAACCATAGCCATAACCAAATTCTCAAATCGTAACCATAACCTTAAGCGAATAACAAAACCATAACCAGCATAAGCAAATTCTCAAACCATAACCATAACCTTAAGCACATTCCAAAACCATAAACATAACCATAACCATAAGCGGATTCCAACACCATAAAAATAACCAAATTCTCAAACCATAACCATAACCACAACATGATTTCAAAACCATAACCATAACCAAATTCAAAACCTTAACCAAAACCATGACACGATTAAAACCATATGTGATAGTGGTAAAAGGTCTTTGCAAAATGAATAGTGATTCATATTTATAGTTGCTGGATTGGGTCTTTGATTGACTATACATTGTGAAATTACCACAGTAATTAGCTTGATAATTACCAGTTCAATCGTAGTCTAAATTCCCATCCAAGGGTTATTCCTGCCATCTACAATCAAGTGATCAACAATTGTTTTCTAGAGAGTTTTTGACAGGGATGATGGATGGGGCCGCCACCCTATCATCACTCTTTGTGTAGGATATAAGCCTTCTTTCCAATTATTTTCTTTGCTTATTTTTCTTACGTGCCTCTCTCTCTCTCTCTCTCTCTCTCTTTGTGCAAGCAGGAAGTGGGAAGAGTGCCTTTAGGGAAAGCTAGCAGCCAATTTGACTGTGTTCTTGATGACAAAAGGACAATTTCCTAGTCCTTAAAAAGAGCACAAGGTTAGTAGGATTTTGCAAGAGACTTGTCAGCAGGTAGTGATCAGAGAGAAGGTGATTGGAGCATGGCGAGCACATGAGAAGTGAGAGCAATACCTATAAGAAGAGATCAAGGTGAATCCCACTTGGCATTCCTCTTCTTGCATCCCCTGGTAACAATTTATCAAAGAATCTATTATTCTCTTTACAAACACAACGTAATTGAATTATTAAAAGGGACTTTTCCTTTAAGAAAATTCTTTAGAGGAGACTTTAGATTGTGGTGCACTGATTCCTTTGCACATTTTACACATGAGAACATCAATTCATGCACATAACTTGAAGAGAAACCCACAATTAAAATTGCCAATTTATTGAGGACCGGATTTGCTTGGAGGTGGTCCCCATTGCAAAAGGTCTTTGTATTATAATTCTCTCAAAGAGAGCCTTGATTACAATACAAGATTGTGCTCTTGCGGAGCTTTTTTTGAACCAAGAAGATAATGAGCTTCATGATTCCATGGTGTAACCCTCCTTCCTAGGCATTAAATACCCCAATAGGAGAAAGATCTCTGGAGGGGATGGAGGTAGATAAGGATGAAAATAAATATTTCTTAAGAAAAGAAGTAGTAACTTGTATTTGCTTACTTCATGAGAAAATTCTTAGCATGGCTTAGCATAATAGAATAGGAGATGAAGAAAAGAATAAGTCACTTGCTTGGATTTTCATCCATATACAAGTGCTTGAGAATAAAAACCATCTCTTGATCTCCCATGAATGTGTGTGTGTGTGTGTGTGTGTGTGTGTGTGAGAGAGAGAGAGAGAGAGAGAGAGAGAGAGAGAGAGAGAGAGAGAGAGAGAGAGAGAAGAGGGATTTCTTTGCCACACTTAGGTACTTAAGAGTGTGTGGAGCGAGAGAAAAAGAGAGAATCCCATAGGCCCCCTTGATTTGACCCTTTCTACACTTGTCATTTTTTTTTGGGTAAAACTCACCAAAAGTGTGTGAAAAATGCATTAGTTTGTTTTACTTTACTTTTGGCAAGTGTCTTTGTGAGGTGGACACTTGCCAGAATCTTCATATGGAATGCTCTCTACATGGACTAATGAGAATCGAACACTTTAAAATGCAACTAAGTGCAGATGCTAACACTTGTACCCTCCCCTACCTTGCTATTCATGCCCAACTCACCCTCTCTTCCTTTTGAATTTTCTTTGCCATAATTACATAAACACATATTTGTCCAACCTCCCATAAATCAAGTAAGAGCTACTTTGGATATGTGGCCAAGTCAAACCTGAAAGATTGGGTCTAGAGTCAACTTACCAAATATAGTGAGGCTGATATAACCTTAGGCTTTTAATTTCTCGTAGCATCAATTAAAGACCTTAGACTCATCTTTAGATTTATTGGCTCGGGTGCAAGACTTTTGCACAATCCTTGCTTTATGAAGTTGACCTAGGCTAGAGCCTACTTGCTAATTTAGAACATGTTAAATTAGGACAAACTTTGGTAAAGATTAACCTCACCCTTGGGCTTTCCTTAATCCACCTAAAAGATTCTTTAAGATCTCTACTTTGCTCATCAGCCGCAAAGAACTTCCTCAATGTCTTGACTATCAATGGGAGCTTGGGTCTTGCTTCAATTACATAGAAGGGTACCTTTCATGTAGAAGTATGGACAATGTTATTGTATGCATACTCTACTAAGGTTAAATACTTTTCCCATTGATCTCTTTGATCTACCATTTTAACATAGGTTTTGAGTAGATCGATAATGGTCAAGTTTGCTATTTCACTTTGGCCAAAGAAAAGCCATCTAAACAAATTTCATGTCCTCAATGGCTATAAACTAATGGTCATTCTTAGATCTCTATCAAATTCTATGGATTTGGGTAAGCCGTGATTATTAATGACCTATGAGATGAAGAGGGTTTCTATATGGTGTGCTTTAATAGTCTTTTTTGAAAGGGAATGGTGTTATGGTGGAAATGTTAATGAGTTATTCATGGTACAATTAGTGTTTTTATTACAATAGATTAGAGAGAGAGATTGACACTAATGCTAGTAGAAAATCATGAATAGATTAATATGTAAAATGAGTACAAAGTTCGCTAGATTAGTGGGTTGCAAAGTGTATACAAAGTGTGTAGCTTATGATTTGTTTATAGAATGGGGAGAGGTATCTGACGACTAATCATACCAAGTGTGTAGCTTATGATTTGTTTATAGAGTGGGGAGAGGTATCTGACGACTTAATCAGTGATGTCAAATATATAAGAATCCAAACTAGAGAGGGATCTCACGTGTGGTGGTGCAAATGTGTCACACACGCCAACAAGCATCCCCGTGCATGTCATGGTAGCACCCAAAAGTACAAAAGTATCCTCCAAAGAAGAATTCAATAGCAAGGTGTAGGACCAAATTCAAAACATCCTCCCTAGAGAATTTTCAATTGGGTGTAGGATCAAAATACACCTCCCATGGGGCTTTCTCCAATGTCGGATATCAAAAGTGAAGTCCTACTTCAAATATTCAAAGTGATTTGTGTTGTGATTTGTTGCCAACGTCAGATGTAACGTGTTGGCAATGATTCTCCTCCCCCCCAAATGATTCATCAAAATCGCAAATGCCAATGGTGGCAAGGCATACAAAATAGATTTTTTTGTGCAAATAATGTGCTTGTGAGGATGGACTTTCTATGGCCTTACCCATTGTCGAGTAGTGTCTGAGGTGATACTTATATAAATGTTTCTTTTATGAATCCAATACTGATTATGCTTTGATCCATTGCAAAGGTGAATGCAAATGATTTTTCCAAAAATGTGCAACTATGTCTATGCAAATGCATGAATGGTTTTGGTAATATTACCATGCTAGAGTACTGTTAAGTATGGAGCCTGATTTACCCTTGTAATTTTCTGTGGTAAAAGCGCACATTTGTAAGGCCCCCATTATGAGGAGAAGCCATCGTGCGTGAAGGAAAATCACTCACCGGAAACCAAAATTTTCACGGACAAGAATCAGGGGCAACTTTAAACGCCTCGAGGGCGGAGGCCCCCGAGACTTTTTTTTCGCCAGAATATTCTTTTTCGCCGGAATATTATGGCCGGCCGGCGGCCGGAAAGTGGTCGGAAAAAAACCGGTCGGTTGGCCGGTGGCCGGTAGTCAATGGCCGATGGCCGGTGGTCGGAAGTCAATGGTCGGTGGCCGGTGGTCGAAAGTCAATGGCCGGTGGCCGGTGGTCGAATTCAAAAGCGGACTTGTCTTCTCAAGGGCCGCCACACATGGGCAGATTGGAGGGTCCGATTGGGACTTATTCGCACAAGGGCGGCTACACATGGCTGTCTCTCATAAGAGAGGGCAGCCCTTTTGGCCTATAAAAGGAGGCCATTTCTACACACATTTTATAGTGTGAAGTTGATGCAACAAGGTGAGTGTGAGGTGGTGAGAGTGAAGCAAGGCGGGAGCTCCATTAAGGGTATAATCCCTTTGTAAACTACTTCTTGTTTTGAAGTACTAAAGCCATTGAGTGGCTGCTTTCCCGTGGACGTAGCCCACATTGGGTGAACCACGTATATCGTGTGTACTCTCTCTCTCTTTCTCTACTCTATAATCTCGTGTATATAAATCTATCTCTCTCCATTAAGTAATCTACTCAATTATCTATTTAGCTACGTCTTATTTTCTAACAACTGGTATCAGAGCAAGGTTTGCTCGTAGCTAAATTATCTCAAGGAAAGGATTCCTTGAATTGAGTGGGAGTTATGGCGGAGGAAGGGAAGCTCAAGATTGAGAAGTTCAACGGCAAAAACTACCAACATTGGAAGATGCAGATTGAAGACTATCTCTACCAGAAGGACCTCTATTTGCCACTAGGCGGTCTTGCGAAGAAGCCCGCAACAATGGCAGATGAAGCATGGATTGTCCTTGATCGAAAGGCACTGGGAACAATCCGGTTAAGCTTGGCGTCAACGGTGGCCTTCAATGTTTCGGAGATGAAGACCACGGAGGACTTGATGAAGTCACTTGACGACTTCTACGAGAAACCATCGGCATCCAATAAGGTATTTCTTATGAAGCGCTTGTTCAATCTAAAGATGGCAGAGAATGGTTCAGTTGCAGAACACCTAAATGACTTTAACACAAACATAAGTCAACTTCGATCGGTGAAAATCAATTTCGATGATGAAGTGCGAGCTCTCCTTATACTATCATCTCTACCGGATAGTTGGGACAGCCTTGTGATGGCTGTAAGTAATTCTATCTCTGGCACAAATACTCTTAAGTTTGATGATGTTGTGGGTGTTCTCCTAAGCAAGGAAATGCGAAGGAGAAGCACAGGAGAATCATCAAGTGCTGCACTATCAGTGGAAACAAGAGGAAGGCTTAAGGAGAGGTTCAAAAACCAAAAGGGTCGTGATCGCTCAAGGCGGAGCAAGTCACGCACAAAGTCAGTTCTTGAATGTTGGAACTGCGGCAAGAAGGGCCACGTCAAGAAGGATTGCTGGTCCAAGAAGAAGAAGGAGACAGAGTCTCAAGACAACAAGCCAACATCGGAGGCCAATGTGGCAGGTAAAGTAGAGCAAGATGCTCTAATTCTCTCATTAGACAATGTGTCTAATTCCTGGATAGTAGATTCCACGGCTTCATTCCATGCGACACCACACAAGCAACATTTCCAAGACTACACCAAAGGTAATTTTGGGTATGTATACTTGGGAGATGATGAAGCTTGTGAGATTGTCGGCAAAGGTACAGTTTCTGTCAAAACTGCTAACGGAAATGAATGGAAGCTTAAAGATGTTAGGCATGTTCTTTCTCTTCGCAAAAATTTGATCTCTACAGGACAATTGGACGATGAAGGTCACAACATTGCATTTGGAAACAAACGGTGGAAGATCTCAAAGGGATCTTTGGTGGTTGCCAAGGGTGAAAAAGTCGGTACACTTTACTTGTGTACTGTTAGCACACAACCTTCAGCTTGTGCAGCAACTACAGAAGTTGACAGTGTGGTGTGGCACTACCGACTTGGGCATATGAGTGCCAAAGGAATGCAAATCCTTCAAACAAAGAAGCTTCTACCAGGTTTGAAAGAAGTGGACTTAGAGTTCTGTGAAGATTTTGTTTATGGTAAACAAAAGAGGGTAAAATTTCAAAAATCAGGAAATGAAAGAAAAAATAAAAAACTTGAGTTGGTCTGATGTTTGGGGTCCTGCAAGTACACCATCACTTGGTGGCTCATTGTACTATGTAACATTCATAGACGATGCGACTAGAAAAACATGGGTTTATGTCATGAAGAATAAATCCGATGTATTTTCCATATTTCAAAGGTGGAAAGCCTTTGTGGAGAATGAAACAGGTACCAAGGTTAAATGCCTCAGATCCGACAATGGAAGCGAATATTGCAGCCAAGCTTTTGAAAACTTTTGTTCTAGCAATGGCATTTGGAGGCAAAGGACAACCCCAAGGACACTTCAACAAAATGGGATTTTGGAAAGGATGAACAGGACAATCATGGAACGAGCACGAAGCATGCGGCTACATGCAGGCCTACCGCTTGAGCTTTGGGCGGAAGCTGTAAGTACGTCTGTGTACTTAATCAATCGGTCACCCTCAACGGCATTGGATGGGGGAGTTCCAAAAGAGGCATGGACAGGTAAACCGGTGAATTATGCATTTCTCAAAGTGTTTGGGTGTGAGGCTTTCATGCACATAGATAGAAGCCTAAGATCAAAGTTAGATGCAAAGTCCAAAAAGTGTTTCTTCATTGGCTATGGAGAAGGAGACTTTGGGTATCGCCTATGGAATCCTGAAGATGGTAAAATCTTAAGGAGTAGGGATGTAATTTTTAACGAACAAAATATGTACAAAGATTACTTGGAAAGAAAACAAACAAAAGAAACAGGTGATGAGTACATGGAGCTTGAGGACGGTGAAGACTCAAGGACTGCAAACGGTGACAATGTGCAACAACGTCAACGAAATGAGGAGCCTCAACTTATTCCCCGAAGATCTACAAGAGCAAGTAGACCTCCAGAAAGGTTTGTTCCTTCCTTCAACCATCTCTTGATCTCAGATTCTGGAGAGCCGGAATCATATTAAGAAGCTATGCAACATGAATCCAAAGAAGAATGGACGAAGAGCATGCAAGTGGAGATGGACTCACTACATCGCAACCAAACATGGGAGTTGGTTGAGTTGCCTAAAGGTAAGCGGGCACTTCAAAACAAATGGGTGTACAAGCTAAAGGAAGAAGAAGGTGGGAAGAAAAGGTACAAGTCTAGGCTTGTGGTAAAAGGTTTTTCTCAAAAGAAAGGTATTGACTTCAATGAATATTTTCTCCTGTTGTAAAAATGAACTCAATTAGGCTTGTCTTAAGCCTTGTGGCTGCTCATGATCTAAATCTCGAGCAAATGGATGTAAATACGGCATTCCCTCACGGTGACTTAGAGGAGGAAATCTACATGCTTCAACCAAAGGGGTATGAAGTAGAAGGTAAGGAGAAAATGGTTTGCAGATTAAAGAAGAGCTTGTATGGTTTAAAGCAAGCATCAAGACAATGGTACTTGAAGTTTGATCGATGGATATTGGATCATGGATTCACAAGATGCAACTCGGATCACTGTGTCTACACGGAGAATTTGGGAGATGGGAAATTCATCATCCTAATGTTGTATGCTGATGACATGTTGATTGCAAGTGCTAACATGCAGGACATCAAAGACCTAAAAGAGGAGCTGTCCAAATCTTTTTCAATGAAAGATTTAGGTGCTGCAAAGAGGATACTTGGTATGAAAATATCAAGGGACAGGAAGAAGAAGACAATAAAGCTATCTCAAGAAGAATACATCAAGAAGGTACTAGAAAGGTTTGCAATGCAAAATGCAAAACCAGTTTCTACACCTTTGGCTGGTTATTTTAAACTAACGAAGGATATGTGTCCAAAGACACAAGAGGAGATAGCCTATATGTCTAAAGTTCCATATGCTGCAGCGGTAGATTCTCTAATGTATGCTATGGTCTGGACAAGGCCAGACATTGCACATGCAGTGGGAGTTGTGAGTAGGTTCATGGACAACCCAGGTAAAGAGCATTGGCAAGCTGTGAAGTGGATACTTAGGTATCTAAAAGGGACAACAACAAATGCTTTGTATTTTGGAGGAACTGATATTTTTCTAGAAGGGTATACTGATGCAGATATGGCAGGTGACAAAGATACTCGAAGGAGCACTACTGGCTATGTGTTCACGGTTGGAGGCACAACAGTAAGCTGGGCTTCAAACCTACAGAAAGTGGTTTCACTTTCTACCACGGAAGCAGAGTATGTAGCAATGACGGAGGCAAGCAAAGAAATTCTGTGGCTTCACAGATTCTTAGAAGATCTTGGATTCAAACAAGACAATTGTGTTTTGTACAGTGATAGCCAAAGCGCTATCCATCTTGCAAAGAACTCAACCTTTCATTCAAGGACAAAGCACATTGAGGTGAGATATCACTTCATACACACTCTTTTGGAAGAGGGACAACTAAAGCTAGAAAAGGTGCATACAAGTGAAAATCTTGCAGACATGTTTACAAAAGTGGTCAACAAGGAGAAGTTGAGCTTTTGCTCATCTTCAATCGGCATTCAAGGATAAGAAGCCTGAATGGAAAGCAATCACAGGTTTGGTTTGGAGATCAGTCTCCAAGTGGGAGATTGTTAAGTATGGAGCCTAATTTACCCTTGTAATTTTCTGTGGTAAAAGCGCACATTTGTAAGGCCCCCATTATGAGGAGAAGCCATCGTGCGTGAAGGAAAATCACTCACCGTAAACCAAAATTTTCACGGACAAGAATCAGGGGCAACTTTAAAGGCCTCGTGGGCGGAGGCCCCCGAGACTTTTTTTTCGTTTGAATATTCCTTTTTGCCGGAATATTATGGCCAGACGGCGGCCGGAAAGTGGTCGGAAAACAACCAGTCGGTTGGCCGGTGGCCGGTAGTCAATGGCCGATGGCCGGTGGTCGGAAGTCAATGGCCGGTGGCCGGTGGCCGAATTCAATGGCCGGTGGCCGAATTCAAAAGCGGACTTGTCTTCTCAAGGGCGGCCACACATGGGCGGATTGGAGGGTCTGATTTGGACTTATTCACACAAGGGCGGCTACACATGGCTGTCTCTCTTAAGAGAGGGCAGGCCTTTTGGCCTATAAAAGGAGGCCATTTCTACACACATTTTATAGTGTGAAGTTGATGCAACAAGGTGAGTGTGAGGTGGTGAGAGTGAAGCAAGGCGGGAGCCCCATGAAGGGTATAATCCCTTTGTAAACTACTTCTTGTTTTGAAGTACTAAAGCCATTGAGTGGCTGCCTTCCCGTGGACGTAGCCCACATTGGGTGAACCACAAGGAAATAAAACGTAGCTAAATAGATAATTGAGTAGATTACTTAATGGAGAGAGATAGATTTACATACACGAGATTATAGAGTAGAGAGAGAGAGAGAGAGAGAGAGAGAGAGAGAGAGAGAGAGAGTACACACGATATACGTGGTTCACCCAATGTGGGCTACGTCCACGGGAAAGCAGCCACTCAATGGCTTTAGTACTTCAAAACAAGAAGTAGTTTACAAAGGGATTATACCCTTAATGGAGCTTCCGCCTTGCTTCACTCTCACCACCTCACACTCACCTTGTTGCATCAACTTCACACTATAAAATGTGTGTAGAAATGGCCTCCTTTTATAGGCCAAAAGGGCTGCCCTCTCTCATGAAAGGCAGCCATGTGTAGCCGCCCTTGTGTAGATAAGTCCAAATCGGACCCTCCAATCCGCCCATGTGTGGCCGCCCTTGAGAAGACAAGTCCGCTTTTGAATTCGGCCACCGGCCACCGGCCATTGACTTCCAACCACCGGCCATCGGCCACCGGCCAACCGACGGTTGTTTTCCGACCACTTTCCGGCCGCCGTCCGGCCATAATATTCCGGCGAGGGAAAAAAAAGTCTCGGGGGCTACCGTCCCCAATGCCTCTAAAGTTGCCCCTAATTTTTGGTCGTGAAAATTTTGGTTTCCGGCGAGTGATTTTCCTTCACGCACGATGGCTTCTCCTCATAATGGGGGCCTTACAAATATGTGCTTTTACCATAGAAAATTACAAGGGTAAATTAGGCTCCATACTTAACAATCTCCCACTTGGAGACTGATCTCCAAACCAAACCTGTGATTGCTTTCCATTCAGGCTTCTTATCCTTGAATGCCGATTGAAGATGAGAAAAAGCTCAACTTCTCCTTGTTGACCACTTTTGTAAACATGTCTGCAAGATTTTCACTTGTATGCACCTTTTCTAGCTTTAGTTGTCCCTCTTCCAAAAGAGTGCGTATGAAGTGATATCTCACCTCAATGTGCTTTGTCCTTGAATGAAAGGCTGAGTTCTTTGCAAGATGGATAGCGCTTTGGCTATCACTGTACAAAACACAATTGTCTTGTTTGAATCCAAGATCTTCTAAGAATCTGTGAAGCCACAGAATTTCTTTGCTTGCCTCCGTCATTGCTACATACTCTGCTTCCGTGGTAGAAAGTGAAACCACTTTCTGTAGGTTTGAAGCCCAGCTTACTGTTGTGCCTCCAACCGTGAACACATAGCCAGTAGTGCTCCTTCGAGTATCTTTGTCACCTGCCATATCTGCATCAGTATACCCTTCTAGAAAAATATCAGTTCCTCCAAAATACAAAGCATTTGTTGTTGTCCCTTTTAGATACCTAAGTATCCACTTCACAGCTTGCCAATGCTCTTTACCTGGGTTGTCCATGAACCTACTCACAACTCCCACTGCATGTGCAATGTCTGGCCTTGTCCAGACCATAGCATACATTAGAGAATCTACCGCTGCAGCATATGGAACTTTAGACATATAGGCTATCTCCTCTTGTGTCTTTGGACACATATCCTTCGTTAGTTTAAAATGACCAGCCAAAGGTGTAGAAACTGGTTTTGCATTTTGAATTGCAAACCTTTGTAGTACCTTCTTGATGTAATCTTCTTGAGATAGCTTTATTGTCTTCTTTGTCCTGTCCCTTGATATTTTCATACCAAGTATCCTCTTTGCAGCACCTAAATCTTTCATTGAAAAATATTTAGACAGCTCCTCTTTTAGGTCTTTGATGTCGTGCATGTTAGCACTTGCAATCAACATGTCATCAACATACAACATTAGGATGATGAATTTCCCATCTCCCAAATTCTTTGTGTAGATGCAGTGATCCGAGTTGCATCTTGTGAATCCATGATCTAAAATCCATCGATCAAACTTCAAGTACCATTGTCTTGATGCTTGCTTTAAACCATACAAGCTCTTCTTTAATCTGCAAACCATTTTCTCCTTACCTTCTACTTCATACCCCTTTGGTTGAAGCATGTAGATTTCCTCTTCTAAGTAACCACCATGAGGGAATGCCGTATTTACATCCATTTTCTTGAGATTTAGATCATGAGCAGCAACAAGGCTTAAGAAAAGCCTAATTGAGTTCATTTTTACAACAGGAGAAAATATTTCATTGAAGTCAATACCTTTCTTTTGAGAAAATCCTTTTACCACAAGCCTAGACTTGTACCTTTTCTTCCCACCTTCTTCTTCCTTCAGCTTGTACACCCATTTGTTTTGAAGTGCCCGCTTAGCTTTAGGCAACTCAACCAACTCCCATGTTTGGTTGCGCGTCCATTCTTCTTTGGATTCATGTTGCATAGCTTCTTCGTATGATTCTGGCTCTCCAGAATCTGAGATCAAGAGATGGTTGAAGGAAGTAACAAACCTTTCTGGAGGTCTACTTGCTCTTGTAGATCTTCGGGGAATAGGTTGAGGCTCCTCATTTGGTTGAAGTTGTTGCACATTGTCACCGTTTGCAGTCCTTGAGTCTTCACCGTCCTCAAGCTCCATGTACTCATCACCTGTTTCTTTTGTTTGTTTTCTTTCCAAGTAATCTTTGTACATATTTTTTTCGTTAAAAATTACATCCCTACTCCTTAAGATTTTACCATCTTCAGGATTCCATAGGCGATACCCAAAGTCACCTTCTCCATAGCCAATGAAGAAACACTTTTTGGACTTTGCATCTAGCTTTGATCTTAGGCTTCTATCTATGTGCATGAAAGCCTCACACCCAAACACTTTGAGAAATGCATAATTCACCGGTTTACCTGTCCATGCCTCTTCTAGAACTCCCCCATCCAATGCCGTTGAGGGTGACCGATTGATTAAGTACACAGACGTACTTACAGCTTCCGCCCAAAGCTCAAGCGGTAGGCCTGCATGTAGCCGCATGCTTCGTGCTCGCTCCATGATTGTCCTGTTCATCCTTTCCGAAATCCCATTTTGTTGAGGTGTCCTTGGGGTTGTCCTTTGCCTCCGAATGCCATTGCTAGAACAAAAGCTTTCAAAAGCTTGGCTGCAATATTCGCCTCCATTGTCGGATCTGAGGCATTTAACCTTGGTACCTGTTTCATTCTCCACAAAGGCTTTCCACCTTTGAAATATGGAAAATACATCGGATTTATTCTTCATGACATAAACCCATGTTTTTCTAGTCGCATCGTCTATGAATGTTACATAGTACAATGAGCCACCAAGTGATGGTGTACTTGCAGGACCCCAAACATCAGAATGAACCAACTCAAGTTTTTTATTTTTTCTTTCATTTCCTGATTTTTGAAATTTTACCCGCTTTTGTTTACCATAAACACAATCTTCACAGAACTCTAAGTCCACTTCTTTCAAACCTGGTAGAAGCTTCTTTGTTTGAAGGATTTGCATTCCTTTGGCACTCATATGCCCAAGTCAGTAGTGCCACACCGCGCTGTCAACTTTTGTAGTTGCTGCACAAGCTGAAGGTTGCGTGCTAACAGTGCACAAGTAAAGTGTACCGACTTTTTCTCCCTTGGCAACCACCAAAGATCCCTTTGAGATCTTCCACCGTTTGTTTCCGAATGCAATGCTGTGACCTTCATCGTCCAATTGTCCTGTAGAGATAAAATTTTTGCGAAGAAAAGGAACATGCCTAACATCTTTAAGATTCCATTCATTTCCGCTAGCAGTTTTGACAGAAACTGTTCCTTTTCCCACAATCTCACAAGCTTCATCATCTCCCAAGTATACATACCCAAAATTACCTTTGGTGTAGTCTTGGAAATGTTGCTTGTGTGGTGTCGCATGGAATGAAGCCGTGGAATCTACTATCCAGGAATTAGACACATTGTCTAATGAGAGAATTAGAGCATCTTGCTCTACTTTACCTGCCACATTGGCCTCCGATGTTGGCTTGTTGTCTTGAGACTCTGTCTCCTTCTTCTTCTTGGACCAGCAATCCTTCTTGACGTGGCCCTTCTTGCCGCAGTTCCAACATTCAAGAACTGACTTTGTGCGTGACTTGCTCCGCCTTGAGTGATCACGACCCTTTTGGTTTTTGAACCTCTCCTTAAGCCTTCCTCTTGTTTCCACTGATAGTGCAGCACTTGATGATTCTCCTGTGCTTCTCCTTCGCATTTCCTTGCTTAGGAGAACACCCACAACATCATCAAACTTAAGAGTATTTGTGCCAGAGATAGAATTACTTACAGCCATCACAAGGCTGTCCCAACTATCCGGTAGAGATGATAGTATAAGGAGAGCTCGCACTTCATCATCGAAATTGATTTTCACCGATCGAAGTTGACTTATGTTTGTGTTAAAGTCATTTAGGTGTTCTGCAACTGAACCATTCTCTGCCATCTTTAGATTGAACAAGCGCTTCATAAGAAATACCTTATTGGATGCCGATGGTTTCTCGTAGAAGTCGTCAAGTGACTTCATCAAGTCCTCCGTGGTCTTCATCTCCGAAACATTGAAGGCCACCGTTGACGCCAAGCTTAACCGGATTGTTCCCAGTGCCTTTCGATCAAGGACAATCCATGCTTCATCTGCCATTGTTGCGGGCTTCTTCGCAAGACCGCCTAGTGGCAAATAGAGGTCCTTCTGGTAGAGATAGTCTTCAATCTGCATCTTCCAATGTTGGTAGTTTTTGCCGTTGAACTTCTCAATCTTGAGCTTCCCTTCCTCCGCCATAACTCCCACTCAATTCAAGGAATCCTTTCCTTGAGATAATTTAGCTACGAGCAAACCTTGCTCTGATACCAGTTGTTAGAAAATAAGACGTAGCTAAATAGATAATTGAGTAGATTACTTAATGGAGAGAGATAGATTTATATACACGAGATTATAGAGTAGAGAAAGAGAGAGAGAGTACACACGATATACGTGGTTCACCCAATGTGGGCTACGTCCACGGGAAAGCAGCCACTCAATGGCTTTAGTACTTCAAAACAAGAAGTAGTTTACAAAGGGATTATACCCTTAATGGAGCTCCCGCCTTGCTTCACTCTCACCACCTCACACTCACCTTGTTGCGTCAACTTCACACTATAAAATGTGTGTAGAAATGGCCTCCTTTTATAGGCCAAAAGGGCTGCCCTCTCTCATGAGAGGCAGCCATGTGTAGCCTCCCTTGTGTAGATAAGTCCAAATCGGACCCTCCAATCCGCCCATGTGTGGCCGCCCTTGAGAAGACAAATCCGCTTTTGAATTCGGCCACCGGCCACCGGCCATTGACTTCCGACCACCGGCCACCGGCCATTGACTACTGGCCACCGGCCAATCGACAGTTGTTTTCCGACCACTTTCCGACCGCCGTCCGACCATAATATTCCAGCGAAAAGGAATATTCCGGCGAGGGAAAAAAAAAGTTTCGGGGGCTTCCGTATCCGAGGCCCCTAAAGGTGCCCCTGATTTTTGGCCGTGAAAATTTTGGTTTCCGGCGAGTGATTTTCCTTCACGCACGATGGCTTCTCCTCATAATGGGGGCCTTACAAATGTGTCCGTTTATCACAGAAAATTACAAGGGTAAATCAGGCTCCATACTTAACAATTCGGGGGTCTTACCACTCGAGGTGTACTTCCAATGTGGAAGTGTCTATGCCCAATAACAATGGTAATGAGATGATGATGATGATAAAAAATGTCAAAAACTCTCCTATGTTGTGCTCTATATCAAACCAAGCTCTCTATGAAGCTTTCAATCAAGGGGAAATTGATTAAGTTTGGTAAGACCTCAATGACATACAAATTAAAAAGCTCAGTTGCAACTAGCAAGATGTGAAAGCCTTGGTTGGAGATAGGTGAAAATTGCACAAGAATGATCTCCTCCGTGCGCTTGATGAAATGCACTAAAACTTTGGGTAACTCTTTGCTAGACTAGGTCATGCCTTTTGTATAGGTGTTGCAGATCAATTCCTCCTATGGCATCCAAATTTCTGCTTTGATTACTCACGGGCTTGAAACTTTTGTTCAACTGACAAAGCTTGGCAAGCCCAAGAATGGTAAGCATTAATGTAGCAAGTCCGGATGGCAATGCTTTGAGGATGAGATGGTGGGTTAGCACAGAGCCTCTAAGCTTCAAGATAATGTGCATGCTTTAGTATCGTAAGCTTTCATCACCAGGACTATGAAATGATTTTGTAGCAGGGTTTGATTGAGCATGGTAAGTTTTTCTGCAATGTACAATGGTTGACTTGTTAAGTGAGCAAGTGAGCAAATTTGTCTGAGGACAAATGACAATAGATTTGTGTTATGCAGATGGAGCACCAATGAGTGCTGCAAAGATGGGAATAGACAGGGAAGTGGGCTTGTAACTGTGCAGATGGAGAACCATTGAGCGCCATGAAGAGGGGAACAATATTTTTAACCGATAAAACATACACTTATTTGTTGAACCAGTCTACTACAAGCGTACTTAGTGTCTACATGCATGCATATACACAGATACACACTCGCATAGATACATACATACACACTCACTCACATAGATACATATCTACATGCATACACACATACTATTAGAACCAAGTAGGGGTTAGTAGTACCAACAGTCTATGGAACCTCCTTAGATATCATCACAATCACAATTGTGGTAAACCAAGGGTACGTTGCAATAATTCATACATGTGTTGACCAAGGACCACAATGTCATGATTAAAAAGGGATTATACCTAAGAGAAAGAATTCAACCACCGAGTGTTATTATCCTTTACTTAGTGCATACATACATGCATATACACACACACACATATACATATATATATGCATACATATCTCCTCTCTATTTCTCTTACCTACTATTAGTCTCTCTCTCTCACTATATATATATATATATATATATATATATATATATATATATATATATATATATATATATATATATATATATAATACTCTTTCTTAATCTTTCCATATCGCTCTCTACATTATCTCACTATCTATCTCTCTCTCTCTCTATCGTCTCTTTACTATCTACATACTCTCTCTACACTCTAATATTTCTTGCGCTATATCTCTCTCTAACTCTATCCTCTCTCTACTCTATAACTTCTCTCTCTACACCCTCTCTCCCTCTTTTTCTTTCTATATTCTCCCTCTATCTCTATCCTCTCTCTAACCTCTCTCTTCTCCTTCTTTTTCTCATTAATTTCTCTTTTTTAATGTCCTTTTTCAATTTTTGACTTCTATTTTTAATGTTTACTATTTAATGTTTAACTTTTTTTCTCTATTTTTTTCTTATTTAACATACACATCTTTCAAACATTTTTTACTCTATTTTAACACTAATTTAACATTAAACATGCAAGTGGAGAACTCTTTCATTTTTTTCTCTATGTACTTCAACACTAATTTAACATTAACCACCATTAAATCTATGCTAATCTCTCTTTCTTCCTCTCTTTTTCTCTCTCTGTTTACTCTCTCCTCAATCACACACCAAACAAGCAAGAAAGAAAGCACCTACAAACTAATCATATACTGACAACAAGTAATCAAGTAAACAAAGTGAGAGAAACCAAGCAATCAAGCAAGCAAAGTGAGGGCAAGTAAGCAAGCACCTACACCAAATATGCAAGAGGTGTGAAATCTTTGAATCTATCTTTTCTACTGTGTGTGTGTTTAAGACAATAGGATGGGAGGGATTGTGTAGAATCTTACCTCTTGTGTTTCATTAGTGGTTGAGTCTTCTCAAGGTCCTCTTGTGTAGAGCACTCCACCCTTTCCTCTCCAACGCCGAATGGTTCCAAGCACTCCACCAACAAAGAATGTGTGTGTGTGTGTGTGTGTGTGTGTGTGTGTGTGTGTGTGTGTGTGAGAGAGAGAGAGAGAGAGAGAGAGAGAGAGAGAGAGAGAGAGAGAGAGAGAGAGAGAGAGAGAGAGAGAGAGAGAGAGAGATGGAGATGAATGTTGCAGCAGGTACGATGGTGGTAAGTTGTTTTGAGGAGCAAGGTATGCCCAAAAACGTGGCATACCTTACTCTAATTCTTTTTATGGGTGGGTGCTAGATATTATCGCAAATATTACTACTATCATTACCATGCTTTTTACCTCATTCATTACCACGTAATGAAATTTTTGAACGTTCAAAAAGTATCTAATGTTGCAGAATATCCCCTCTGCAACACCCTCTCTAATTTTCACTAGATTTAGTACTATTTTTTAATTTTTGTAAGCTTTTCTCTCTTTTCCTACTCATCGCATTTTTTAGATTTATTTCTTTATCTTTTCTTTTCTTTCACTCTTGAAAATTTAGCTTACACCTCATCTACTAACTATTCATCTTTTAGAGCATGTTATTTTTCAAAAATTCTTGAATTAACCTAACTTTGTTTCACATGTAGAGAAGGCCCGCGAACCAAAACCAAAAAATCATGTATTAAAAAAAATCTTTGCACAAAAAAGAAGATCTACTTACACACTCTATTTACAAGGTATCCTCTTTGTCACATAGCTCATTGTGGCAAATAAAATGGGGAAGGTTATCTGGAATGCTAAAGTCCCCCCATTCCTCTGCATCAACCTTTAGGAGGAGGTTCCATTCATTGGCCCACCACAAAAGAGGCTAAATTTCACAATAGGAGAAGGATGCAGATAACCTAGAGACCTCGGGCCAAAGACGAGAGAGAGTATAACATGATCTGCCATGTAGTTTGAGTAAAACGCAATAGTGAGAAAGAGGATGCTTGAAATTCGACAAAAAAAGGAGATTGAGCCTTATGGTAGATGCAATATGGATTATTAGATGCAAATATTAGGACTTTAAGCTTTTATAACTGATGGACAAAAAACTTAAGTTGCGCACGCTTCAAACTTAAAATAAGATACTAATGAAGATCACCCCAAACATAACACTAGTTGAAGAGGGTGGATGTAGAGACTTGATGAGAGGAGGAGTGTCACTTCCCTTCCCTTTCACCTACCAGCTTGATGGTTTTCATACACCATTGCAGTGGCCTAGAATGGTTGGATCTTGATTGGCTGCCCAAACTGGAGTCTCTTCCTCCTAGTAGCAAAGCTTCCTTGAACGGAACCCCTTCCTTTTTATCTCACGCTATCAAGAACCTTCTTTTTATTGTGTTCAACACCTTGTAAGTGCTTCCTTCATGGTGGACTCCTGCAAAAAGCTTGTAGACCGCAGCCTACCCTCCATTGAGATACCCAATCCTCCCTCTATGGCAGTAGGAGAGCCTCCCCCATGAGCTAGCGTACCCTCCTTGGATTGAAACTCTTAATGTTGATTGTACCTTGTCCGTTCTAGACCCTTGCATGCACCAAGCTTTCACTCAAGCTAGTTGCCTTGCAAATAACTTCTCAGCTCCCACTCCTGTAGCACTATCAGACCTCCCTCTTGAATGATGACTTAGATGCATGGAAGCATTATCTCCTAGGCACTCCATTTATTTTTCACACAGATTACAAAGTCTTAAGTAAATTTTCACACAAACTAAATTGAGTGATATTCAAATGAGGTGGGTAAACACTCTTTCATAGTTTAACTTCCATATGGCTCACATACCTGGTAAGCACAACCAAGTGACTGATGATCTTTCCTAAAAACCAAAGGTGATTGTTGTATCAATAGATACTCACAATGGTCTATCTTCTATGATAGATGATTATGCTATAGATTAAGAGTTCAAAGATGTAATTTCAACTATTTCATTAGGGAAGAAAGAGAAACCATACAATGTGCATGATGGTTATCTTATCTATGAGAATAGGGTATGCATTACACACAGTCTGTGAAAAAGTTAAGCATGAATCTCACACTCCCCTTTATTTGGGACATAGAGGGATTCAAGCTACTGTTAAGAGAGTAGAAATGTAGTTTTATTGGACAACAATGAAGGCAAACATACCGGATTTTGTTTCCAAATGCAATGTACATCAAAAGACAAAGTATGATAGAGGGAAGCAACTTGGCTTGCTTGAGTTATTGCCGATACTTGATTCCTATGGGAGAATATACTAGACATCAAAGTAGAAAATGATTTCTTTTATATAGTGATGGACCATTTTGGCCACTAGATCCGCAAGTAAAGTGTTTTTTATAATGATGGACTCATGGTGCAAAGCGATTCAATATAGTATATGGTGTGTTGTGATAGTTTTTATTGAATTCTGGACACTGGATTTGCACGTAAAGTCTTTTTATAATGATGGACCATTGTGCAAAGTGATCAATACAAAATGTGGTGTGTTCTGATAACTTAAATCAATTTGTACCACTAGATTTGAAAATATAAATGTATTTTTGTGATGTAAACTTAATTTTTTATCGCACATTGAAGACATTGTAAATGTGTTTCTCCCAGGCATGAATGAGCGTGAGAAATCCAAAAAAGCATACAATCGCTTGTGCATACTTACAAATGAAGCTGGCCCAAATGACCAAGCAAGAGTTTTCGCACAGACCAATGAGTGGGTATCGGCAAATTGGAAATAAATAAACAAAGATTCCACCAGCGTCGACTGTGTCTAAATTCTCCATCCGCAAGGGGAGATTGAAGCTGGAAAAATGTGTTGTGCCAGAAATTCGCATGCACGCCAAGGCCATATACCTTGCATGCACAAAGAGTACACTAAACTGCATGGATTGTCCCTTGTGGTTTGCAAAGATGCTATACGTCTAATATTTTCAAAATAAGCCAATGGACTTTAGTACCAAGGCGCCCAATAAGAGCATAGTGGATATCCAAAGTGAGGCAATTACAATCTCATGAGAGGAGCTAAGATATGCATTGGTTGACACCGCTATGCAAACACATGACACTATGGAGGAATTGCAAACACAGATTTGTACCTCCACATAGACGATGGGGGAAGGTGACACAAGCAACACCAAAGAGTTATAGAGAGACAACATACTTTTTTAAAGTCATAAAGGGAAATACTCAAACTGATGAGTTGAAAGACAATAATATAGTAATTGTGGTATTTTTCTTGGCCCATGGGCCACAGGTCACAAAAAAAGAGTTTACATGACTTTCAATTGTTCTGCATCCTAATAAAGTGTTAACCCACAATGCTATCAATGTTTACATCACTGCTCTCTGCAATACCCTTCTATGGTAGAGTAGGAGGACAATCATCCACCTCAAGGTTTGCATTTAATTCAAGCAATGTATATCCACCAAGCTCATGAAATTCAAGTGCACCTTATCATCGACCTTATGCTTCCCTTTATTGGAAGCTCCATCCTTTGATCCTTCACCACTAGTTTGATGGGCGACTAGGAGTAGTTGCATTGATATTTTGGGAGCACGCATTAGCATCCATTACAAGTTCACAAGCCACCTATGTATTCATACAATCACAAAAATATTAGTATTTTGAAAAATTGTATTTAATTGAACAATTGTATAATAAAATAAAATAATATACATATAAAATAAAACAAAAAGACATGAAATTGATGGTAATGAGGAGCACTCCATTCCAGCAATAGAAATGTGTAGACAAGAACATCGGTGTAGTGATGAGGAGCACTACATTACAACCATAGAAATGAGCCCCATGCACTTGCACCATGTAAACCCTTCACAAGGATGCTCCCTATCCAACCCTATTTCCAAACGGGGATAGACACCCAGGGAAGGTAGCTAAATGTAACAGACAAGTATGTCAATGTAGTGATAATGAGAACTTCATTCCAACAATAGAAATGAGCCCCATGCACTTGCACCATCTGAACCCTTGACGAGGATGCTCCCTATCCAAAACTATTTCCAGTGGGGATAGACACCCATGAGAGGCAAAAGACAAGTACGTCAGTGTAGTGATAAGGAGAACTCCATTTCAACTATAGAAATGGGCCCCAGGCACTAGCATAACCTAAACCCTTTGCAAGGATTCTCCCTACCCAAACCTATTTTTTTAAATAGACACCTAAGGGAGGTAACTAAATGTAACAGACAATACGTAGGTGTAGTGATAAGGAGCGCTCCATTGCAGTCATAGAAATGAGCCACAGGCACTTACACCACCTAAAACCTCCACGAGGATGCTCCCTACCCAAACCTATTTCCAAGTAGATAAACACTGGGGAGGTAACTACTCATGTATTTTAAAAAATATAGGGATCAAATCTAGCTAAACAAAAGCCAATAGATAAACCTCAACTAAGTTAAACCTTAACTAAAAATTTTGGTGGAAGCTCTGCAGAGTGTGCCAAAATGGATGGCTAGAAGGATGGGACAATGTTTATATATAGCCACCTCTAGAAATGGGGGAGGGCGAGAAGAGGTTATAATCGAGCCCGTTGGGTATTCCTACTTGCCCGACGGGGCTCGACGGGCCAACAGAAAGGCTCAATTTTAGCGAGCCATTGTAAATTTGATGTTATTAACACTCCCGTGGAGTCTTAATAGCATGAGTTATTACCATTTCACACTTCACATGAAGACGTGAATGAAATCCCTACCCCTCATCCAAAGTAGTAGGTGGGAGAGGATCGAAGATGGTTTCCACTTCATTAGTGGCAAAAATGGTTCTCTCCCAAGATCTTACGGGAACTATGAACCAATGTTTTGGTTGCTTGGATATAGATGACCTTTAGAAGAGAATTTTAAAGTGAGTAACATTGGTATATTTAATGTTACAAGAAAATAATGGTAAAGAAGGTAATCACTCACCTGCTCACAATTGCGTTGTTGCATCATGCACACTAGAGGCCACGATGTAGAGGCCATCTCATGCTTTCTAGAAGATGAAGGTATGAAAGATTCTAAAATTGACCTTTAGTATCCTTTCAATAGTCCCATGGTATTTGGATTCATCACCATTTATATCAAAGTGGCCCATGATGCCACAGTCCATGGTGATTCGACGCTTGTCAATATGGCTTGTACAAAAGTGTCAACCCCTTGACCACATAGAGTTAAAGGAAAGGCACTACAAAATAGAAAAATATCTTTTATCAATTACAAAGATAAAATTAAGAAAAAAATATACAATATGGTTTAAGTATATGAGTAGTTTACCTTTGGTACGCAGCCTTGTGCATACTCCCATTCTTTGTGGGTGATGTATTCTCCGCGTGCTTTTGATTTGTTCATTCTCTCATGAATCCACTCATTACTAATGAGATCTAGGAAACATGCAAGGTGTCTAGGCATTGAAGGTTCCCTCCTGCCTCCATGAGCTTGCTTCCATGCTTCCCTCTCCTGCAAAACGCCTTGCCTTTGCCATTGTCCACAATTCCACCCACTTGGTCATAACCTTTTCATTGAGGATACAAAAGTTATTGACCATGCCAGATAGATCCATATCCATGTTAAATAATTTTCCCTTTCCACTTGGCAAGTGTGAAGTCATCCTTGCATCCTCATCGTGTGACCACATGTGAGGCATTGAGGGATCAACTTGTGTCAAATACTCTAAATGTAAAGAAACGCCTCTTGCACGATCCACCCTTCGGCCATACATGCCTCTGGTTGGGACCCTAGCCACACAAAATCTTTGAGAGTCTTTTAAAAACTCTCTAAAAAGAACATACATCGTGCATGCACTACTCCACATATAGCGATCTCCTCAAACACGTGAACCAAGAGGTGGATTTGGCTTAGAAGAACGGATTGAGGTAATGCATCCTCAATGGCACACACGGTTTCCATGGCAAGTGTTTGAGCAAAAGGGATCGCGTCTATTTCAATTTCTTAGGAGCTTATAAATCTACAAGAAAAAACACAAGAGTACACTAAGAGCTTGTTGAGGATACCATGTACATAGAAAAGTTTAGTTGAGTGGAGATGTGGTGTACCTTACTAACTCTTCAAGTTTGAAAATAGCTTCCCTCACTTTCTTGTCCCGGCATATGCACATACTCACCGACAAAATGAACTACAATGTCAAAATACTAAATGAGAAAGCAAGAGAAAGTTATACACACAAATCAATATCTAGAAGAATTGAGGGAGAGGATAAAAAAAGAGAGAAAAAAATATGTGTAGCATCTTGTGCCAATCATGGGACTTCAATCCATACAATTGAATGCTTCCACCTTTCTTTGCTTTTGTGAAAGCTCCCTTTAGTGACCTCATGTATCACGTTGGTGTGCAAATAGATGCAGTGGAACCCTTTACTTGATCTAACTCTTCTTCGGTTAGCATTCATGGCGCTTTAGGAAGCACAATATTCCATTGGGGGCTAAACATGGAGTGACGAAGACGGGGAGACATTTCAAGGCCCTCAAATCCTCCCTCACCCGCAATGAGTCTTTTTTGCCAATAATATGGTCCCACAGGATGTGAGCTACATTCTTGAATATGTGCATCAAATCATAGAGGTGTTGTATTTTTAAGTCCTTCCAATATGGAAGCCTTAAAAATATGGAATACCTTGACATACCTTTTGGTGGAGTAGTAGGGGTTGGATCACTATTGTAGTGCTCTTCCCAAATAGTTGCCCAATCTGCCATTGTGCGCTTTAGTGGCACCTTCCCATAATTTGTTGGAGCCCTATATTTGCTATGACCTTGGGGAAAGAAATGATGGTTGTTTGGATAGATTACATTGCACAAGGCACATGGCCTCTCTGTCACCATGATGTCCCACAAGTAGGGCAAACATTGTGGCCCGATGTGGACAACCCTACACTCATATCACATAGTTAGAGAAAAGCTTCAAACTCCAATTGGTAACAAGAGAGAAGAATGAATATAAAATATCAAAAATCTCTCCAAGCCCAAGATAGTGGTGCATAGTCCACTTAAGGATTCCCCTTACAATGGCTTCTCTCCTCTCTTTTGGAAGTGAGACATCTACAACGAGGATGCCTCTCCATAACTCCTCCAACTCCTCAATTAGGGGCTAGACGTAGACATCAATATTTTCCACCTTGTACTTCTCTGGCACAAGCAAATAAAGAAGTATATTGTCCTTCTTGGTTGTATCCCATGGTGGAATATTATAGTTGATGATCACCATAGACCAAGTGCTCCATGAAGTGGACTTGGTGCTCACTTTGTGCCAAAGGGATTGACACCGTCGCTTGCCAGCCCAAGTCTCAAGTGTCGGGGCTCTAGTTAAAACTCTGGCTATTGAGTCTATTTGTGCCTCCATGCAGGTGAATTGATAGGGACATGCAACATTCCAACATTTGAGTGGTAGTTGGTGTGCCATGTGAGAAGCTCCAACATAGACCTACTTTTAAACATGTGTTTCATGCCAGGGCACCCCGCTCACTCCAATCTTGTGGTGTGTTTCTCCATATATGGGACATGAGGTAGTATGTGCGTACTCATGTGGTATAGTATGCAATCGTTGACGAGTCATTGACACACGCATGGATGCGCTCATACTCCATGCCAAGTGTCGTGACATAAGGCGATCCGGTGGTGTGTGGTGATCTTTGAACGAATTTTTCCCATCAAACTACAATGAAAAATATTATTAATACAAATGTCAGTCCACTCCAAGAAGGGAGTGCCATGTATAAAAGACCATATATAGAACTTACCCAAGGAGTGCATCTACACTTGCATTGCTTCAACTAAATTTTGCAAGTTGTGCAAGTTGAGGACTTCCAATGATGCCCGGAGCACTGAGTACAATGCAGCCTTGTAAAGAGGTGTTTGGGCACTCGGCATCAGCCTATCCTCTATTGTTGCTTCCCGTTGAGTGCATGGTCTACAATCTTCCTCGCACATGCTGCCTTATGAGCCAATAACTCATCAACCATGTCAAACATGTGCTCATCCTCAAGCTCAAAGTGTCCCTGAGACGTGTGTGGAAGAGTTGTTGAAGTAGAGCTAGTGGGAGGGTCACCGTGCACCATGCCTTTGCCCAATCACTCTTGTCGTTGATTTTTGTTAGCAACAACCTAACACGGATACCATTTTTTGGAGCTCTTATTGTAAAAACAACACTTATTACTTTTTATAAATTGAGAATATTGTAACTCCTATTTTTTGGATAAACCTTGTAATTGATGAGTCGGGGCTACAAGCTTCCAGATTGTATCAACCTGTCATTACCTATCTTTAGTCAGAGCTCCCAAATTATTAGTTTTGACCATCAAAAACCTTGGCTAAGGTATAAAAGCCAATTTTTGTGAGTTATTATTAAGTTTTGGATAATGAAATACACAGCGTGAGCTAACGGCGTTCACTTCTCTCCTTCTCGTGCTTCCTACTCCCTCCCCGGTTGTCACATTGCAGTCGCGTTTGTTGCATTGCAACCGCAAGTAATAGCTCTACGCATTGACGTAAACACATTACGATATTTCGTAGCTTTTGGTGTTGGTCACCCGCGGCCTAATTTCATCATAAGGAGGAATTGACACTTCAAAATAAAAAACTAAGCATAGGCGGGGTATTGGGGCATCATTGCTAAGCATTTAGGTGCATTCTGGATCGAAAACGACTAGGTAAAAAATCCATTGTTCTTAATAATCACAATTTTGGCACTTGACCTAAAGTGCATTTGAGACCATAACCATGTGTTCTTAGGTCTTATATACATGTCCTAGAAGTTTCGTTACGTTTGGATGTCATTTGATGTTGTAACAGATGTGATTTGTTTGCCGATGAGCGATTGGCTTTTGGTGATTTCAGTCACTTGAGTGTAGCTTGAGTTAGATACGAGTTGTTTGTTGTTTTCCGAGAGATTGACAACCTCTTGTAGCCTCTATGCACTAATCAAGTCAGCTTCGTACCATGGATTGACGATTTAATCGTGGTTCTCACTAAATCTGCAATGAGATAGGAGTGAGGTTAGACACCCGTCCCACATTTGGCGTCGTTGTCGGGGATCGCATAGACCTAAACTAGGAAAAAACACGAGCGTCTTGTGAAGTTATTTATCCTTTAACTTCCTCTAGGATCTTCTAGAGTAAAAACTTTCTTTTAGAAAAAGCATAGCTTAAGATTTTCGTATTTTACTGTGTAGAGGTAGCTTGGAAGTAGTCGTACTTATCGAGTGCCTTTAGGATTGTAGGATTGTAGAACTAGATTAGGATTTTGAGAATGATTGATAGATAAGACAAGTCTTACGATCAATGCTAAAAAAACCATAAAAAACAAAAAAACAAGTGTTTGTGGACACTTTTCCACAACCCCATTGCATGAGAACCTAGGAGTAGGGTAAGTAGGATCCGAGGTGGATTTTAGAACATTGCTCTCTCCGAGAGAATCATTGTGAGTTGTTATTTGAAGTTGCACAATTTTAGGTCTACGACTAGAAATAGAACGAAAAGACTCCAAACCACTCAATCCGATTAGAGAGTACGCCTAAAAGTTGTATGAACCAGTAGGTAAGCTCAAGGATACATTGAGGTAAAAATTTTAAGAGTTTGCAAAAACTCAAACTATTTAATTTTTCTTGACATTTTAGGCCAAATTAAGTTTTGACTTGATTCATAGGCTTAAAATAGCTCATGAAAAGACTGTCCATTGAAAAAGTGCAAAAAAGTGTTCATTTTGGGCATAAAGTAAATAATCACAATTATTTACTTTCACCTCAAATTTGACCAAGGTTGATACCAGTGACTCATTGCATGTGTACAAACAACTTTTGTAAAGGCACATAGGATTTGGATCACCAAACGTGCAAAAAACTGGGCAAAAACTAAAGTTTGTACTGACTTTCGGAGTGTAAATTGGAGAAAAAATAGTCCAAACTCAATGAAATGTGATTCATAGGCTTATATTGATGTGATAGACATGTATGCATGCTCAGTTGACCAAAAAGATGCAAAAAATTTAACAGAAATACATAATCGTGATTATTTACTACTACCCCTTTTTTCAACTTTTTTGACCAAGTTAGCATACCACTAGTTTTACCATGTTGTAATAAGCCCACAAACCAAATTTAATAAGATTTGGATCATTGAATTGAAAATTGTGACCAAATTTGCAAAGTCAGTCTGCGGACACTGATAACCATTTGACCAAAAATAGTCCAAATTTGATGAAACTTGGCTAGAGACCTTAAGTTGAAGTGCTTAACATATCTGTCTCAAGGTTGGAACAAAAACTTGGAAAAAAATAGCCAAAGTAAATAATCGCGATTATTTACATATGCTTTAAAAATTGACTATCTTGCATATTTTAGCATACCACAAGGTCAAGCATATCAAGTAGACCACACAAATTAATTTTGGTGAAATTTGGATCACAAAAGTGAGACTTAAGCCAGATTCTTGAAATCAGAGTCTGCGGACACGAAACAATTGATAAACTTGAACAGATTTTGTCCAAACTTGTTGAAACTTGTCCAAGGACCTTAACAGGTTGGATACTTGGCAAACAAAGCCAAAAAGTGTCAAAAAATGACAAAAGTAAATAATCACGATTATTTACTACTGCTGCAGAGAGATACCATTTTTGACTTTTGAACTTGTACAGTGTTAGACCAGCAAAATACAAAGCCACCGAGAAATTTTGGATTCAATCGGATCCAAATTGGTACATGTTCACTCAGTTTTCGAGTTGCAGATTAATTCTTTGATTTTTGCCAGAGTCGAGTTTGAAAATCTCAATTGCTGACTAAATTAGCTTGATTTGAAGTGATACACATAGACCAATCACAATAGTTAGCAAAATTACACAGTCTTCGTGAAAGAATACCTAACTTGATCAACATTGATACAGGAATCAAGTTGCAGACGAGGAATCGACAGCTTGACAGAAGTTGCAATCTAGTCAAGTGGAAGACATTGACAACAAGTCAATCCAAAGGTAAGTACTCTATCCAGGGCTTCATAAGTCTTAATGAACCTTAGATCTGGTCGTGTACTAGGAAATCATGGCATATTTGGAGAAACCTCCAGTAGAGTATCCACCGAAGAAAGTGTGAATCAAGGCAATTCTTTGCACACTATCCTTGAAGAAGTTTCACACTTTTTTTGATTCAACATCTGAAATGTCTTCTTATTCACCTCACTCAGAAACCGGAACGACAATGCGCTATAAACATATACTCTCTTTTTATAAGACTAATCGCCATGGAGCTCAGGTTTACCTGGATCCTAACAAAGAGTACGCTATTCGCATTGATGACAATGGTATTGAGTTTGAAGAGGAAATCAGGGCAAACAAACAAGGAAAAATGTACATAGATAGAAACGGAACTCAATATTTATAAGTGGAAAACCATGACATGATAGACAAATGGGGGTTAGAAGTAAATACCATAATTCCAGATATGGCCACAAAAGAAGGACCACCAACTTTAGAATTCGAGGGATTGAAGCCTTTGAAACGGCTTAGTACGGATAATCCTAGGATCTGAGTCTATTGTTCAGAGGATAGAAATATAAAAGATCTTTTGTGGACTTTGCATGCCAAATCAGGACAACTAATGCCCATGAAGATCATCTATATCTTCAAGATCAAGGAAAAGGGATCAACAGATCTACCAACCTACCTGTTTAGGGATTGTTATAATAACAACTTTGTTATGATGACTCCTGAGGAGGTGGAACAAACCAAATACCAAGGGTATTCCATAAGGGATTGGATATTGGGACAAGGACCAGAGACTATTCCAAGAGATGAACACCATGAGAGATCTTCTGAGAGTAATGTTAAGAAATCAGAAACCACCTCATCACAAAGAAAACCGGGTGACACTAAGGCTAGTCCAGGGCTACATGAGTCACTATTTCCAACACACCGGTTTGAAGGACTCGGAACAATACCAACTGCCAGGAGACCGAAAGTTGAACCAAATAGACGTGTCAGACTGAATGATTTTCAAAAATGGGTCAGAAAATACAGTGGATCAGGGGATCCATACGACCACTTAGCAAGCTTTAAGCAAGTGCTAAGAGCAGAATGCATATTTGATTTTCATACTCAATTCGAGGGGTTTGGAATGACATTAGAAGCAAAAGCATTGACATGGTTCCAAAACATTCCACCAAGGTCAATCATGGACTTGAACACATTAGCTCAAGGATTTGTACCTGCTTGTTCCAAAATGGGGATCAAACACAATACGGTAGCTTAAATCTACAGCTTTAAACAGAAACATGGTGAGTCTGTTAGGGGTTGTGAGACTCGAATGAAACAATACATTGACAGATGCCCAGGGCTAGAGATACCTGCAAAAGAACGACTAGTATCATGTTTCTAGAAGGACTGCTAAACAAAGAACTTCATGCTATACTATATAGCAAGAAGCATACAACCCTAGAAGAGTGTGTGTCACATGCTATTGACTTAGGAGACAATTGTGATATGTTCAACGAAGAAGATATCCCTAAGGATAACCAAAGTGAGAAAAACCGATGATCATCCACTAAACCAGCACAAGTGGGAACGGCTACTGCAACACCACTTTCAGCCATAGAAGACATGCTCAAAAGGATGAATGACATGATGAATAACATGCAAAAAGCACCTATGAGGGGACCAGAGCAAGGGATACCTCAACAGGGACAACCAATTAGACCGTAGAAATGGTGTGAAATCGAGGGTAAATGGACCAACCATGAGACCAATGAGAGCTACTATCATGAGACCACAAGGAAAACCTATGTACAGATA
Source organism: Adiantum capillus-veneris (assembly GCF_014529385.1). Lineage (NCBI taxonomy): Eukaryota > Viridiplantae > Streptophyta > Polypodiopsida > Polypodiales > Pteridaceae > Adiantum > Adiantum capillus-veneris. Next base: position 49,651,647 of record NC_140937.1, read on the forward strand.
CCAACCTAACATGGCACCTGCTCAAAGACCACCGATGGGTATGGAAAGACCTCAACCCATGTTGGGTCAACAACCTCCATATCTAGGACATAATGTAGTGTCTGTAAAGTACATGCATGCAAAAGGAGTCATAGATGAACAAATACTAGTGCTTGTTACACCCTATGCTGAGCCTAGTCCATCTATAGTAATGGTAGAAGGAGATTGATATAATTCACATCCACCACCAATGGAAGAACCTGTAACTTATACTCCACCAGAGCTCGTACCAATGTATTATGTAGCTAATTGAGGTGTTAGACCTCCTATGGTAAGACCCATGATTAAGCCAAGAACGAGAAACTGTCATAACTATGGTGCAGATGATCATTGGAAGTGAATGCCCAGAGCCTGACAAGAATCTCAAGCCACTTGAAGATTATTCAATACAATGTTGCAAAAATGGAGGACACTTCCCGAAAGATTGTCCGAAAAATCCTTTAAACAAGGGTGAAACAGTAGTAAACGTAGTCCAAGTGATACCTAATAGCTTATCTGAGAGTGAACCGATTGTTCCAATCAAGGTAATCACTAGAGCCCAGGCTAAGAAAAAGAAACATAACTCCTCTGATGATTCGGAGAATACAAAAATTGCTTCTCAAAAGAACAAAAGAAGCAGAAGCAAAAGGTATGAGATGAGAAAACAGAAACAACGAACTGAAATCGAGGAGAAAGCAAAACAACTATTCCAGGAAAAGGTAAAAAAAACTGGAAGCAAAATCAAAGAGACAACCGTGAAATATGGAGGATCAATTCTAGTTGATAAAATTTTTGAGCCTATTAATGCAGCCTTGGAAGGCTACCAAGCAGGATTTAAAGCAGGCCAAAACATGGAAAACAAATAGAAAAACTATCCTTCTCCAGACATGGAAGCAGCTAAGCTGGAAGCTTATCAAAATTTGGTAAGAATCACGCAAGAGATGATGGAAAAACAAAAACCCAACCTCAAAAGTATGGCAAAAACCTAAGGACCTTGTGGTAAGAGACAATCGAGAAAAATCCAAAGTGGTGGTAGAACCTCACTTTGAACCAAAAGATCCAGAAATTATAGTGTTGGATAGTGAAGATGCCTTAGATGAAATTCCATTTGTAGAGGAAGACTGGCCAGGACACTTATGGGAAAAAGTTAGAGGGATCAATGATGGGAGTCTAACTCTAAAGTCACCTCCTATAGAGGAAGTTTGGTTAGACAACCTACCTCCTGATATGGACATGGATGTACAATCCTTGTATGGGGATTGCGTATCTAAAGCTTCAGGAATGTCTAAATCATTGACCTTGAAAACATTACCTCTTACTTTGGAGATAACAAAGATGAATCCATAGTGTGTAAAACAACTCAGGTAAAAAGAGCGGAACAGACTCTAGAAGTAGTCAACATTTATTCAATCATGTCTACACCCATCCAATGCACTCTTACTTTGGGAGAATTGTTAAAAATTATGTCATAATTTATGGAATGATATACAGAAAACCATTGAGAAGGTGGGGATAACGGGGCTCATCGCAAAAAACTTGGGAAGATTGAAACACGAAATGGATAACAAAGAGACTTGATTTGTTCCAATGAACAAAGTTGGAGAATATTATTGAAGGGGAAGAAGAAAACACCACCCTTTCAGTGAAAACACCACCCTTTCAGTGAAATATAATGACATAGAAACCACGGCAATACTGGATAATGGGATAGGCATAGCCATAGCCACGAAAGCAGTATGGGAATCCAAGGGACAACCATCCATTAGACAAACTCAAATGAAATTGCAATTGGCTGATGGACACATTGAAAGACCATTAGGACTACTTGAAAAAGTGATAGTTAATTCCCGTGGGATTGAATATCAACAGACTTTTACCATAGTAGACTTTGGGAAGAAACTCAATTACGAAATCATATTGGGAAGACCTTTCATGCAACAAGTACAGCTTATTCAAGATTGGGGAAACAATTATATATACTTGAAGCAAGTGGGATCTATAACAAGGGTTAATCTAAAAGATCACACTTATAGAGATGTCGTGAAAATGCCAATACAAGAGTTCGATTCAGTCTCTTCGGCTGAAACTAAGCTTTTATCTTGGTTGAACAAAGACACTCCTATTTGGATGTGTGGAGCTTCAAAGATTGGGAGTTTAAAACGAGAAGAATGTATTTTGGAAAGAAATTGCACCGACGAAGCCTATGTACCTGAACGCTTTCCAGAGCATTTGTTTGAGCCAATTGAGTGGGGACTCAAATTTTAGCGACAATGGATGTATGTGTGAATACGTCTATGCTACTCAATTTTGCAATGAGGACGGCTATGACATAATTCCCATCCAAACGATTTCAACCCTCCACATTGAAGATGAACATGAGAAACCCAAGGACTTGATGAAAGCTCAACAAGTCTTTTCAGACCTCTACTACGATGCAATAGATGAGTTAGAAGAACACTCAGCTACCTCAAAAGATTCGGGGTCAGAAAAAGAACATGTGAGAGCTAAGCTACTCTTGAAAGGAGTAGCTTAGCTCCCCTCCTGAAAGGAGGGGAGGAAAAGTTTTTTGACTCTCCAAACCAAAAATGGAGAAGACAAAAATGGTATAGGCGAAAAAGAGACACCAGAAATGGGAAAGCTAGACCTATGCCACCAGTTTCCAGTAGAATACAATTCCTGATGCAGATAGATGCATATGATTGTGTCAAGGAAAAGATCACTGGCAGATATCCTTCAAAAAATCCAAAAATGTCGAAAACATCGAGAAAAACAAGGAAGGATACTCAAGCAAAGACAAAGAAACAGGACAAGGAGCCAACTATGACACGGGTTGAGCAGAAAAAGAAATATCAAGAGTTGAAAAAAGCTCTAAAGGAGATATATACAACCGAAATGGAAACCACAGAAGAGGATGGTAAAGATGTAATGAGTGTTCCATCCCATTACAAAAAAATACTCTCCAAGATCGGAAAATCATAGTAGAACAACCTGTTAGAGAACTAAGAAAACATGGCAAGTCCTATGAAGGGCCTGAAAACGCGAAAAAGTAGATTTGGCTGAACCAGGAGAAGAGCCTAGGCCTGCCTACATTGCAAATGACCTAACAGAAGAAGAAGAAGATCTTTTACTAAGCTTACTAAAAGAATAGATATCTTTGCTTGGTCTTACAAGGATCTCAAGGGTGTTGATCTAGAAATATGTCAACATACCATACACATGAGAGATGATGCTAAACCAAGTAGACAAAGGCCATACACATATAATGAAACATTTTCCAGAAAGATCAAATAAGAGATTGAAAAACTAAAGGAAGCCAAATTCATTTCTGAAATTGAACACACGGATTGGGTGTCTCCAATTGCGGTAGTACCCAAGAAGAATAGAAAATTACGAGTGTGTCTCAACCTCAAGAAAGTGAATGCAGCTACCATTAGAGACAACTTTCCTCTTCCAATCACTGAGCATGTTTTGGAACGAGTTGTAGGGAAAGAATCTTATAGCTTCTTAGATGGCTTTTCGGGATACAATCAACTTTTGGTTGGCCCAAAAGATCATCATAAAACTGCTTTTGCAACAGAATGGGGTATTTTGCATATCGGGTTATACCTTTTGGGTTAACTAATGCTCTTGCCACATTTCAAAGATTGATGAGCCATGCTTTTAAACAATATCTTAGGAAATTTTTGGAAGTATATATGGATGATCTATGCGTACATTCATCAATCCGGGCTGATCATTTTGAACACCTCAAAAAGATATTCAAAAAATGTAGACTCTATAGGATTTGCTTAAATCCTGAAAAGTGCACATTCATGGGTAGACAAGGAAAAGTTCTTGGACATATAGTGTCTAAAAATGGCATAGCTGCTGATATGGATAAAATTCATGTTATTGTTGATTTGCCTAGACCAACAACAGTCAAGGGGGTTCAAGCCTTCATCGGACATTGTGTATATTACAGACGATTCATTTACATGTACGCTATGTATAGCTTGATTACACACTTTGAATGGACTGATGAGTGTGAAGAATCTTTCATGAAGCTTAAGCAAGCTCTCACCTCAGCTCCAATATTGAAAGCACCATATTGGAATAAGATATTCCACATACATGTAGATGCTTCCAATTTTGCCATTGGGTGTATACTAGCTCAACCAGGAGACAGGAAAATTGATTTTCCTATTTCTTATGCTAGCCAACAATTGAACATGGCGGAAAAGAATTATACCACCACTGAAAGGGAAGGATTAGGAATGATCTATGCTGTGAAAAAGTCTAGACATTAACAATTAGCAAACAAATTTGTGTTCTTTGTGGACCACCAAGCTTTATTGTACTTGGTCAACAAGCAATGCAACACAAGAAGAATAGTCAGATGGTTCATCATTCATCTGGAATCTGATTTTACTATAGTTTTTAAAAAGGGTACTACTCACCAACGAGCATATCATTTGTCTAGGATTGTTTCAGGGGAACCACCTAAAGGAGTAGACGATGATCTACCAGATGCATATCTGTTCTCCGTGGAAATGATACCTCAATGGTCCAAAAATATGGTATCATTGATGACCATAGCTCAAGTGGAATGCAAATACCACTTCCTATTACAATCTGATTAATTGAGCAATCTGCTATGTATCAACTACTAGCTCATAGTCTATACAAGAAACTGAGATGGAATATTTCTCTTATGCATTAATCCTGAAGAGAAAACCCAATACCTAAGTCACTGGAATTGGAGCTGATCTCTTTAGATAGTTGATTACAGTGTTAGAAGTTTACAGCTACGGGTGATGTGTTAGTTCAAGTAGTAGACTGGAAAAGGAAATAGAAACTGAATTGGAATACATCTACTAGAATGAGAAATAGACTGAAGTACTGAGAATGATATTCAGATTCAGATTCAGATTCAGAGAGAGAATGAGTACAAAGTATGTATGACTGAAGTACATTGGGCTGCTATATTTAGAATTACAGGTGAAAGATTATAGATAAAGATGATGTAGCTCAAGAACAGCTCTGGGCTAAGGATTATGAATCAAAAGCTTAAGCAAAAGTACAACAGACAAATGACTCGATTCATGCCCACGACTAATGCCAAACCGATTACAATGTAATGGGTCCTGTTTATATGCCTTGGGAATTACTGTGGTAACTGCCGTGGTAATTACTGATTGATCCACTGTTTGTCTCACAGGAGCTAATTCCCACCCAATGAGACTATCTCAGCCATCTACATCCTTCCCTCCTTTCTTGAATTTTGGCAAGACTCCAAAATTTCTACGAAAAAATCCACCGTCTGATTCTTCTGGCATGTTGCTCGTCGAGTGCTTGACACCCCTATAGTTGTAATTTCATGGCCAGAGAGCAACAATCTGCAGTAGACTGCCGTTGCCAATGTGAATTGGTTACTCTCTCTTCAGCAATTAGTATCCATTCAGGCACCCTTTCTAACAGCTGTATTGTACTGGGATGTGCAGGTAATTGGCAGGCCTCTTGATCATGGAAAGCAACTGATTTCTAATGCTCAACCATTTCCTTGGCTCTGACATACAGTCACTGAAAGCGCTCTAGATCAGAGATAAGACCATCATCCTCCAAATACCGCCTGGTTATAGGAGCCTGCTGATGTCTCAATCTCTTATTCAGCGTGATGAGCTGTAATGAATGTTGCTCATCACTTGTTGGTCCCTCAGTCACAGCTTTGCCTTTCCCTTTAACATCCTTGCTGTGTTGTGACTGGTGTGTTGGTGGATTCCTAGTGTTGCTGGGTTGTTGCTCTCCTAGCTGCTGATTACTTGACCGCTGCTCTTCATGCTGGTCTAGTTGGTCTGCCTATGGTGTGACTGATTTCCTCCATTTGGCCATGTACCACCAGTACCAGGTTCTGGAGGTGGAGATGGAGGAGAGGCATCATCATCATCATCATTATGCCCTTTGTTTGGTTCATCCTCATCCTTCTCTGCTTCTTCTTCCTCCTTATCCTCCTCTTCTTCAATGGTAGTGTGATGTTCAATGTAATCAAGGATAGCTTGATTTGTCAAAGCATTGTTATATTCAGTAACTTTATCCTGCAAATCACTCTGCATCGTCTCCATAAGAGACTTCAAGTTATCCATGTCGAAAACAGCATTGCCTGCTGGATTCAAGATCTCGACCAGATTATTATAGATATATCTTTCTGTTAATGTGGCCTTCAGAGCATTGTGGCGGATCAATAAAGAGTTGAACTCAACTCGCTTCATTCTCAACATGGTTTTGAACCGATCAGCAGCTCGTTGAGCTTCTGCCTTTTCTTTTCGCATGGTCTGCATCTCACTTTGTAACTGTTGAATGGTCCTATCTGAGTGAGCCTCAAGGATAGTGTGGTGCAGGTTCTAGGCTGCTCTCCCTTGCTCCAGCTTTTCAATCTGCTCCTCAACCTCCCTTTATTCAATCTTTACCTTAATGAGTTCGTCTTGTAACCCTGCAGCATCCAACATTTGTCCCATACATTTGACAATAGTATTCCATGATGACTGAATAGCCATCATTAACTATTGTTGGGTCAGAATCAGTTGGCTCATAGAGTGTGACAGGAGCCATATAAGGTAATGCAGCATAATCAGATTTCTGCAATAGGAGACGTCCCTTGAGCGGATGAGTTTACAGCTGTTGTAACCTGTCTTTCTTTGTCAAGTACAGGGCTTCTTCACTGTATGGGATGGAAACTTTGCCAAGTGGATGTGGAGAAGCTGGGCCTTTGCCCTTATCAATCTGGTCTACTGACTGCTCATGACTAGCCCTTTCTGACTGATCTTGTCCAGTACTGGTGGTTACTGAGATCTCGCCTGCTGACTGATTGATTCCACCAGTGGTTTGGTCAGTCTGTTGTTCAATCTGGCTAACTGGAATCCTTTCAGTAGACACTGTTTTGACTTGACTTTCCAGCTGCTTTAGGAGAGCAGTGCTCTTAGTCAGTGTCGTCCTTGGCTTCTTTGAACTGCCATCTTCATCTTGTTTAGCCTTCCTTTTCAGTCCAGTGGGGGTTGACTGACTTTTTGGCTCTTCTTCATCCGATGACAAGCCGATATTTTTGGATAGTGGAAATGGCTTTTGACTCCAAGCCATTATCACCTGATCATGGGTGTCTGGAGCAGTTTCCCAGTACAAAAACTTCCAAACATTCCAAGCCTTGAATACACTTTGGGATTTCAGCTTGACAGTTTGCTGAAGCACATTGTGCGACAATATCTGGCAAAGATTGATAGAGACTTTGGAATCCAGTCTTTTTGCTAAATCATGGCAAAAAGTTTCTCTGACACATATGTCGGGCTATTCTTTAGACTCACAGCTTCAGCCACAAATCGATAGGCAACAGGAACTTCCAGTCCTGCAACTGGAATTCCTTGCGCATTGGATTTCCTTTTCCTCTTAGTAGCATCATCCTCCTTCAGAGCTGCACTGATCTGCTCTATAGTTGCCACAGATGGCTTGGGCCCGTTTGGCATACGGAATGCAAAAGCAATACTTTCTGGTGTAACAGACACCTCCTGGCCATAAATCACAGCACTACCATCTTCAACATTAAAAGAGTCCAGGACCTGCTTATGATGGCTGTGTCAAACTCAATCCTCACGGATTTCAAAACCACACGCAAGTCCCACAGTTGAAGTAGAGCCTTAGCTTGCTCAGTAAGCACATAGCACTAAATTTTGTTGTGCGGAATGAGTGGAAGAGTTGCCTTTGTAGCAGTAATAAGGGCTTGGGTTTCGTCGATAGTCTCTTGCATCTTTTTTGAAAATTTCCTCCTACCCATGCACTGTGAAGATGATGAAGCAGGTGAAGAAGAAGATGACTTACTTGATTCTTCAAAACCGTATCCAAGTGTGGCTGGCAAAATCAGACGACAATCCACGATCTCCTCAGAGGATGAGGTTTGCGACTGCAGTGAAGATACTTCAGAGCTCAACGATGGAGAGTGGACAACAGGAGGTAAGCGTCACGCACAAGATTTGCGAGGAAAAACGCCTACTCGCCTTACTGTTATACGTGTTTGCACCATAAAAGCTCCACCACTTACCATTCTTAGACTTCTGTGACCCGCAACTGACGTGGCAGACATGCATTGGATAAGAATTTCACCCGTCATTGAAATGATTACCACTGATATTCCATATGACCATTGGTCCCCTAAAAACTAAAAACTTTGTCCCCACTTTTCTTGTTCTGGTATAAGCCTGGCTTGACACCTAATCTGTAGAGTGAGCCCCCAATGATGGTAAACTTAAGCTTTTGATAACCAGAGCCTTCTTCTAGTTTTGCTTCAAGTCATCTAGGAAACCACTCTGAGAAAAAAACTAATACACTTCATATAATTCAGGATCAACTGATTCTGTCGCTTCCAGCTGAAATAATTCAGCATCCACTGGTTCGTCTCTTAAAGACACTTCAGAATAGCCCTCCGTACTCCTAGAGAGGAAATCAACGCCATAGTGGTTCTTGCCAGGTTTATGGAAAATTCAAAATTCAAATTCCATAAGGAACATCATCCACCATAATAGCCTGCCTTGAATAATGACTTTATTAATCAAGAATAATAGGGCCTGATGATCCACATAGAAATGAAACAATTTTCCTAGCAAATAATGCCTGAATTTTGTAGCACTGAAAACCATCCCTAGAGCTTCTCGTTCAGTGGTTGTATAACCTTGTTCAGCTTGGCTGAATCTGCGAGACTGGCAAAGTAGAGAGGATAGTCAGTCCTTCCATCTGGTTGGGCTAGTATCGCCCCCATTGCCAGCCCTGAAGCATCCACATGTACATGGAAGATAACATCCCAATTTGGTTGCCGAAGGACTAGTTTACTGATAATGACACTTTTTAAGTTCTAGAAACTTTCCTCACACCCAACAATCCAATTGAACTTGCTGGTTTTCTTTGTGAGCTCATACAGTGGTAAAGCTTGGGAGGCAAATTTATGCACAAATCTTCTGTAAAAGTTAATATATCCCAAGAAAGAACTTAACTCAGATGCATTCCTAGGTGCCTTGGCCTGCTGAACGCACTGGATCTTGTCGTTAGCCATTTCTACTCCATTGCAGGATACCACATGTCCCAGTAGTTTTCCTTTCTATACTAGGAAAACATATATAAATGGATCCAGACAAATCCGCTTCTCCGGACAGCGCTTAAAAACCATTTCTAGGAACATTAAATTTTGTTCCTTAGCTGAATATATAGTGAAATCGTCCATGAATATGGTGAGGAACCGATGAAGAAACTCATTGAATATCTCCATCATACACCGCTGAAAAGTGGCTGGTGCACTGCATAGTCCAAATGGAATTACCAGATACATAAATGCTCCCCACTCTGTAATAAAAGTGGTCTTGTCCCAATCCTCAAGAGCAATTTGTAATTGGTTGTAGCCACTATATCCATCCATAAAACTGTACATCTCATACCCTGCAATCTCATCAAGCAACATATCTGTGAAGGGTAATGGAAATGGATCCTTGATGGTTTGAGCATTGAGTTTCCTATAATCCACACATACTCTCAACTTCCCATTCTTCTTGGGAACAACCACAATAGGAAACAACCAATCGTTATTGGCTACTTCAGTGATGAACCCAGCTTTGAAAGTATTTCAATCTCTTCCTTGACCTTCTTAGCATAATTGGGATCCATTCGGTACCGCTGCAGTATTACTGGCCTGGCATCTAGCTTCAATGGTATCCTGTGCTGGCAGACCTCTGGATCCACCCCTTTTAGATCAGTGTTTTCCCAGGCAAAGACATCTTTGTAATGTTGGAACGTTCTACGTGCTTTATCCTTCATTGTAGGGTTGAGATGTTTGTTAACTTTGATCATTCTAGGGTTGTCTTTAGATCCTAGATTCCATTCCTCGATCTCTTGATCATCTGGGAGTAACCAGTTAGGCCCACCGCCTTTTCTCTTGGTTGACTCTTCGACGTAATCCCAAGATGGCCCTTTGAGTTCCAAATCACCGTTCTGATTTGCCGTGTCCTCCCCAGAATGTGCTGGCTCATCTGGTGTGCTGGATTCAATTGATCCTTTCGGCCTTTCAGTTAACTGAACTGATCGTTCTCTTGAATTGAGTTCAGTAAACTGGTCTGGAAACTGCCTCTTCTATTTGCCAGCTTTCTCCTTGTTCACTAGAACTGCATTGAGATCAATTTCTTCTAAGGGAAAAATATTTAAATCTGCTAACATCCTTTCTATCTTCTTGATCTTATACTTCCGGCATAGTTCTTTAGGTGTCAGCTCCTTTCTCCATCTTCTAGTGTTGTTTGTCTGAATCTGGATTCTGCCACTAGCCCCTTGTAGAGTAAGAGTTTGATTAGCATAGTCGTGAACATCTTGTGCCGTTCGCAACCATGGGCGCCCTAGTAGCATTCCATATGCTCCTTGCACATTGAGAACTAGAAACCTAGTCTTGAACTTCGCCTTGCCCATTTGTATCGGCATATTTTTTATCATACCAGTAGCTTGCACTACTCGATGATCTGCCATCCGCACTTTGAAAGGTGCTGGCTTCAGGTTTATGATGCCCATCCTCTGCTGAAGATGTACTCCCATGATGTTTACTCCTGCTCCTCCATCCAGAATGACACTCGAAAGTGGTTCCCATTTTTTCTAAACTTTATAATCTACCTGAATTAGTGGCACTTCATCATCTCTGATAGCCTTCAAGTCAACTGTCTTGGCCTCCGCCTCAACCTTCCTTCGGTGTCTGATGAATTTCGTTGCTTCAGGTAAAGTTCTTCTAATGTCTTCCATCTCCACATTCAGTTTCTGGATTCTATCACAAATTTTTACATGAATTTCCTCTTTCTCATGATCAGAGTTGTTGTCGGAGCTTGAAGAACTGGTAATATCTTCACAATGCCATTCCTTCATTTTAGTGCTTTCAGCTCCTCTATCAGCTCCCAACTCTTCAATCATCCCTTGCACTGCAGCCAACATGGTCTTAGGTATGCTAGGCTTTGACTGATCTGTCTCAGTAGATTAGGCTGGTATCTTCTGAATGACCCGTGCTTCAGAACTCTCTGGCTGCTCTGGCAGCTTCCTCTCTCTATTGAGCCTATTTGCTGCTTTCAACAGTGATTGGTTTTTCTGGAATCTCTTGGATTTCCTCAAACACTACTCCTTTCCTTCGTGTAACTGCTCGTACTGGAACTGGATCTGGTACCTCCCCCTCAGTAGCCGCAGTCCCAGGTGTGTCTGGACATTGAGCCGCGAAATGCCCATACTTTCCACAAGTATAGCAATTCAAACTTTGGCTCTAGAAATTACCACGCCCCCGGCCCCGTCCAGTACCCTCTTGGTATCTGCCACGCCCTGGACCAGTACCACTGGTACCTGGTTTCTCCTCCTGAGAAGCATTGGCAGTTAACACTCTTAGTGGTTCGGCATTGGTAAATGCCACCACTGACAAGTCTTTGCCTTTTTTGAAATGATGAATCCTAATGCCACAGTTATTCCATAAATGGCCATAGGCTTTACAATAAGTACATTGTGGCACTCATTGGAAACATGGTCTTTAGACTTACATTTGAACACCAAGTCTCCATTCTTCTCTCTGGTTGTCTGGTCTGGCTAATCTCAACAATTTTTCGAGCCATCTCTTCAATCTTCCTAGCCCAAGACCCCTTTTTAGGATTATCCTTGGTCTTCTCATCAGAGCTACTCTCAAAACTAGTGGAAACTTCGCTTGAATCAGAGCCATTAGTAGAAGAACTGCTACTACTGGACCTCCCTCTGACCCTTTTCCTTCTTAGCTTGTTGTTCCAGCTTCAGGGCTCGCTACACCAAATCATTGAATTTCTTCATCGGTGCTGGCACCTCTTTCTCCCTAAGCTTCTTGCTGCGAAATCCATTCAAGAACCATGCTCGTAGTCGCTTTCTGATGGTGGTTCCTGCAGCTGCCTTGTCAGCTCCTTGATTTTCTCAACATAGCTTCAGACTGACAATTTCCTCTGCTTAATCCTATCTAGTTCACAAAGAATATCCTCATCACCTCTATTGTCAAAATATTCCAGTCTGAAGGCTTTAAGTAGTTTATTATAGGATCTGAGCTGCCAAGCCGGGTAATGGTAGTACCACTTTCTCGCTGCCTCCTTCAGTGTTTGCGGAAATTATTCACCCCAGTCATCCTCATCAATATTTTTCAGCTCTGTATACTGCTCAAAATCTTGGATGTGAACATCCGGATCATCCTTCTTGCCCCCTTTGAACACAGGAAAAGAGATTTTCAACGAAGATGTGTAATCATGCCACTCACCGTTGGTCCTTCCTCTTCCCATCTTAGAGTCTGGACACCTCTTTGGAGTTTTCTTACAATTGTCTGTATCTGCATCCCAATTTATATATGGCTCTGTCTCAATTTCTATGTCCTCCCTGGCTTGTCTACTGGAAGTATAGCGACTTCCTTTACTGCCTTTGGCGCCCTTGTCTCCGTGCCTGGATTGAGAACTTTTAGCCTTGCGTGCTTCCCTTTCTACCCTTCTGTGTCTGGACTGACTAGAATGCTGTGAGTCATGTGCCTCATCAGCCTGACTGTGCTCCTCCTCAGCCTCATTTTCATTCACAAGCTCATGCTTGGGGTTAGAGTCTCTTTTATACTCCTCAGGAATAGCATCAACACGGTAGGATGGTTTTCAGCCACGACTGGTTTTGGGTGCCATTACTGTAGCTAAAAAACTTCAAAACTGGGAGATGAGTTTTCTAGTCAACGAGCAACAGCTTTAGCCACCGTGATCGCCAAAATGAAATTGGATCTGATCTCTTTAGATAGTTGATTCCAGTGTTAGAATTTTACAGCTATACGAGTGATGTGTTACTTCAAGCAGTAGATTGGAAAAGGAAATAGAAACTGAACTGGAATACATCTACTAGAATGAGAAACAGACCGAAGTACTGAGAATGATATTCAGATTCAGATTCAGATTCAAATTCAAATTCAAATTCAGAGAGAGAATGAGTACAAAGTATGTATGACTGAAGTACACTGGGCTGTTGTATTTAGAATTACAGGTGAAGATTACAGATAAAGATGATGTAGCTCAAGAACAGCTCAAGGCTAAGGACTATGAATCAAAATCTTAAGCTAAAGTACAGCCGACAAATGACTCGATTCATGCCCACGACTAATGCCAACCCGATTACAATGTAATGGGTCCTATTTATATGCTTGGGAATTACTGTGGTAACTGTCGTGGTAATTACTAACTGATTGACTGTTCGTCTCACAGGAGATGGTTTCCACCCAGTGAGACTATTTGAACCATCTACAAGCACATATTACCATAGTAGGACTTCACTTTGCGGAAGACCAAACTATGCAAAGGATCTTGAGACTTGGAGTATTTTGGCCAACTATGAGGAGTGATGTTCGCTCTTTTGTAAAGGATTTTCCTCAATGTCAAAAACAAATACCCACCTCATGTAACATTGTTTCAAATTTCCCCTATTCCTAAGTGGAGTAACTATTTAGTCACTTACTTATCGAGGCGAACATTTCCTGAGGATATGAGTAAACGCCGTCAAAGAGCAATTGAAACTAAAGTAAGAGACTATGCTCTTATTGGAAACCAATTGTATCGGAGAGGTAAAGATCAACATTTGCGTCTTTGTGCAAATGAAGACGAATATATTCCGATTACAAAACAAGCACATGCGGGATTAGCTGGAGGTCACTTTTCTAGTGAGACCACGGCAAGAGCAATCTTAATGGCAGGCATATGGTGGCCAACACTTTTTGCAGATGCCAAAGAATATGTTTGGAGATGTGATGCTTGTCAACGAGCAAAAATGCCAACATAAGTAGATAGCATGCCCTTAAGACCGATGATGGGAGCTAGAGCCTTTGCAAAATGGGGTATAGACTCTGTTGGGCCAATACAACCTTCTGTTTATAGAACCCAAGCTCAATATATTATTGTAGCTATAGACTATTTGACTAAGTGGGCTGAGGCTAAAGCAACTCAAAAGAATGATGCCAAAACCACTGCCGCATTCTTATATGAGTATGTGTTCACGAGATATGGACTGCCAATAGAAATTGTCAATGATAGGGGAACTCATTTCCTTAATGATGTACTTGAGTATCTGCTTATGAATTTTTGGTCATCCATAACAAATCAGCTCCCTATCACCCACAAGCAAACGGACAAGCTGAGCATACGAATAAGATTCTTAGCTCGGTATTGACGAAAGTGGTTAATTCAAGAAGGACAGACTGGGAAATGAATCTCCATGCTGCTCTATGGGCTTATCAACTATCATTCAAAACAGCTTTAAATGCTACACCCTTTAACCTTGTTTATGGTATGATGCCATATTGCCAATAGAATTTCTATTGCCGACACTAAGGGTAGCTAAGGATCTTGAGTGGACTAGACATGAATTGTCACAAAGACTGGAAGATTTAGAGAAGCTAGATGAGCGAAGGCTAACTGTTGTAGCTCACATCTATGCACAAAAGCGGAAACAAAAACAATTTTTTGATTCCCATCTAACTACAAAATCTCAAAAAGGGGGACTTAGTTTTAGTCTATTCCCTTAAGCAACACACTCCAAAATATAAGAAAAAGGGAAACGAGCCGTTTATTATTGAATATGTATCTCCAAGTGGAGCACTTAAGTTGTCCACCCTAAATGGTGAACCAATGGCTAATTGGATTAGTGGATGTCGTTTAAAGAAGTGCAATTTTCCGCTAACCAATGAACTGCTAGAAAGAATGCATGCAACAAAGGAAAGGAAGATAAAACAACAACAAGTTATTGATGAAGCCCAAGAAGAAGCTCGGCTTCGAGTACTCAAAAGGAAAGCTGCTCTCAAGAATCAACAAATACCTATTCCCATCAACACCCTAGAAGTAGACGACCGACAATGGGAATTGCAGAAAGATGCAGTGTCAACAGATGATGAATGGTTAGATGGAATGGACCTTCGCATCAAAGTACAACTCAACAACCATAGCACAAATGCATTGGTCGATACAGGAGCTAAAGTAAATGCAGTCAGTTATTCCACGTACAAGAAAGCAACAAGTCAATCCTTGACAACAGGAATAGCGACTATTAAAGGATGCAGCAAGAACCCAACACCAACATTGGGAGTGGTCAACTTGAACGTGATAGTACATGGATGTTCATGTCCCCATTAGTTTGTATGCTTACTAGATGAACACATGAATAAGACAATGATTCTTGGAATTCCATGGATGCGGACATACAAGGCAGTATCAGATTGGGATACCAATCAACTCAAGCTATCACCTAAAGGCGGACAACTCATTGTCCCAATTGCACCAAGCAAGAAGGAATGGAAAGACAACTACCAGCAGAGCAAATCACGAAGTAATCAATCTTCTCCATCCTATCGACAAGAAATGCTACAAGTAGCATGCAAGGAGTCATGCAAATTTGGGTACCAAAAGTACAACTTAAGGATAAGCCGATACAAATCTGGGTGCCCAAACATCATCAACAATATTGAAGACGGTTCCAAGGGTCAAAACACAGAGACGAGCATCTCCAAGAAAGGAACCTAACACGAAATGGGTTTGGAAGAAAAAAGAGCACTTATCTTCTCCGCAAACTGGAAAACCAATCAAGTAATGGAGAGTTAAGTCTCAGAAACCTCAACCACACCATTCTGACCAAGACAAACCAAGATACCAATTGCGGGTAAAAGCTCGACAACAGTCATTGTTGATAACAAAAGCTCAGGAAATCAGCGTGCTAAATCATCTTGATAGCACAATCAAGCAAAGAGCACACAGGCTACAAAACTTGCTCTTTGGAAGACAGCATCAACAAGCCTCGACATCAAAAACCCTTGAGTTAATCACTCAAGACCCAACTCTTGCACAACATAATGGTTTGAACTGCATTGATCTTCAAATCATGGTAGATCCAACCAAGGCTATGCATAGACACAATTGTTCAACCCATGCACACAGTCGTCCCGGAGTACGCCATCTACGAGGGGTGGAAGAGTACTAAGTAATTAAGGGCAATGTTTGAAGAGGGAGGAAAAAAGTTTAATGTTAACGTGTGATTTTTGTAAGATTACCTAATAATGCCTTATAATTCATCAACAGGGGAAATTTAACTGATAATATCTCCCCAATGAGTGTAAATAGTGTATACAATAAAGCTATGTTTTTCAATGGATTTTCTTAATTCTTGGATTTTCACTTTGCTTTTTTAGGGCATTTTGTTATTTTCTTTTATTTTTCTAATATACAGGTCAAAAATTAATAATAAATAGCAAAGGAGCTCAGCTGAAAAAACTAAAGACACGATGGTGATTAGAAAGACAAGGTGACAAACACAAAAAATTTCAATCAAATCGGCAGATGGAAGCGGGAAGCCTAAATTAAGCAACCAAACCTACTTTTGCAGAATTCTTGCAGAATGAGCTACAAGAATCCGATTGGGAAAATTTTGAGTCTAACATAGATTTCATGGCCTAGTAGGACTAATAAGGGAATCTGAAAAAAGTTGGTTCGGGAAGTCCGAGTATAGATACCCAAGGTAGGCTAAAATCACCTCATTTCCACTTGTTGCCTTTGGAGAGAGAGCCTTTCGACCCTCTTCACGAGTATTTTCCAGAGTCCACGGTCTCCTGTTTTTAGCGCCGCCTCACACGAGACATAAGGAGTAAGTCCTTTACTCATCAATGATCCATTTTGTACAGCCGGTAGCTAGTCGAAACCCCTAAAAAAAACCCTAGAATCCGAGCAGTGCATGAAGACCTACGACCATAATTGACCATAGCGGCTTGTCAGCTCAACCAAATCGGATGAGATTTGAACTTTCAACATATTAGAACACATCTATATCAACAGTTGACCATTTGTCAAGGGTCGAGGGGGTCCCAAGTAGAAAAGCTAGGTTTTTGGCAGATGCCAGAATTGGATTCTAACTCCACAGACAGCTTACCTATGAGGTCTATACACAATGTATATGATTGGTTTCATAAAATCAATCAAGCCAAGCCCTCGAAAAGCAGAAAACGGCTCAAAGGCTACAAAGCGTCAAATTCGACAGACGAGGTCAAATTGACTCCAGATGGGCCAAAATTGGATGAGTTGCTTCACGACTATGTTGCGAGCAAGTCCATAAGCTCAAAAGTGACTAACCAACTCTACAGGCAGTGTAGTCATAGAAATCGGCGATTTCAGAGTCGACAAAGCACGAAGTGATGGCGGCAAGACCAAACTTTACCAAATTCAATTTAGGACTTGTTTTAGGTGTATAGAATGTATTTAAATCAAAATTTACAAGTTTTGCAAGAAAATATTGACTACAATAAGTAATCGTGATTATTTACTTTCGCACTATTTTGAATTGAAAATTACATTATCACCTCACTTATCACTTGTACACTCCTATTACATACCCAATTTCAAGTATGAGCCAAAATGATCAAATATAACTTGGAAAATTGTACACACCTATTACATGCCCAATTTCAAGTATGAGCGAAAATGATCAAATATAACATGAAAACACAAAGAAGTCCTTGAAAGCCAAATTCTGAGTTATGAGCCACATTTTTTCATCCAAATCACGTCATATCACATACACAGGGTCTATAGCATGCGTAGAACCAAGTTGTACCAGAAAATGTTTATTTTGGTAAAAAAGTTAATAATCACGATTATATAATTTTTGGCCAAAAAGGGAGAAATTTGCAACTTTGCCATCATAGATCCAAAGTATATAATGTCCTAAGCCCACTAGCCAAGTTTGAATAAATTTGGAGCTCAAAATCTCAAAATCTCTTTACATCTACTATTTCAGAGACCTAAACCCTACATCTGGCACCATTTTCACTCTGTGCATCCAAATGAGCCCATATTTCACTCAGAGTATCTATTTGGTATATACTTCAAGCTTGTAATGCCAAGTTTGCAAAAAGTTAAAAAATTACTCATCTGTAAATAATCACAATTATTTACTTTTGTTGCAATTTTTTGTTTGAACTTCATAATTTTGTTCTTTATATGTTTTTATGCATCTATGCATGTTCAAAAATTGATTAAAGGCAAATTGGACTAAATTTGTCAGCATTTCAAACTGAAGGAAATTTTAGAGAAAATCTACCAAATTTGTTAACTTTGACACTCTATTCACTCAACAGGAGCCATGCAAGCCATAGAGAGGGCCAAGAAGAAGCTCTCGCAAAAGGAGAAGCTACAAGAGCTACCACCATACCAATTTGACCCTAGTTCAGTCAAGACTGCCAAAGCAACCTACTTGTCGAAGGAACAGCTTGAAGAGCATAACACCATAGTGTTCACAGGAAGATTCAAGAGCGAAGAAGGACATCAGGTAGAACTGCAGCTTCTACCAAAATAAGTATATGATGTCGTAGCAAATCCCAAAACTAAAGAAGCCAACAAGAGGCTTGGTCTCAGAGAATTTTATGAACAAGAGCCATGTGGAGTGGACTTCCAAAAATATTATGAGCTCTTGTCCACGACCAAAGAAGATGGAACCGCTCAAATGTCTGACCAGCAAGGGAACAAAGTTGAAGTGGTGATTACCAAAGAGATAGTGGTAGAAGCACTCAAATTGCCAACAGAGGGAATGACCATGAGGGCGCGAGATAGAAAGACGGTAGGAACCTTCACCAAGGAAACCGCCACTGCCACATTTGCCGACCTCATCCAAAAACAGGTGGAAGAGCCCGCAAGATTGTACCACTAGCACTTCTACTTCCTCGCCAAAAGACCACCAAGGTATACGACACCCAATCATGCGGTTGCCACAACCTTTACACAAGTTCTCAAATCAACAACCAGGCAACCAATTGACCATGCACAATATGTGTTGTCCACATTGAAGGGGACAAAGAAAGAGGGAAAAATAACATACTTGGGAGCACCAAAGATTCTAACCAGAATTTCCTACCATGCTATTGGCATGGCCAACAACTTTCCG
Source organism: Adiantum capillus-veneris (assembly GCF_014529385.1). NCBI lineage: Eukaryota > Viridiplantae > Streptophyta > Polypodiopsida > Polypodiales > Pteridaceae > Adiantum > Adiantum capillus-veneris. The sequence goes on from NC_140937.1 coordinate 49,670,631, forward strand.
CCTACCCCAGATCAAAACACTTGGATAGTGTCATCACAACCTTCCGCTTGAGCTACAAGATCTACCAAGAAAAAATAAAGTCAGATGAAGAGTCTACTGAGAGCTCGCCAGAACGGCATAGCAGTGAAAGATTTGATAATGAGGAAAGAAGAGCACGGATTGAAGAAATGAAGAGAAAAGCCGTGGCAGCACACCAGGAGGAACCGGTACAGAAACAAGCTAGGTTTAAAAGAGAAAGCACTCTTAGGGATGCAGCCGCCAAGCACAAGGCAAGGACCCGGCAAAGTGGGTACCCATTGAAGTCAAAGGGGAAAGAACAAAGCACCATGCCAGGAAACAAGCCGAAGACCCACAAAATTACTGAAAAAAATGTATCAGGAAGCAGAAGCTTTGAAGTTGAGAGAAGCCCAAGAAGCGGAACGGAATGGTAAAGAGGCGGAGGAATAGCAAAAGCAAGCAGAGGAAGCAACTGCAAAAGGATAAACACAGTATGATCAAGGTGATGTGTCTCCCGGACCTTCTTCACCTACTTCAGAACAACATGATCACCCCATGCAGAGCCCACCACCTCCACCAGCAAGTAAAGCCACATAAACTGAACCTACAAGAGAGACAAAGCTTGAAGAAAGAGAAGCAGTTGAATCTGCACAACAGGCAGCTACTACACAAGAGAAACACAAAGAGCAAGAACTAGAGCCAGAAAGAACAGCAAGTCCTGCACCAGAGGACACCACAAGTTTGAGCAAACAAGAGAACAAGAGTCCGAGGAAACACCTTCTACCTCTACACAGTAGGAAAAGGCCGAGGCATCCACGAAGCCTCAGGATGACACAGCAGAAGAAGATCGACCACAGCCTCAAGGCCAAGAACAACCAGCCGCCATGACGCAGCCAAAAGATACACAAGAAACTGCAGAAACATCTAGGTAGCTAGCACGAAATGAAGATTGGCAATCAAACAATGAAGTAATCCTGCAAGTCAACGAGTATGCCAAGCAAATGCAAGACATGACGGAAAGACTCCGAACAGCTGCACTTAGCCGTAGCACAAAGGCCAAAGAATTAATGATGGTGATTGACGCACTCCAAGGGGAGTTAGACGACAGATTAAATGTCATCACCGATCTACAAAGGCAAGTGCAGGAATTGAAAGATGAAGCTGAACAACATCAGCTAGCAAGGGATAAACAACAGAAAGAGATGGAGGAGCTCGGTGATCTACTCACGAAGTTGTCAGATGCTTGCAAAGCAAAAGATGAACAGCTGACAAAAGTTACCAACAAACTTCTAAGTACAACCTTGTTAGTTCAGAAGTTGCAAGTACAATTAGATGTAGTGAACGCCTCTCTACAATACTCAGAGCAGAGAATAAATGATCAAGCACTTTTCTTGCGGCAAATAAGAGAAAATCCTACGGTGGCCTTGATCAAAGGAATAGACGAGGTCTACAAAGCATTAGAAAAAAAGAACAAGGATCTCGAGCTGGAGCTAAAACTGAAGCAGTCTCATCGTAGAGAACTGGCTTTAATGAGGGTGCAAAGAGAAGACATGCTGCTAAAAGAAATAGCTGAGCCTAAAAGAGTCAACCAGCTGCTGAGAGATGGATGGCGAAAAACACAAGAAGAGGCAGGAACTAATTTAGAGCAGCCACATATAGAGATCCCCTGAGTTTCTTTCATTGATATGGAGACACAGATAGCCGAAGAGCTAGGTGGCGAGGAGGAATTTCAAGTACAAATAACAGAAACAGATATAGTGCCAATGGTCTAGCTGTCAAAGGCTGAGGAAGATGCATTGAAACAAAAGATTACACAAGAGGTAGATGAGCAGTGGAAGGCAGCGATGGATTGGTAGTTGAGAGTTCTTCACTCTGTCAACGTTACACAACTCACACTTCCAATCAAATCAATGTGCAATGGCATCAACAATCCCTGCCATACCCTTTGACAAAGGTAGAGTTGATCCAAGTCAGAGAGAGGTTGTACAAAGACATGCAAGTAGATGGCGCAGATCAAGACCACCCAAAGTAGAGGCTGAGTTGGTTGGACAAGAATCCATGGTATTTGATTTTGTTCACAAGAGCACCCGTGGCCCTACAACAATAGGATCCTACTTTCTGTCCTGTACCAAGAGTAAGGACCTACCAAGCACATGTATGTGTGTAGATATGTATGCATGTGTATATATATATCTGTGTGTACATGCATGTATGTAAACACTAAGCAAGGGAGCATAGCACCCGATGGTTTAACGCTTTATCTTGGATATAGTCCCTTTTTAATAGCGGCGTTGCAATCTATAGTCCACTCACGTATAATTACTGCAATGTACCCTTGGTTTTACCACGGTTGATATTGTGATGATATCTTAAAAGGTGCCATTGGACTATTGACACTACTAGCCCCTACTTAGGTCTTATAGTACATATGTTTGTAAGTTGTCCTAATACTTATCAATATTTAATGTAGATATCAAATGAGAGACCACTTACTGGGGAGCAACCCAGTCATTTTTCCTTTGGTTGGTTCATGTCCCAGATGCAGAGTGGACGGCGCCTCCAATGGACCCGAGTCTTGAGGCGGTAAGTTCAAGCAATGGGTTTAAACGTATCTGTCGCTATTTTTTTGCGAAAATGAGTGTCGATTTCTTTTTGTTATTAGTAGGCATGGTCCTCTTACACCTATGGAGGTGCTAGCCCATCTACTCAGGTTCCTCCATCAGTGGTAGATCTAGACCTCCAATGTATACTCTCTTTACAAGACGAGTAGGTCTCCGTTTGATAGAGGGATTGTTTGGCCGCTACACTTAGTAGCAGCTTGCGGCCTACAGTCTTTCTTACTATACCACATCAAGGGGGAGCCAGAGAGGGACTCCCTACGTCTAGAGCCTTGCATTGATGTCACCTTCTTCTTCGGTCCCTTCTCATTGACCAACTCGCCTTCCATCGCAGGGCCCCACTCCCCCCCTTCCATCATAGGGTCCCACGCTATTCCATTGACTTCTCCTTCACCTGAGCATCGTCGACGACAGTCCAAAGATGGTCAATGAACTTCTTCTAGCAGTGTGTGTCGACGTTCGCCTCAGGGAAACGAGTGTCGTGAGAGGCAGAGCGACGGGGGGTTATATGGCTTTGCTTGGTTTGGTAGTAGAGAGGGGACAAAGTCCACTATTTCAGATCGTGCCGCTCCAGATATAGAGAACGAAGACACTGCTGCACTCATGTCAGACACGCATGGACGCTACTACACAGTAAAGTATGGCAACAAAGTCGACTTTGGTACAACACAGGGCAAGGCGTTTTGACGCCATCTTCAAATTTTTATACACTCGATGTATAAGGATTGTTTTATAAAATTCAAAGACCAACAGCCCGATCATGTACGCTACATCGAGAAAGCATTGCATATTTGATTTTCAAATGCCCCCAATGAGCATTTTTTAGCACAGTGGTTGGAGGGCAATTTTTTTGAAAAAACAAGCACTAAACTGTACGGCGCGCAACGGCTAACCAGGTCGCAAATCCATACACGAGCTATCGTGGCGGCAACAATATGGCAAATGCGGAGTGGGAGTGGCAATGTAGGAAAAGGACAAACAAACTGTAATGGGCTCATCCTATAGTCAACAGTGCGATGCTTGAGTCAGACAGACTTCCACACACTATGATTCGGGAGGCAAAGTAGCTTGGAAGGACAAATATATAAGTTTTTTTAAATTGGAGCCTAAACTGGTTCAAAAAAATTAAGTTTATGAATTTCTTTTGTTATTGCTAACTTAGATAAATATCACCCTGAGTCATTCGACCAGAGAGATGGTCAAGTATCAAGAGCGGCACACAAAATTCGATACTTGGTGATCACTACAACATAACATCAAGATATCGACGCAGTATATATCGACGGTCATACCTTTCCACGCGGTTATCGACGTACTTGCAACCCGTCGATATATGCGTGGGAATATCAGTCGATATGCGCGTGGAAATACGCGTGGCAAAACATACTTTACCACACGTATATCGACGGATATTGCCACGAGTATATCGACGCATATTTCGACACAAAAAATTGGGGGGAAAAAAAGGGAAACCCGCGCGCAGGCGGTCATTTTCGCCTGCGACGCGCTCAGATCTCTTGGCCGAAACCTGCTGCGCAGGTATTATGAAACTCTCCCCCTCCCCCCCCCCCCCCCCCCCAACTTCTCTCTCTCTCTCTCTCTCTCTCTCTCTGTACATCGTGTGTGTGTGTGTAGGAAGAGAGAGAGAGAGAGAGAGAGAGAGAGAGAGAGAGAGAGAGAGAGAGAGAGAGAGAGAGAGAGAGAGAGAGAGAGAGAGAGAGAAACGTGTGTGTGTGTGTGTGTGTGTAAGAAACTAAAGAGAGAGAGAGAGAGAGAGAGAGAGAGAGAGAGAGAGAGAGAGAGAGAGAGAGAGAGAAATGTGTGTGTGTGTGTGTGTGTGTGCGTGTAGGTAATCAAAGAGAGAGAGAGAGAGAGAGAGAGAGAGAGAGAGAGAGAAACGTGTGTGTGTGTGTGTGTAAGAAACTAAAGAAAGAGAGAGAGAGAGAGAGAGAGAGAGAGAGAGAGAGAGAGAGAGAGAGAGAGAGAGAGAGAGAATGTGTGTGTGGGTGTAAATAAGAAATTAAAGAGAGAGAGAGAGAGAGAGAGAGAGAGAGAGAGAGAGAGAGATGTGTGTGTGCGTGTAGGAAATTAAAGAGAGAGAGAGAGAGAGAGAGAGAGAGATGTGTGTGTGCGTGTAGGAAATTAAAGAGAGAGAGAGAGAGAGAGAGAGAGAGAGAGAGAGAGAGAGAGAGAGAGAGAGAGATGTGTGTGTGCGTGTAGGAAATTAAAGAGAGAGAGAGAGAGAGAGAATGTATGCGTAGGAACTTAAAATTAAAGAAAGAGAAATTAAAGAGAGAAATGAAAATGAAATGTTATATTAACGTCTTCAAAAGGCCAAAGTGACCTATGAGACCAGAAAGTTACAATGTGATGGATCTGATACAAAGTCACAGTAACAAGATGACAAAATGACAAAATAAAATATTATGGAATCCTAAACTGCTGGGTGTGGACTAAGTAGCTAAAACAGCTAGCTAGGATAGGTAGATCATAGGAGATCCAGCATCGGTTCGCTGGCGGATCTTATTAATCTCCTCCATGGTCAGTAGTCTGACCGGGCGTTGTGCATGTCGAGCCAAAGTGACCTAGATCCTCTGATGCAGCCTCTGTCGATGTTGTGTAGTCCTCCGCAATCGTGGGCGTCTGGATCTCCCTAGCTCAGTCGCTCGTTGGATTAGTATGCCTCTGGTGTAAAGCGACCAGCTCTGCTGTGGTAGAGAGGGAGAGAGAGAGAGAGAGAGAGAAATAAAGAGTGATATATATATATATATATATATATATATATATATATATATATATATAGAGAGAGAGAGAGAGAGAGAGAGAGAGAGAGAGAGCGAGAGAGAGAGAGAGAGAGATAGATAGTTCTATTATCGTCCTCGGAGGTCAAATATGACCTATGGGACCAAATGAACATGTCATGTGGTGTGAGTGGAGGTCATAAGTGACTCTCGATGCTCAAAAATGGCTGAAATAAGCGTCGCAATAGAGAGTCCACATCGTGGTTGGGAGAGGAAGGTATGTAGGGAGAGCTTATGGCTGAATATATGGGGAAAAGAAGACCTAATGTGGTCAAAAGATGAGCACTCAAGTAGTGTGTGGTACTCACTTTCTCGCACTTTACGAGGGCATAAGGTGCAAAGTCAATGACACTCCTCGCCAGTACCCCAACGTCCTGTCTCGCAGCGTAGAGAATGGGAGCTAAGACGAATGGAGGCAATGGTGTGGATCGTACTCAACTGGATGGGCTCAAGGATGTAGGGATGGGTTCGGTTACCTCGTTTGGAGAAGAGGAGAGATTTGTAGTTTGGGGCAACGTGTGTGGTGTAATGGCTGAAGCGAGAACCTCCGGATTTCTCCCAAGCCGTGATACATTGGCGTTGTAAGAAGGCCTCATTAACTTGGGAGTCGATCGTCGACGCATCCTTGACCAAGTGACATGCATCCCATCTTCCAAACCCAACAGAAAGAAAACATAACACAACAATCGAATGAGCTACTCAAAGACACAACAATAGACTCAATAGACTTAGAACCATTTCTTGATGTCAAGCATCCACCCCGAGCTTAGTAGTTTGCTCTTGCATGTCTTTTGAACCTTTTGACTTGCTTCATATGCGATTCTAGGAAGTCGATGCAAAGGGCTACGTTGTGTCTTACGCATGTAATCCACAACCCTTTGCATGCCCAAGACCTCAATGGGAAGCGATCCGGACTCAAGAAGTAAGAGCATGTAGGGTGTTTGTGTCTTGACTTGGAGAAAGTTGGTGAGAAAACGCTTTTGGACATTCTCAAACTCTTTCCAAGTAGACTTCCTGATGCTTCCACCCCACACCTCCACTCCATAAAGAAGCACTGGTGTCACCAATGTGTCAAAGAGGTACTTTTTGAGAGCCCAACACTTGATCTCTCCAGCATTGCACATGTTCTCAAATGCATAATAAGCCCTCTTTCCGGCTTCCAAGCGACGCATTGCACAATTCTTCCATTTATGATTGGATGGAACCTCAAGGCCAAGGTACTTGAAGTGATTTACCACTTCAAGTTGCTCATTGTTGTATACAATGCATGGATTTTTGTCATTGAGGGTCTTTACAAGCATAACTTTGGTTTTGGATCCATTCACGATCAGCCCGCTATGTAGGCAAAAGTGTTCCAAGACACTCATATGCTTTTGTGCATCTTCTAAGGTATGTGCCAAGAGCACTACATCATCAGCATAAAGCAAAAGCATGATCACCACATTTCTGATCTTAACCTCTTCTATGCCTTCTTGCTGCATAAAATCAAGAACCATGCATTCCAATTCATCAATGAGTAGCCCAAAGAGGGTTGGGGAAAGTGGGCATCCTTGTTTGACACCGATGGTGCTTGCAAAAAATTCTGAAATTCCATCTCCCATACGTAATCGACATATCACTTTTTGGTAGATGCGAAAAACTGCATGCATAAATTCTCTATGCACTTGAAGGCTTTGCATACGTCTCCAAAGATTTCCTCGCGGTACCATGTCAAAAGCGAGAGAGAGAGAGAGAGAGAGAGAGAGAGAGAGAGAGAGAGAGAGAGAGAGAGAGAGAGAGAGAGAGAGAGGAAAATAGAGAGCGAGAGCGAGAGAAAGAGAAAGAGAGATAGCGAGAACGATATCGAGAGATAGGGTACGTAGAGAGAGAGAGAGAGAGAGAGAGAGAGAGAGAGAGAGAGAGAGAGAGAGAGAAAGAGAGATAGCAAGAGCGAGATCAAGAGAGAGAGAAAGAGAGATAGCGAGAGCGAGATCGAGAGAGAAAGAATGAGAGATAGGGTACGTAGAGACAGAGAGAGAGAAATAGAGAGATAGAGAGTGATATATATATATATATAGATAGATAGATAGAGAGAGAGAGAGAAAGAATTAACTAGAGATAGCTACAGAGGTAGAGAGAGAGAGAGATAGATAGTAGATAGAGAAAGTCAGCGTGAAAGAGTTAGGTTGACTGACCAGTTGTGTGAAAAGGACGGAAACTCTCTCTATCTCTCTCTCTCTCCCTCTAGAAGAAACTATGGAACTAAAAGAGGCAAAGGGTTTTTGCCCGCTACATGCATTGTCATGTACACCTGGGAGTGCACATATGTGTCTACCCATATAGGATTTGACCAATAAAGACGAGATTTTGACCCGATGGTCCTGATCTCCGTACACCTCTAGACCAAGGTGTATGGAGATCGGGCAAAACTAGAGAATGCGAGGTAGTTTACATTGTGAGGAGTATATATATTAAAACAACATTCATAATCATTGTAGATGGCAACGTCATCAACTAACATGGAGGAAAAGATTGCATGCTCGTGCACGCTCTGCAGGTATCAAATCTTGCGCATGCGTAGGATATGTAATGAGCATGTGCACAAGTACGGAGAGTTTGCTAGAGAAATCGTACAGAATCTACGATACGACTCCTACGTAACGGGCATTGATTTTCGTGATATACATCTGAGAAGGAGAGAGAGAGAAAAAGGATTATGTGTGAAGGTCCGACCAATATAGAGCCAAGGATGGAAGCAGAAAAGGGCTTACAGATACAAGACGACGGCATGGAGGATATGTTGGATGCCTTCTTCCAGACAAGCGAGGAGAACGCTAACGAAGTAGCACCAGAAGCCGTGCGCCTATCTCTTGAAGACATGTTGAGGAAGTTGGCACGTCAACCAATCTATGAAGGCGCCAAAATATTTGTGCTTCATACTTGTCTGACGTTTTTGAATCTTCAGTCAGTGTACGGGTGGTCAGATGCAAGCATCACTGCTTTGTTTAGGTACGTAATTTACAAAAGATATTTTCCGATTGCAACGGTGGCGTGCATGGGGAGCTTTTTAATTTAATGTGGCTTAAATAGGTTGTTGCGGGAGCAACTTCTCCCGGCTGGCAATGAAACGCCCCCCTCCGGCCAGACGCAAAGCAGCTATTGACCTCAGTTGGCTTGGACTACAACAAGATTCATGCATGTCCAAATGATTGCATTTTTCGCAATGAATTTGCAGATTGTCTATCGTGTCCTAAGTGCAGAGCAATGCGCTACAAACAAGATGCGGTTGGCGAGACAGTGCCAGCTAAAGTGTTGCGGCATTTCCCTATTATTCTTAGGATAAAAAGCATGTTTTGTTGTGGTTCCATTGTAAAGTTGATGCGGTGGCATTCTACGAATAGATCCACTGACGCAACATTTAGGGTGCCCGCTAATTCAAAGGCTTGGAGGCACATTGAAGATAGCCACATTTTAAGAGTGAACCACACAATTTGCGTTTGGGCATGGCAATGGATAGAGTCAATCCATTTGAATTGAGAAGCTCGTCATGGAGCACTTGTCCTGTGTGTCTTATCAATTACAACCTCCCGCCGTGGCTTGCCATCAAGAAGGGTCATTTGATATTAAGCTTGATTGTACCTTGTAAGTTCAAGGCAAAAAACATGGATGTTTATCTAGCTCCACTAGTTGAAGAGCTCGAGGAGTTATGGCATGGGATCGACATAGCAGACGCGGTTGAACCAGTAGGACAACAGCATGCAAGGATCCATGGACTTCTTATGTAGACTATGCATGATTGGCTAGGATATGGAGAAGCTTCTGGTAATGGTTCTTGATTTACAAAATTCTCGCTATTCGCAAGCACTTTGCCTTGGCTTGAATCATGCTTTAATATATGAAAGGCTTACAACTTTGGGATACAATGCATGTCCAATTTGCGGGCCGGCTTTGGATGTGCGCTATTCTGCCTCTCTTCGAAAGATAATTTATCAAGGCCACCACCGTTATCTTCCAGATGACCATCACTTGCGCGAAGGTCAACTTGGTCGCGTCGAATGTCGTCCTATGCATGTACAAGAGTGGCGTCGCCGATGGGAGCAACATGAGGGGCAACCTGTTCCAGGAATGAAACGTTTGTCCATTCTCCATACATTGTCGTACTGGGGTGATCTACTAATTAACCATTTGCTGGATCCAATGCATATATTCAAGAATGTGGGAGAGCTCCTCTGGAAGACAATCATGGGAATGAAAGACAATCGAGCTTCACGAGATGATTTGCAGTCAGTTGAAAAGATGCCATAGGTGTGGCCTTTCACCAATGCAGCTGGCCAAAAAAGGCTTCCAAGAGCGCCATGGGTATTGCTAAAAAGCAAGGAGCAACAAGTTAAAAGGGTGATTTCAGAGTTCAGGACGCCAACCGGATATATGCGATGTCTCAAGATAGCATTCACCTGTGACGATCAACTGTCAGGACTGAAATCGCACGACTGGCATAAGTTCTTGCAATTCATTCTTCCAATTGCGATCAAGGGGTGTTTAACGGAGGAAGTGCGGACCTGCATATACAAGATTTCAGAGCTAGTGCGGTGGATCTCTTCCAAGGAGATACAAGAGGAATCTATTGCAGTCGCAAGGGCTAACTCCATTGAGGCAGTTTGCATGATTGAGAAGTATCTACCCACGAGCTACCTAACTATCCAAATGCACTTGCTCGTCCATGTAGTAGATGAGGTTGCAGTGGCAGGTACAGTCCACAGCTGTTGGATGTTCTTTCTAGAGCGGTTCATGAAAACGCTTAAGGGTTTTGTTCACCAAAAAGCACGTCCATAGGGGAGCATGGCAGAAGGAGGGCTGGTGGAAGAGTCTCTTGTCTTGACGACCGAATTTCTATCCGATTATGACCCATAAATGCCTCGACTCTGGAGCGATGAGGAGGATGCAAGACTGGTGGGAGAGGAGCTGCAGGGGCAAGGGGTGCCAAAGAAAATGAACGGCGCCATGCGAGAAAAGATCATGAAGTTCTGTATACAAAATTCAGAGCCGATGCAAAAATGGCTTGAAAGGTACGAAGAAGAGAAAGAGAGACGCAATAGGGAGCGACACGATTTTACGCGAAGCCGAACGACTAGAGGCTTACCCTTGCCAGACTATCTCGCTCCTCTACCTGAATTCCCTACAATGGCATGGTTGGACAAGACAGTGAGAGCAGCTCGACAGATTGGAGAACCCATATCTCTAGAAGAGGAAGAGCTGGCTATTGGATGTTCTTGGACGGATACGCCGCGACTGACGTCAGCACAGCGAGAACTCACCTAACATGTAATGTCAGCTAAGGACGAAGCTCGACCTGCAGGCACGTGGAAGCAAGCATAAGATGTCAACCTACACTTGACCGACTCCTAACTAATTCTTACAGAGGTCTCTACCAATTGCCTAAGTCAAAGCCTTCAAGAGTGCATAAGAGGAAACTTCCTACAACTCTTTCTAGAGCCGAACACCCATCAAACAATCTCAAAACACCATAGAACTTGAAGGAGACCCTACTAATACCAATAGGTCGCTCTCCCTAAGGTCTATGAACCAAAATCCCAACCCAAAACACCTGGGTGCAGAAACACGTAGGATGTCTGGCCGAAATCTGCAGGTCTTCGTTTCCAAAATCTAAAGTGTCTAATGTGTAGTTCTACTCAATGTGAACGCGTGGATATGCTGCAATGCAAAATCGGACAACAGATGCTCACCCAAACACCCGATGAAGCTCGTAGAAGGAGCTCGCAAAACCGGACCGTACGCGCGCAATGTAGGTATCGGCGCATAGCTCTCGTCGGGGGCAACACGCTGCGCTTCTCCACGCTCGATTCCAACCACCGGAGCACACGTAGCATTAAGATGAAGCTCACACTCTCTCTCTCGTACACAGTACGCTCACTCAAAAACTTCAAAACTGCCTTTTAAAATGACAAAAGGTTTTTTCATTAAGGTCAAAAAGTGGTATATATACCTTAAAATTTCTCAAACCCTAAAGTTCCAAAATCAATGATCTACTCAATCTAACTAACAAAACTGGGATACAATCTGGAAACTTCTGTAAGTCCCAATATTTACAAGGTGAAAAATCAGGTTTTCCTCAATGAATGAATAATTACAAAAAATAATAATCCTCTGAGTAGTTAGTGTCGTGGGGTGTGTCCATCTTCTAACACTCCTCCCCTTCTTGCTCATGTCGTCCCCGACATGGTCGTTGATCTGCTTCTTCATCGTATCGTTTCTCGCATCTTTAGCAGAGATTCATATCTTGCGTGCAAGTTCATCATTGTCGGGCCAAAAATGTTGTTTATGGTGAAGAAGCCTGTGTAGAATGCTTCTTCAACAGCCTGGAGGTGATAGGATGGTAGAAACATTATCCTTTGATATAGTGCATGTATCACCTTCTTGGAAGGTTGACCAGAGAGATCATAAGCGCATCTGTATGTATCTTGGAAGAAAAAGATGTTGTCGATCACCTGTCCTGGCTTGAAAGTCTCGAATACTCCTAAGAGGGTTGTGCAGATTTTCCTCATCATAATGCATGTAAGGTCAAGTGAGCCAGTGAACAACTTTATGGCACCCGTTAGGGTTTTCACCATGTATTGGACACTTATTCTCTCACCTGCCTTCAAGCTCGGCAGCTTAGGGTAGTTCAGCCAAGTGGGTTGGCTCCTTTGCAAAATTTCCTGTGCTTTCCACGTCCTAATCCTTGGTAGAGGACAAAAGTTGAGGTTGTCTGTGATATTTTTAGGTGCCTCTACCAAGTGGATTAGGTATTGTGGGTACTTTGTAAGCCAGGCCTTCCTCCACTTTGGCTGAGAATCCACAATGAGCTTGACCCCTTTTGGTTTTGAGGTATCTGCATTGAAAAGGCGTACGGCTGGATCTTCTCTGATCCGCTTGTTTATGGTAGCTGCCTCATATTTCAGCAATGGATATGGGAGAGAGGGTTGAAGCCACTCGCGCCTGAGGTTGCTAGCGTTGATCTTCTGAATGTTCATAGACTTGAAGACCCTCTGCTCCCACTCCAAGGCTTCCTTTGTGGTTTCTCTGAGCTCCACCTCTATTGCTTTATGCAATTTTTCTTCCTCTTCATGTGTTAGATCCTGTGGCTCTTGAGAGGATCCTTCTAGGATTTCCTCTTGCATAGGCGTTTCCACCGGATCTGCCACATTTTCTAGGTCAATGACCTCATTGGCGGCTAGCCCTGTGCTCTCTGGCTCTCCTGCTTTCTGTCCCTTTAACTCCTCAATTTGCCTCAGGAGTTTCTGTTTTTCCGTTTCTGCTTCTTCGCCCATATTCACGAGGAGGTCATTAAGTTCGGCGTTTATTCTTTCCGCCTCCTCGAGCTTTCTCTTCATGATTTCTACTTCCTCTTGCAGGGATTTTTGGCCCTCTTCCATTCTCGTTTGCATGACTATAGATCCTTTTGCCATCATCAATCTCTACTTTTTCTCTAGAGTCAGCTCTTTCTGAAGTTCTTGCATTTGCTCTTCATAGAGTTGACTCTTAGTCGTGATTTGAGTCGAGCTAGTAGCTCTGACTCTAGCAGGTGATGCTCGCAGTCTCTGGATGGTCTGGTCTTTTACTTTGAGTTGGTCCTTGAGCTCAAGGACCTCATCTTGGCTTGCTTCTTGATCTATCTCTGCTCTTTCCTTGGCGTTCCTCATGGCTTCTACTTCTTTAGATTCTTCTGCCAGCTATAGTGTCAGATTATCTCTTTCCTTCTCGGCATCTAGCAGTGACTTGTTGAGTTGCTGACACTCTTCTTCAACTGCTTGCATTCTTTTTGCGGCTGCCTTATTTGCTTCTTCCATTGCCTGGCAGTTTTGTAGTGCCCTTGCTAGGCTAGCCTGTAGCTCAGCTTCCCTCTCCTTTTGCCTATGGATTTGTCCTTTTGCAGAGCGTCTACTTCCATTTTAATCTTTACTTCAGTGGCCTTGAGAGCTGTCATCTCTTTCTCTGAAGCCATGGATTGTGCTCTCAACCCTGTTGGCTTTGTCATCACCACGTCCCAGTCGTTGGAGGGCGGGTGTAGGTCCATTGTATCTATAGCAATTTCCTTTAACTCTACTAGCCTGATGCCTTGCATCTGTTCTTTAGGCCCTGTCCTCGCCAAGTCGAATGCGACTGTGGTGGATTCTTCCTTCATATATCGTGCAGCTAGCAAGTCCAAAAATGCATAATAAGAATCTTCTAATTCTTTTTGCTCACTTTGAGTCTTAGCCTCTTCTTTCGGCTCCGGATCTTGTCTCTGCTCTTGCTCACGTGCTTGCTGTTCTTCTTGTTTGTCCTCAGCCTCCTTACCTTCTGGTGGAGGGCTGCTAGGAGGTGGTGAGGGCTGTGGTGATGGCTGTGGGCTGGGTTTAGGGCTGGCCGGTAGAGATGTTGGCTTGCCCTTTAAATCCCTGTCTGCTTTAGTTTTTCTTTCTCTTTCTTGGCTCTCTTGCTCATCTAGCAGTTTCTGCCTTATTTGTTGTACTTCCTCCTCTGTGAAAGGGACATGTGGAATGTTCTCTGATGCAGCATCAAAAATCTCAAAATTCTTGATATAGTCTTCAAATCGGTCCCTTTGCACTCTTCTGGACGATCCTGACATAGACTCTAGAGAAGGCTTCCAGAGTTCACTTAAATCACCCTTGAGGGTTCTCTCTGCTCGGAAGCTCTCCAACAGCCTCTCTAGTCTTGCCGCTTTCTGTGACCTTGTTTCTTTGGCCGGCACTTGAGCAAATTCCTTCTTCCCTTTCTTCTGCTCGGGTTGCTCCTCTTGAACAGGCTCTAGCCGTCTCTTCAAACTTGTTGCCACCCTTGGTGATCTTTGCGGCTCATCTTCCTTGTCTTCTTTTAGCCTCCGCCAATCATTCTGAGACGGGGGGTCAGGCCACCTTCCCTTTGCGTGTAGTGCCCCATTAATCACCTTGGTGATTAGTTCTCCTGGCACTATATAGGTTGGCTTCTTGTTACCCATCTTTATTAGGTTGTCGTGTATATATGCCGCATAGTTGATTATCTTTGGGGTGCCTTTCGTCATTGCCCAAGTGAATGTCGTGGCAATTGCACCTGGCGGCATTCTGTACTTCTGTGGCCTCTTCGTGCACATGTGGAAGTACTGGTTGTATAACTTGCTCATGATGGCCACTCTTGGGTTGGCAATGTCTCCAAAGGTGTAATTCCCTTTTTTCTCATGGTACACCTTTACCGCATCCCTTCTTTTTGTTACACTATCCCCCTCGTTGGAGAGGTCTAGTGCATCTACTACAACCCGCTCAGTGATTATTATCTCCGTTCCTAGCCTTCCTTGTAGATCTGTTACTTTGGCCACTCCATCCTCTTTGATAGTTGTCACAAACTCCCAGATTCTTTTGATGTCCACCCCTGCCGGTATTGCTTCAAAGTAGTTGTGGAGATCAATCTTCTCCAAGTATCCGGCCATCTTGCTTCGTAAGAACTCGTTGAGCTCTCGCGGCAACATTGGTAGCTCTATAACATTGCCTTCAGTGTCTTTGAACACTCCTTGGTAGATCTTTAGGTCGTTGGACTCTAACAAATCTTCTTGTATCCATGTACACGTGGGCTTTAGTGTTCCTTCTGGAATGACGAAGGGTTCCACTTCTTCCAGGTAATCCTTGATGGTCATTCTTCTCTTCTTTGCCGATGATTTCACAGCTGCCATAGATCCTGTTGCACTCAGTAGTCCGAATTAGCATTTTTTCCATATTAGCTGCGAAACTGAGTTTTACTTATCCAAATGACTTGAAAATTGAAAATAAAGCTTAAAAGGAACTTGTGAAGCTATGCATGTGCTCACAGTGCAAATCTGGCCAAAATTTTTCATCTAGACATCCTACGCGTAGGATGTCTTTTTCATCAAAATGACATGAAACTTGTCCTTTGGGTAGTCCTTGGCCTATGGAACATGGCTATGTGCTTGGATTTGGAGTGGATTTTTGGGTTGATTCAGGCTTTTAGGTCACAATATGGGTAGAAAGTCCATTATAGGTAGCAATTGATGTCCAAATGGGTTGAAAACTGGTATATGGGCTTATTGCACCATGGTACTAGCTCCCATGATGTCACTCTTTACACAGAAGGCTAAATTTATATTGGAGACATCCTACGCGTAGGATGTCTTTTTCATCAAAATGACTTGAAACTTGTCCTGTGGGTTATCCTTGGCCTATGGAATATGGCCATGTTCTTGGATTTGGATTTGGATTTGGACAAGATTTGATGCTTGTAAGGGCGTGTGTGGTGTTTTTGGGCTCAAAAAATGTATCTTGATAGTGTTGGGGGTCAAAAATGATTATAATGGCTTCAAACATGATATATGGGCTCCTGATGAGGTGATTGGATTTGGAATGATCAAACATCCTCTGCTAGTCAAAAAAGTCAAATAGACATCCTATGCTTAGGATGTCTATTTCATCATTTTTTACTTCTGACCACACAGATTGGTTGTTGATGTGTTGGTGAATGTGTTGTGCAAGTTTCATTGGATTTGGACAAGATTTGGTAGGTCTATAGCCCATTACTGCCTCTATGCCCTAACTTTGCGTTTTTTATGCATATGAGGTCAATTTTAGTCCAAATGTGATAGACTTGGTGTATAGCTTGTAAATGTCATTCAAAAAATGTGCATGATAAAAAATGTTGGAGTCTGTGCCCAAAAGTGCCCTTGAGACATCCTACACGTAGGATGTCTCCTGGTGATTTTTTCCATGGATGGTGCTCCGAGTGCTTGCCCTTGGTCCCCCTAAGTCCCTTTTGAGCCTATTTTCAACAAAAAAGTCAAATGGATAGAGAATAACTCCCTGTGTGGACTTCAGAGCCTCCGAGCCGTTTTCTGACTTTTGGAGTGCTTTTTGGCGATGAATTTTCTTGATGTTGGTCTCCATAGCTTCCCGATCCCTTGGGGATCCTTGCCGTATGGTTTTTGTCGACTTTGGCTTCACTGGAGCTCCATTTGGCAATTTGTCACTCTAGAAGCACCCGTGGTTGCGTTTACATACCTTCGATGATTTGTGGTGGTCTACCACCATAGGACTTGGTTGTTGATGGTCTAGGAAGGCCGCTCGTGAAGTTTGGTGACAAACGGACTTGCGGTTTGGCCGCAAGAGCAATTTGACGCTTTGTGTGTCTGATGCCGTCTCTGAAGTTTAGTGCCGCTTCGGGTCACTTTTTGGTCATGCGGGTCATATAGACTTGTCGAGCATGTCGAGATGCTCCTACCCATGAATTTTGGTAGCATTTGGTCGCCGTTTCGCCGATTTCCCATTTGATGGCCTCTTGCGGGTTTCTGGGAATTAGGGTTTTTTCCGATGGTTTCCTACTGCCTTTGGATATCCAGGACTGGTCTCCTAGATTAGGGTAAGCTACCGATGAAGTCTTGTTGCTTTCGGGCTAGCCGTTAGGCCGTCGTCGCGACATAATGACAAATATGCGCGGAAAGCTCAAGGTGGTGAGCCTACCTCTCATGTCTGGAGCTCGTCGGGTAGTCGTGCGCATCGTAGAAGCTGCTGGAAGGTCGGTCCGCTCTAGGTGGCAGAAGCTCTCTCCACAAAGTCTATAGTGAGAATGAGGTGAAAATTTCTTATAATGGAGGTCCCCGAACCACTTTTCACGAAATTTGACATGTGCTCCTATCTCCTTGCGAGATGCGGTTTAGGCTCAAAAATTTCTTGATTTGGACTCCATTTGCTCTGTTTACCAGAAATTTGGCATTTCGGTCAAAACCTGGCCAAAACACGCTTTCCCTCCAGTCTCATAATTGCACCCCCACTGTACCATAGGTTGTCCTAGAGTCACTGGTGATCCCCATATTTTTTGTTTTTCATTACGACTGTTTTTCACCTGCTTTTTGTAATTTTGAAGTTTTTCTGCCGAAAATTAGCAAAATTAAAAGAAAAATAGCAAATCAAACCTAAAAAATTCCCAAAAATCATAATAAATCACAAACATCACCGCAAAACATTATATACACTCGCATGCAATTTTTATGGCCGGATTTATCCATTTTACCAATATTTTGCTCGAAAATGGCTATTTCTACTTATATACAGACAGTTAGGGGCTTGATTTGGTGTTTGGCCCCATATACCTGTAGATACATGTTGTATAAGGGCATATGTACTTGGGTTACTCCAAAAAAGTTCGCAATCAAACAACAACCCTTAAAATAGTCGAAAATCATGCCCTTTTTTGTTGTTTCTGTTATTGGTTCCGCATTTGAGAATGCCTCCCTCCCTCCTAGCCGGAGTCCTCCCGGACGACAAGGTATCGCCTCGGAGTATGTGTCGTGCATAGGTTGAAAAAGTTGTGCTTATGCCTGGCCGATTAATGTGGCCCTACCTTATGCATACTTGGTCAATGCATGGAAAAATTAATGTTGTGCAAGACAAGGGAATAAGCAAGATGCTTATTGGCATTCGCCATCGAGGTTTCCTGTTTTCTTTGCAAGTAACAGTTGTAACTCTACTGCTCTCTGTTTAATTGTCTTTTTTGCAAAAGGCACTGGCTTTGCCAACACTGTTGATAGAGCCGTAGCTGTGTCTAAGGAGAGAATTGGCTAGGCCGTAATGGTTATGGGCCGTATTGCCTTTGCTTTCCATTGGTATTTTGTTGCTCTCGGTTTTTGTAGATGGTTTGGAACTTTCTTGTTTGCCACTGGTTTGTTGTTGATTGACATCCACATAAGTCGGTTTTCCTTTGTGAAATGCAGCGGTCTGCCATTTATTGTTGTTTGTACTGAAGGGAGTTCCTTTTGCTTTTGCTTTGGTATCCAAATGCGAGTGACATTTGGGTTATGGCTAAGCATTTTCTTTGGGATCCATATCTGTTTTATGCCCTTGGTTTGTGGTTGAACCATCTGCTTTGTTGGAATTCTGTTGTTGCATTGTTGTTTGTCTGCCATGGCATTTCTATCCTTCTGCATCCATACTTGTTTCCCTTGTTTTGGTAACCTAGATCTTTGCATTGTGGTCGGTGACTTCATATGTCTGTAATTAGCATGGTTGGCTTTTACCTGATTGTTGGTTTCGAGTATCATGTTGTTCTTTGATGGCATGTGTGCTTTTGACTTTGTTTCCAGTGATTGCATGGCTTGCAGCTGATTATTATGGTATTGCTGGGCAAAGGCTGTCACCTGTTGTTCATGTGCATGCTTTCCAATCTATCTGCACATTGTATTCTTTTTGCCAAGGTTGCCTCAACATCATTGGGTGTTGTGTGCTTTCATCTGCCACCACATAGAATTTGTCTGGGTAAATATATTGATGTATCTGTACATGCAATATAGTCCATCCCAATGTTTTTAACGGGTGGGATGTGCTACTTTCCAGCACTTGAAGAGTAGGATGAAGTTGACCTATGACTTTGAGCTGTTGGTATAATCCGTAGAGATCAAATTTGCTTGAGCTCCTGAATCAAGCAAGGATGTCGATTCAACTTGATTGCTGCCCACTTTGACCTCAATTATTGGCTCCACTGTTTCTTCATCCAACTTTGTCAGTCGAATGGCATTGATTCGCAATGGTGGTCCACTTTGTTGTTGTTGTTGCAGAAGTCTTCTTTTTGCAATGCGTTCTTGTGCTTCTGCTTGAGCTTCCTCTCGTACTCTCTGTTTTTCCCTCATTCTTTGTTTTCCTTGATGAATTTGTTGGAGCATCTCCTGTGTGAGTGGTAGATGATATCTCGTCAGTCGACATCCACTAATCCAGTTCAGCATTTCTTCACCTGCTAATGTAGCAAGCTTGACATCTCCACTTTCTGATAGATCACTAATCACAAATGGTCTCATCCCTCGCTTTTTAAGTTTCTTGGCATGTTGCTTTAAGGTATAAACAAGTACGTAATCACCTGTTTTGAACTCTTTAGTGCGCACATGTTTGTCAAAAAATTCTTTTTGTCTTCTCTTTTTAGCATAGATTTAAGCCACAGCTCGTAAGCGGAGTTCATCTAGCTTTTCAAGATCATCTATTCTTGAAGAGAGCTCATGCCCTGTCCATTCTAAGCTTTTTGTTTCTCGTAGAGTTGGAATTAAAAACTCTATGGGTAGTATAGCATTTAGGCTAAACACCATGTTGTACGGTGTTGTTCCTATTGATGTTTTGTAAGCTACCCTGTATGCCCACAGTGTTGAGTGTAGCTGCTGATCCCAATATGTTCTTGATTCTGACACTATTTTAGTGAGAACCGTGCATAGTGTTTTATTTGTGGCCTCAGCTTGTCCATTGGCTTGTGGATGGTATGGTGTAGATTTCTTATGTATGACCATGAATTCCTCTAGCAGATATTCAATCACTTCATTGAGAAAATGTGTCCCACGATCATTGACAATTTCTATTGGTAACCCGTAACGTACAAAAACATTCTCATACAAAAATTGTGCAGTGGTGCGTGCATCAGCTTTTTGTGTTGCCTTGGCTTCGACCCATTTTGTGAGATAGTCCGTAGCCACAATGATATATTGGGTATGGGTGCGATATGCAGGGGGTGATATAGGTCCCACAAAATCAATGCCCCATTTTTCAAATGCTCTTGCTCCCATCATTGTCCGTAATGGCATCTCATCTCTTTTTATTGGCACCTTGGTGTGTTGACATGCGTCACAATGCTTTACAAACTCTTCAGCATCCATGGAAATATGGGCCACCAAATTCCTGCCGGTTAAGACAATTTTTGTCGTCTTATCGCCCGAAAAATGGCCTCCACTTATTCCGCTATGTGCATGTTCTAGAATTAGCAGGTATTCGCTTTCACTTGCACATATTCTAAGTTGATTGTCCTTTCCTCGCTTATAGAGTTGGTTCCCAATTAACTGGAATTCACGAGCTTCCAGCTCTATAGCTTTTTTCCGTGCTCTTGTGATGTTTTCATGGAACGTCCTGGTGGTTAAGAAGTCAATGATATATTGACTCCATGCAGGTGCTATGTTTACCTGAAACAAATTTGCGTGATCCACTAGTCGTTTGGCACTACATATAATACAATTGGTAACATAAGAATATGTGTCCGCATACATAGTTGGCCAATATACCCCTAACTATTTCAGTCTCTGGTGTGTTTTCACTGTTGAACAATGAAAGGCACAATCCTGGACATGTGCCTCTTCAAGGTAGCACTCGAATTCTTCCAGATTTATACATAATCGTAGGATTGGGTCCGATCCAAGATGATACAGCCGTCCTACTATCAACTGGAAGTTTTTTGTTTGTCGAATTGTTTGCTGTTTGGATCTGTATTCCGTATTATCAAACTTACTTCCAAAGGAAAGAATGCTAACAATTTCCTGAGACCATTTGGGTACCATTTCAATATTGAAAAGTACGCATCTGGTATGTCATCATCTATTCCTTTAGGAGCTTCCCCGTTGTGTATCCTTGAAAGATGATCCACTCGTAGATGGGTTTTACCCTTTTTGACCACCACTGTGAAGTCAAATTCTAGCAATATAATAAACCAGCGTACGATTCTCCCTGTATTGCATGGTTTATTTACCAGATACAAAAGAGCTTGATGATCCGTGAAGAACACAAATTTTTTTGCAAGCAAATAATGCCGAAATTTCTTTACAACATAAATCATTGCTAACCCTTTCCGCTCGGTGGTTGTGTAGTTCTTCTCTGCACTGTTTAACTGACGGCTCGAATAGCAAACCGGAAAATCCATTGTTTCGTCTTCAGGTTGAGCCAGAATACTTCCAATGGCATATGAAGAAGCATCAATGTGAACATGGAATATCTTTTCCCAATCTGGTGCCTTCAGTACAGGTGCTGATATAAGGTTTTCCTTCAGCTTTTGGAATGAAGTTTCACACTCCTCGGTCCACTCGAAATTGACTAGCAAACAATACAGAGGTTGTGCGATAACCGCATATATGTATATGAATCTTCGATAATATCCGCAGTGTCCCATGAAGGATTGCACTTGTTTCGCATTAGTAGGCCTGGGTAGGTCTACAATGACTTTGACTTTGTCCAGGTCTATGGTTATGCCATTTCTTGAGACAATGTGTCCTAAGATGCGGCCTTGCTTAACCATGAATACACACTTTTCCGGGTTAAGACAGATTCGATATGTTTTGCATTTTTCAAAGACCTTTTGCAAATGGTCGATATGTTCCTCTCGTAGAAGAGAGTGTACACAAAGATCATCCATGTAAATTTCTAAGAATATTCTTAGGTATTCCTTGAATGCGTGCGTCATTAACCTTTGGAAAGTGGCTAGGGCATTAGTTAAGCCAAACGGCATAACTGGATACGCATAAATTCCCCATTCTGTGGCAAATGTTGTTTTGTGTTGATCCTCCCTTGCTATTGCCAGTTGGTTGTGTCCTGAAAACCCATCCAGAAAGGAATGGAAACGACTCCTTGGAATTCTATTGGTAGCGTGGTGTTTCCATCTTCTCCCTCGCAATATTCTCCAACCTTGTTCAATGGTACTGGCTTAGTGTTTAGTTGAGGCCTGTCCAACTCCTTGATCCCTTCCTGTAGCTTCAAGGTGGGGTATTTCACTCCAAATTTTTCTAGGCATTTACCTACTATGGTCCACATGTTTGGTCGTAACCTTAGGAGTTCTACTAATGTGATTGTGCATGCCACCGGAGTGGACAACAACTCAATCAGTCCTTGCGAATCCATCACTTTGTTAGAAGAAAGTCTTTGAGATGGGATTGCTCTCACCTCCAACTTGACTTCGTACTCTCCTAGGTAAGAGGGTAAAGTTCTCAACGAGTCTGGTTGGCTGTGCCCTGAACTAATTGATCCTTGGTCTCCCCCTTGTGAATGTATCTCAAAGTTCATTTGCGATCTTGCCTCAAATTCTTCAATAGGGGGTAAGGTTACATTCTTTTCTTTTCTCGTGCTATTCAGGTGGTTAGTCATCCTATTAGCCTCGTTGGCCTCACGGATTTGCTTCCACATATCATCTAGACCGTTACAGTCCTTACCCATTTCTGCCAACATTTTAGGCTGGAACCCGTCACTTGTCCCATCTGTGGTATTTGGCACTATGATAGCTCTATTCTGGACTCTAGGCATTAGTGAGTCTTTCCTTCGTTTCTACATGTTTCTCTAAAGTTGGTTGGATAGGGGTTGGAGCTGGTGTCTCATGCCAATTTGCAGGTTTACCCAGCGGGTCTTCCATCAATGATTGAGCTGTTTCGATCATCTTTTTACACATATCCAACCTCTATTTTTCTATTTCTGCATATGGATACGTCATCCACCTTTGCTCCTGGGTTTGGTTCTTTTTAAGTCTAGCTTCATAAGCTTTTAGAAGTGCATCCAACTGCTCATTTACCTTGTCAGCCAGTATAGATCGTCCTGATCCTGCACTTTTGGGCTCTGCTATTTCCTTGGGTGCTATGGTTGCCGTGGTGTGTGAGCTTAAGCTAGCTAGATCCTCTAACCGCTCTAATCTCTCCTTTGTATGTTTTAACTCATCGAATAGAGCCGTTTTCTCTCCTTCCTTCTTGGCTTTCCTACGCGCCTCTCTAGCTTTCCAAGTGCTTCTCTGATTTCTTGTTTCTGAACTTTGGGCATCGGTTTTTGGTTCTTCAACTATGGGTTCGTTCGTTCTTCTTTGAGCTTGGGCTCGTGTTACCGCCTGGATGGGTATGATTGTTTCATTTTCCGATCCTCCATTGGAAGGTACTGTTTCTAACATGTTCAAGGTGGTTTTTTCTCCTTTATTCGGGTTTTTAGGGCAATCGAGAATCAACTGAGTAATTCTACATTCTGGGCAATACGCATTGACTCTAATGATTTCATCATGAGGACAGTCTCTCAGCCAATGGTCTCCACCACACTTGTAGCAGGGTCCCTTGGGTTGTTGAGGTGCTCCTTGAGCTCCTCTTTGTTGGTAAGCATGTCTCTGTCCGCCCATGCCTCCATTGGCTATGAATATCAGTGTTCGTTCATCTAAACTATATCTTCCTTCTCCTGCTGCCTGTGCAGCAGTTGGTGGTCCTGTATTTCCTATCATGCTCCATGGTTCAGGTGTCGAGGGTTCTTTCGGTGGATAATAGACAGGGTTTGCCGCATATCCATTGGGATCTTCATAATATGCATGCATAGGCACCAAAGCCTTATCCTTTGATTCAGTTACCGTTGGTGTGTATCTTATACCAACTGGTCGTAATCCTAGTAGGGGTGGTTGTTGCCCCAACACCGGTTGTGGTCTTTCTACACCTACAGGTCCTGGTAGGTTGCCTGCTTGATATCTAGACATCGGTGGAACTTGAGGGGAAGCTACCAGAACTTGGGGAGTGTAAGGTCTCTCTCTCACATACCCCTTGTTATAATAACATTCCTCGGTCCCATGGTTTGTCCATTTTTGTTCAATAGCACACCACTTGGGCTGTTTAGCCTGCGGTTTGGCGTACAAGTTGATCTTTTTTAGCACTTCATCTACAAGCTGCTCTTGGTTTACAGCTACTTCTCCTTTCGGTGCTGTCTTAGAAGACTTGCTTCCACTTTGTTGTGAATACCAATCATCATCAAGGTCCTTGAAGTCCCCCTCTTTGTAGCACAATTGTCCACCAGGTAAAGAGCCTCCTTGGTCAACTCATTCAATGTCGTGCTCCTCTTCATATGTAAGTCTTTCTGGAGATCTGCATTCCTTAGTCCTTGGATGACTGAGTTGGGTTCTTCAACAGGACATAACTTAACATATCTTTTTAGTCTTAGAGCTGCCTTTCGTACAGATTCTCCATCTTTCTGTTTGAATTTATGGATCTGTGAGACGGTATTATGAGCTATTTCCCTTTGTGAGAATTCCTCAATAAACTCGTCAAACACTTCCTCCATAGACTCAAAGTCTCTACGCTCTACAGAGTCAAACCAAGTGGCAGCATCATCCTCTAGGGTTAGTCCAAACCCTGCAAATTGGGTAGGAAAATCTAACACCTCTTTGGCTCTAATTACACGCACAAAGGCTGCTACATGATCTCTTGGGACTCTGCTTCCTGTGTATTTCTTGTTTACCTATTTTTGCACTTGAGAAGGCCTAATTCTTCGATGATCTACAAACCTCATCATTGGATCTCCCCATTCTAATCGATATACCTCCTCAGGTCTTCTGTAATAGACTAGTTCCTCTCCCAATGGTGCTCCTAAGCCATAATTTCTAACAGTTCTCGCTGGAGGTGGTTCTTCTCTTCAAACTCGTTCTATGGGTGGTCCTCCAGGCTCTTTCGACCCTTGAGTCTTTGGCTTACTCTCTCCCTGATACCTTGAATAGAGTGGTGGTTCTTGCAAATCCCTTAGCCCTCGTGCGGCTTGATAACCATCTCGGTTTCGGTCTTGTTCCAATGTTGCACTCTGTCGAAGCCATGCCTGCAATGATGGCTCGTTTGCTGGTTGGTCTTGGTTGTTGAATGCTTGGGGTCGGGTGGAATGTGAGGTAGCGTCATACTCATCTGAAAAAGGATTCGTTGACTTGCTTGGGGTGTAGGTGGCTCTTAGCACTTCCTCAGGGGCATATGCTGATGCTCCTGGACCTGTTTCCCTTTCTACCTCCTCTGGGAGAATACATTGGTATTCTCGCCCGTATCTATCAACAAAAACTATACCCTTCCCCATAGTAGTTTCATTAGAGAACAAGTAAAGAACCTTGTCTTTGCTTAATTTGTTTACGTATGGTTCTTTGCTGCGAAAGTAAGAGACTATACCCTCACTCTCATGTGTGTAGATTCCCACGTTCTCGTTATATGTTGGAACCCTGGTTGTTTTCTTATCATACATAAAAATAGCTCCAGGCTGATCAATGTTTGGTGGCGGTTCTTGAGTGTCTGAAATCATTTTCCCTTTCGCCACATTATCTCCATATCTGTTGTAATCTTCAGGGTTACTAACTATCAGATAGTGGTTCCAATTTTCGTCTCGGAAATTATCTCCATCATCATAGACTCGGATTATCTCCAATCTTTGAGTTGGTCTCTCTTCGATACAAATGCACTTGCGTCCTCGATAATCAGAATAGACTAGGGCTCCTCTTGAGTTTGTTCCCTCTAAGAAGATCACAGTGAGCTTGAAATCATTCAAAGGATTTTGGGAGGTGCTTCCTCCTCGCATAGGTCCATCATAGGTGAAACCTCCTGGCTATTGACTACCCATAATGAAGAAAGATTTGTCTGACAAAGTGTTAGTATCACTACCTTTCTCAATAATCGGTGCTAGAGGATCTAGCCTTGCCTGAGTTACACTCTCTTCAGTGGACACTAAGCTTCCTTGGTCACCTGCCACCTTCTGGTCTCTAACAATGTATCTTCTTGATCTTAAATTCATCAAACTTATCAATGCAATTTATCACAAATCCAACCACTCACCTGGAAAAGGATCAGTTTCTGCACGACTTCTTTCTTTGTTGCTGAATAAACCTGTACACAAGCGTTTTAATTTCGGCAATCGAGTCAAAGCATTTATCTACTAGAGGTTACCTTAGTAATGATTGGTATAACTGGAGAGTCAATCTCAACCACTACTGTATTTTATACACTGCTGATGTTCTGGATTAGGTCTACTAATCTGAAATTGTACTTCCCTCAGATGTTGATCAATTTACGCGAAAAAGTTTGAATTCAGTCTTTGCTTCGTCAAATGGGCAAACAAGGTCCAAATTCACTTCTGAAAGAAGTTCTGGAACCCTTAAGCCAAATGGAATCTCACTGTCTATCCACAGTCAAATTTTCCTTGCAGTATGCCCCAATAGACATCCTACGCGTAGGTTGTCTCCTGCTGTGTTTTGCCTCGATTTTTGCACTGTGGTTTCCCCTTGTTGTGCTGAGCCTACAGCTGCTTTTACTTTTTGATTTGGACACCTATTAGCTGGTCAATGAGTCAGAAACCTGTTCCAACAGCCTGTTGCTGATATTGCTCAGTCTAATCAACTCCAATTTGAACCAAAATTGACTAGGAGACTTGCCTTAGTCTATACAACACCTTGCTATGCTCACTGTCAAAGTCTGGCTTCAATTTCTTGCTTTATACATCCTATGCGTAGGATGTCTTTTTCATCAGAATGGCTTCAAACTCAAAGCCTAGGCTCCCCTTGAGTTGTTGATCACTTTGGTGTACTCAAAATTTGGTTTGGAGTCCAAAATCACTCAGAAGACATCCTACGTGTAGGATGTCTTTTTGGCCTGTTTGACCCCAAACTTGTCCCACAGCTTCCCCTTGATGTCAGTAACCCAGTGGTATGCTTAGATTTTGGTTTGGATTTCAAAAGTTCCAAATTTCATTTGTTCTTGCCTTTTTCAGTCAAAAGTGCTAAAATCCGCTTTGAACCCAATTTTCTCACCCAAATGAGGTGAAACCCCTTTCAGTCACTCAATATATCATGCAAGACATACTCATACAGCCATCTTATGGTTTTGGTCTCAAAATAATGTTTTCGCACTATTTGGGTAGGATGTCCGGCAATTTCAGTCTATCTGGCCTTATCCTGTCAAGATATGGCCAAGTTTCCACTTTCCAGTTGAAATTAGGATAAACCCTACCTTCTGAACACACTAGTCAACTCAAAATCCCAAAATTCCTCCCAGATTAGCCTGTAGACATCCTACTCATAGGATGTCTCCTGGCTTAAAATTAATTTTTTTCCTGACAGAAATGCTTCTGATGCTCTGTAGATCTATCAGAAACACTCACAGTAACTTTTGGACTTCAATTAGGCTTTCGAACACAGCTTTGCGTCTTTTTGCGTCTTGTACAAACTTGTAATGACTTTACAAAGCAAGTATACATGCATGAAATGCTCTAGATCTTGAATCATGATGTCCTACTTACTCTACTCCTACTTATCATGTGAAATGGTGATAATGGTGTTTTTGGTTGCTATTTGGCCTCTCCGGACTCTCAAGCTCTCCTCTCACCGCTTCTACCACTCCAACTCCTACTCAAGAACTCGACTACTACCTAAAACTACCTAAGTCTACCTCATCTACCTAAGTCAAAGGATCTAGGCCAGACACACGCTTCCTAGACTCCCTCTAAGACCTAGAGAGTCCTCCACCCTCTGATCCTATCTAAATGTAAAACAAGACTCTTGGCGAGGCAAAAATCCCAATCCTCAAGGATTAGTCTCGGTCACCTACCTAAGGTTTTCGTCCCCGGCAGCGGCGCCAATGTTGGACAGATACGCCACGACGGACGTCAGCACATCGAGAACTCACCTAACATGTAATGTCATATAAGGACGAAGTTCGACCCATAGGCGCGTGGAAGCAAGCATAAGATGTCAACCTACACTCGACCGAATCCTAACTAATTCTTACAGAGGTCTCTACCAATTGCCTAAGTCAAAGCCTTCAAGAGTGCATAAGAGGAAACTTCCTACAACGCTTTCTAGAGCCGAACACCCATCAAACAATCTCGAAACACCATAGAACTTGAAGTAGACCCTACTAATACCAAGGTGGCTCTCCCTAAGGTCTATGAACCAAAATCCCAACCCAAAACACTTGGTGCAGAAACACGTAGGATGTCTGGCCGAAATCTGCAGATCTTCGTTTCCAAAATCTAAAGTGCCTAATGTGTAGTTCTACTCAATGTGAACGCGTGGATATGCTGCAATGCAAAATCAGACAACACATGCTCACCCAAACACCCGATGAAGCTCGTAGAAGGAGCTCGCAAAACCGGACCGTACGTGCGCAATGTAGGTATCGGCGCGTAGCTCTCGTCGGGGGCAACACGCTGCACTTCTCCGCGCTCGATTCCAACCACCGAAGCACACGTAGCGTCAAGATGAAGCTCACTCTCTCTCTCTCTCTCTCTCTCTCTCTCGTACACAGTACGCTCACTCAAAAACTTCAAAACTTCCTTTTAAAATGATAAAAGGTTTTTTTATTAAGGTCAAAAAGTGGTATATATACCTTACAATTTCTCAAACCCTAAAGTTCCAAAATCAACCATCTACTCAATGTAACTATCAAAACTGGGATACAATCTGGAAACTTCTATAAGTCCCAATATTTACAAGGTGAAAAATCAGGTTTTCCTCAATGAATGAATAATTTAAAAAAATAATAGTCCTCCGAGTAGTTAGTGTTGTGGGGTGTGTCCAGCTTCTAACAGATGTGACTGGAGGTATCATACATACATGGCACTGTGGTTGCATGGACAGCATTTCAGAACACAACGAATTGACAGCAGAAGAAACACGTTTGACAGTGCGGTAATGGTTAGTTTCATGCAAAAGAGCAGAGCTAGTGCCAGAGACACGAATGAGAGCACTAGCAACCTGCATTACTGTGGTCTGGTGTCAAATATCCTGAAAGTCATCTTCAGGCGGTTTGAGATGTTTTTGTTGGATGTGAAGTGGTTTAAGGTGATTATTTCTGGTTGCAATGCAGCGGTACGCAGAGGTGGAAACAAGCTTGTGCAAATAGATTTTACAAAGGTTTGGACAGATGCGAGCGACACATTTGCTCTCCCCGAACATTGCGAGCAAGTGGTCTTTGTATCGGACCCTCGAGAGCGACAATGGTGGTTTGTGATTCAGGTTGCTCCAAGAAATAAACAAGTATTTGAAGGGCAAGAGCTCCTGGAGGAAAGTCGATCAGACGACGCAGATACTACTATGACATTAGCTGAGATGGACGAAGGTATGGCAGAAGAAGCTGACAGATATACGAGGGATGACGCAGACGAGGGAGATATGACACTTGTGGATGAAGATGCAATGGATGAAGACAATCTGCCAGAACGAGTTGGGACAGAGTTATGTCTGCAATTAGAGATAGACGATGATACGGTGCACGATCTTATCGATGATGCCTCACTCGTCGAGGCCTAGGCCTGTGAGTGTTTGTGTGAAGACATTGATTTAAAATTAAGCTTAAAGTTAATTTAAACAAAGGTGTTCTGACGCTTTCTTTTACTTTATTTGTGCAGGACTTTAGTATGGCAGAACAGTTTCCAGATCCCACTTCTATGAGTGCAGATGCATTTATGGGCTTCATCACACGGATGACGCCCAGTCAGATGGCAGACGCGTCTCAGTACTGGGTAGCCAAAGGCACGGGTACTACGCCTCCGGGCTTCACACCCGAATGTCCGACGCCTATGGGGGGGACGCCTATGGGGGGGGGGACGCCTACGGGTACGACACCTGCGAGGTCTCCCATCACAGCCGCTTTGACACCTATGGATACGGTAGAGGCGGGTACGTCCTCATCTCCGCAGCACAAGCGCACTCGCCGATCTTGGCCATCGTCAAGTGGAGGTGGTGGTTGCTGTGGAGGAGGGTCCACAGATGCTTCGACCCCTCCTCGCTCATGACCCCCGTCCTACCCAGGCACACCTCTCGACACACCTCTTAGAACACCTCGAACACCTTGGGGGGCACACGATCCTAGTGCCTCCAATCTCTATATTGTACGGGCAGATGGTTCTGTTGACATGGATAGAGTTGGGACTGAGATGAGACAGTGGATTCACCAGCTCGCGAAGTTGCAGTTTTCGACCAGCATTCTGACGCCTTGGCCTGAGCAGGATCGCGATAAAATCAATTATAGTGGAGACCATCATGAGAGAGTATCAGGCTGCTCCAGGTTCAAAGGATCTTCCGAGGAGGTGGATCAAGGATGTTGCACGGGACACCGTGAAACATTGACGAGATCCAGCTTGGCAGGCTTTCAGGACCGGCAGGCCGAAGCCTTCGGGCATCCCACATGAGACGTGGCAGCAGATCAGAGAGGATGAGCGGACAGCGGACACGCGGTTCAGACACATTAGGGGAATTTTGAGGTCACTTTTGTGCCCTGTAAGAATATGTAGAGAGAGAATATATACTTTATTTTAAAAATAGTGAAATGTTTGTAAAAAGGTGAGTTTGCGTCCTTTTTACCTCCGCCGAAACATGTCATTGTCAAATCTTTCTAGGATCTTTAGTATTCTAAAAAATACTCCCTCCAAAACTAACGAAAACGTCAGTTCTGGCCCAAAATTCAAAATTTCCAAAAGTTGAAACAAACCTTTTCTGTGTCGTCTTCTTCCTCGTATCTGCAGAGCTTTTCTCTATAGTACTATCTCTGACAAATACTGTTAATAGACTTCCATGGAGAAGAGAAGCTTATACCATCTACACATTGAGCTAAATGAAGAATATTGTCCAATGCGCAAGAGAAACAAATGTGCAGAGGTGTCCTCGTCCATATTTGAAGCAATGCGGCAAGATTAAAAAAAACACATTGATCTCTGGACTGATGGAAGATTGTATCCAGTGGACCCAATGACAAAGAGCACTCCCCCATTATCAAATTGTTCATCTTTGATAAAATTTGTGGGTGATGGTCAAAGAGGGTTGTTGGGTTATACACAGAGTCTTGCGGTAGAGAGAGATATTCTTAAGTTAGAAGATCATTTGGCCAAACAAATGATAAATACTCTTAAACAACAGCTTGAGGAATGTAAAGAGATCAACGAAAAGCTACAAACTCAGCTCAAACAAGCTAGAAGAAAGAATACAATGTTAGGAAACAGACAAAGAGAAAAGAAGTTAAAGAACATTGAAGCCTTGAGACGTGGTGGAGGAGGTTGCAGCAAGAGAATCAGAGCAGCAAGGTATATATGCTTATTTTATATTGTTAAGTTGCTACTATTCTTTGTTAATATGCTTAGGTTACTTTTCTTTGTTAATATGCGTAGGTTACTTTTCTTTGTTAATATGCGTAGGTTACTTTTCTTTGTTAGGTTGTTAATCTTTTTGTTAGGTTGTTATTAAGACCCTATTGCAGCTGTTCTTTATTAAATGATTAATATTCAGTTAACTTTAATTTAGTTGATCACTGTTTGTTTATTTTGTTGGTGTCATTTGGACAAGATCAATAATCAGTTAATTTTGTACCTTTTGATTTAGGACTTTGCTACAACCAAACTCTGCATCAAACATGGAAATGGCAGCTAAACATTATTGTGATGTTTTACCTCCCAAGGTTGCCAAAAAGATTTTCACAGAGAAGAAGTTTAACAAGGCAAAGGAGCAGTGCATTGAGGGATTTTTGTAGAGCTCTTGCTTGGACAAGGAGGATGTGCAATATACTATGGATAAGGTAGGCATTAGCAGAGATGGTTATAGCAAGCTGTTCAGAAATGTGAACTCAAGGTTAAAGCAATGTAAAGTCAGGTCCTCTTTGCTTCCAAAGCCATCCATTGTGCAGCAGGCAAGGAAAAAGATCAATGAGAGGATAATGGAGATGTTGGGTGAGCCTCACCACATTCATGGTACCTATCATGGTAAAAAGAGGGATCTTCAATTTGACGAGTTCAATAATATTTTCCTTGACTTGAAGACACTTCAGAAGGAAATGATCAGATTCTATGAGCTGGAGCATACAGAAGCAAATGGTGTTGTCAGTTTTGTGATAAAGCTTGATGAATGCGAGATTGTTAAGAACAGAAAAATTGAGAGGATTTCCATAACTTTAATGAACAGAGCATTGAAACCGAAGGATACCAAGTACTTCAGCGTGCAATCGGAGAAGAATGTCTAGTGGCTAGGTTCTTTTGAAGTAGAGAGTGAAGACTTTGATGTTCTGGATTGGGTTTTCCATCAAACAACAATACCTGAAGTCATTAATGCACAAGAATTAGGGGAAGAGCTTGAAGTTGAAGGGTTTGGAAGTTACAGGGTGGAATGGCACATGGGAGGAGACCTTAAAACCCTTAAATGTATGTACAATGTCTCCAAAGGAGCTATGGCAAAGATCCCTTGTCTGTATTGTATGGCATCAGCAAAAGAATGTAATCCTGCAAATTGGAACAAAGCACCCAATAGGCATACTCAAGATCCAAACTTCAAAGCAGTTTTAAATATTCCACTTGCTAATGTCCATATATGCACTCTGCATGCTCTTTGCAGAATTGTGGAGAAAATTGTACATCTGTATGTGGGGTTTGCCTGGAAGTTACAGCCAAAAGCAGCTAGAGATGCTGCAATGAAATGTATTGAAAGGGTTTTATCAGAAATTGGCCTTCACAGTGGTAAGGTTAAGATTGAAACAGACCTGAAGAGATCTTCAAATGGAAACAATGTGCCTAGAAAGGTCTTTGTTGGTGGTGTGAAGGCCAGAGCTTTCCTAGGGTTTCATGGCAAACTAGGAAAGGTAAATGACAAGAAGGGTTCATCCAATGTGAAGTATAACAAGTGGAAAGCTCTCCACAATGCCATCAAAGATCATGGTCTTGAAGGTACATCAAGAAATGAGGTCCCCATAGTGGGCAAGCACATAGGATGCCATTGTGGCAAAATAACCAATAAGGCCAGGGAAGAATCCAAAAATTTTGATGGCTTCCTCCTTTTCCACCAATATTAACTTCTCTAACCCTGGAGGAAGCTGATATGAACCAACAACCTTTGCAAGTTCTTTAATTGCAAGCATTGGCAGCAATGGTTCTCTTGTAAACTTGTTATGGAATATAATGACAGTCTCTTTGTTGAGCTTCCCAATAAAGTGTCCCAAGCTCTGGTTCCTTCCTAAATTTAATGGTCTGGAACCCTTCCCCCTGCCAAGGAATTTGTCTGTGTCCAGTATTTCAATCTGCAAAAATATGTCTTGGTTAATTGTTTGGCACATTAATTAGACAAAGCAAAATGGTCATAAACATACCTTAGGAGACTCATCCTCCTCAAAAAAGGCAGGTTCCCATATATCAATGGATCTAGTTGGCCTTACTTCATAATCTCTGGTCTTTTCCTCTCCCATATGCTCTATTTTAAGCCTTTTTTGGATCTCATTGAACTCCTCTTCAAAAGGTACACCCTGTTGCTCATATCTCAGAACAATGTCCTGCACAAGCTTTCCAACACTTGAGCTGTTAAAAAAAATTTATGCCTCTGTGTCCAAGACTGCTAAGGGGCAAGGTGAGTAATCAATGAATCCTATGTCATTACATCCCCACTCAGCCAAAACTACCAAAGAATAATCTTCCCTTAGATCAAAAAGATGCTGAATGTCATTCAGCAAAACATATTCCTTTTTGTTAACTTTGTATGTGGAAAATGTTGTTGTGCAATGCAAAGGATCAACATCTTCATCCTCAATGTCAACATTCTCCACTTTAGTGATGTTTTCTGCTTTAAATTTTGCAATGTCCAGCATCTCAATGCTTTGTAGTTTCTCTTCCTCTTCATGGAACTCCATCTCCCTCTCCTCTTCCTCCTGGTCCTCCTCAGCCTGAGAAATCTGCTTTGGAATCTGTTTGCCCTCTGGTGTTGGGAGTACACTGAAGAAAATGATAAGTCCAAGGTCATACTCTACCAACTGGCAATGCATATTACCATGAAATTTGCAAGGCTTTATGATCTTTTTCCAGTCTGGATGAAGGCTTGAACACTTCTTTGCAATACCTGTCCTTGCCAAGCTACCTGCTTTGCATATATCAAGCCTGTGATCTCTGGTCAATGCTGTATATATCTCTATCAATTCACTAATTTGTGTGGAGAAGCCATCCACAAGTAGTTGAAGCTCAAAGGCATCATTAAAAATCTCTTTGACACTTTGAAATCTTGCAAGTTCATTAACTTTGTAAAGAAAAGACATCAGCCTCTCATCAGCGGTCTCTTGCATATCCTCTGTATCCATTATGACAATCCACAAATGTCTGAGAAAGAGAAAAGAGAATTCCATCAAGACATTAAGAAGTAGACATGACATTAAGAAATATATTTCTTCTATGACTAAAATATATCAATAAACTACCCTTCCTTAATAATGCAAAAAACTAATAATGGTTTACAAACAAGTATGCAAGTTGTAAATCTAAGCAAGCAAGAAAGAATTACAACAAATCGTGTCACTTGCTACGCGAGCTGTGAGGGTGAGGAGAGAGTTGGCACTCAATAAATTTGCTTACGGCGTGTCACTGGGTAAGCGGTCGACACCTTCAAAATTCGCGCACGGGGTGTCGCGGGGTGTCGCTTGGAGGCTTTATTTCTAGCCTTGTGAAGGACAATGAGCGGAAAAGTGGGTTGGGTAGGTTGTTTATATGGCCAAAAATGCCGCCTCGGGGGGTGTGCCAAGCGGTTTTCGCCTCTAAGTTTGTGCCCAACGGCTAGTATGCGCCTAGGGAGTTGTGCACCTAGGGAGTTGGGCATAGCGCCCTATACAAGCCCAAGAAGCACTCAAATCGAGCACATTCTTGCCCGATTTTTCACGATTCTTGCTGCGCTATTATCCAATTCTTGCGGCGCTTTCACAACCCAATTTTACCCGCACTTGGAACAATTGTCACCCCGTCACCCTGTGCGCGATCTTTGTATGTGTGAACTTTTTCCTCGCTTTGCTATTTCGCCTACGGGGTGTCACTCGGTTGCGAGTCGCTTGGAAGGTGAAAACTTCCAATGCTATGGTTATCCCGCACGTGGTGTCATAATAGGAAAAAAATGTTTGTTGTTTGTTAATAATGTTTGTTGTTTGTTGTGCAGCAATCATTCCTATTCCTTTTGAAGATGGCAAGGACCAAGAAGAACAATCGTCACCCCGTCACCCCGTGCGCGATCTTTGTATGTGTGAACTTTTTCCTCGCTTTGCTATTTCGCCTACAGGGTGTCACTCGGTCGCGAGCCGCTTGGAAGGTGGAAACTTCCAATGCTATGGTTATCCCGCACGGGGTGTCATAATAGGAAAAAAATGTTTGTTGTTTGTTACTAATGTTTGTTGTTTGTTGTGCAGCAATCATATCCTTCGTTAGTATAAAGTGACCAGCCAAAGTTGTAGAAACTGGTTTTGCATTTTGCATTGCAAACCTTTCTAGTACCTTCTTGATGTAATCCTCTTGAGATAGCTTTATTGTCTTCTCCGTCCTTTCCCTTGATATTTTCATACCAAGTATTCTCTTTGCAGCACCTAACATTCATTGAAAAATATTTAGACAGCTCCTCTTTTAGGTCTTTGATGTCCTGCATGTTAGCACTTGCAATCAACATGTCATCAACATACAACATAAGGATGATGAATTTCCCATCTCCCAAATTCTTCGTGTAGACGCAATGATCCGAGTTGCATCTTTTGAATCCATGATCCAACATCCATCGATCAAACTTCAAGTACCAGTTTCTTGATGCTTGCTTTAAACCATACAAGCTCTTCTTTAATCTGCAAACCATTTTCTCCTTACCTTTTACTTCATACCCCTTTGGTTGAAGCATGTAGATTTCCTCCTCTAAGTCACCGTGAGGGAATGCCGTATTTACATCCATTTGCTCGAGATTTAGATCATGAGCAGCCACAAGGCTTAAGACAAGCCTAATTGAATTCATTTTTACAACATGAGAAAATATTTCATTGAAGTCAATACCTTTCCTTTGAGAAAACCCTTCTACCACAAGCCTAGACTTGTACCTTTTCTTCCCACCTTCTTCTTCCTTCACCTTATACACCCATTTGTTTTGAAGTGTCCGCTTACCTTTAGGCAACTCAACCAACTCCCATGTTTGGTTGCGATGTAGTGAGTCCATATCCACTTGCATTCTCTTCATCCTTTCTTCTTTGAAATCATGTTGCATAGCTTCTTCGTATGATTCCGGCTCTCCAGAATCTGAGATCAAGAGATGGTTGAAGGAAGGAACAAACCTTTCTGGAGGTCTACTTGCTCTTGTAGATCTTCGGGGAATAGGTTGAGGCTCCTCATTTGGTTGACGTTGTTGCACATTGTCACCGTTTGCAGTCCTTGAGTCTTCACCGTCCTCAAGCTCCATGTACTCATCGCCTGTTTCTTTTGTTTTTTCTCTTTCCAAGTAATCTTTGTACATATTTTGTTCGTTAAAAATTACATTCCTACTCCTTAAGATTTTACCATCTTCAGGATTCCATAGGCGATACCCAAAGTCACCTTCTCCATAGCCAATGAAGAAACACTTTTTGGACTTTGCATCTAGCTTTGATCTTAGGCTTCTATCTATGTGCATGAAAGCCTCACACCCAAACACTTTGAGAAATGCATAATTCACCGGTTTACATGTCCATGCCTCTTCTGGAACTCCCCCATCCAATGCCATTGAGGGTGACCGGTTGATCAAGTACACAGACGTACTTACAGCTTCTGCCCAAAGCTCAAGCGGTAGGCCTGCATGCAGCCGCATGCTTCGTGGTCGCTCCATGATTGTCATGTTCATCCTTTCAAGTATTCCATTTTGTTGAGGTGTCCATGGGGTTGTCTTTTGCCTCCGAATTCCATTGCTAGCACAAAATCTTGGCTGCAATATTCACCTCCATTGTCGGATCTGAGGCATTTAACCTTGGTACCTGTTTCATTCTCCACAAAGGCTTTCTACCTTTGTAATATGGAAAATACATCGGACTTATTCTTCATGATATAAACCCATGTTTTTCTAGTCGCATCGTCTATGAATGTTACAGAGTACAACGAGCCACCAAGTGATGGTGTACTTGTAGGACCCCAAACATCAGAATATACCAGCTCAAGTTTTTTACTTTTTCTTTCATTTCCTGATTTTTGAAATTTTACCCTCTTTTGTTTACCATAAATACAGTATACACAAATCTCTAAGTCCACTTCTTTCAAACCTGACAGAAGCTTCTTTGTTTGAAGGATTTGCATTCCGTTGGCACTCATATGCCCAAGCCGGTAGTGCCAACCTTTTCTCCCTTGGCAACCACCAAAGATCCCTTTGAGATCTTCCATCGTTTGTTTCCAAATGCAATGTTATGACCTTTATCGTCCAATTGTCCTGTAGAGATCAAATTTTCTAGAAGAGAAGGAACATGCCTAACATCTTTAAGCTTCCATTCATTTCCGTTAGCAGTTTTGACAGAAACTGTACCTTTGCCGACAATCTCACAAGCTTCATCGTCTCCCAAGTATACGTACCCAAAATTAGCTTTGGTGTAATCTTGGATATGTTGCTTGTGTGGTGTCGCATGGAATGAAGCCCCAGAATCTACTATCCAGGAATTAGACACATTGTCTAATGAGAGAATTAGAGCATCTTGCTCTACTTTACCTACCACATTGCCTTCCGATGTTGGCTTGTTGTCTTGAGACTCTGTCTCCTTCTTCTTCTTGGACCAACAATCCTTCTTGACGTGGCCCTTCTTGCCGCAGTTCCAACATTCAAGAACTGACTTTGTGCGTGACTTGCTCCGTCTTGAGCGATCATGACCTTTTTGGTTTTTAAACCTCTCCTTAGGCCTTCCTCTTGTTTCCACTGACAGTGCAGCACTCGATGATTCTCTTGTGCTTCTCCTTCGTATTTCCTCGCTTAGGAGAACACCCACAACATCATCAAACTTAAGAGTATTTGTGCCAGAAATAGAATTACTTGCAGCCATCACAAGGATGTTCCAACTATCCGGTAGAGATGATAATATAAGGAGAGCTCGCACTTTGTCATCAAAATTGATTTTTACCGATTGAAGTTGACTTATGTTTGTGTTAAAGTCATTTAGGTGTTCTGCAACTGAACCATTCTCTGCCATCTTTAGATTGAACAAGCGCTTCATGAGAAATACCTTATTGGATGCCGATGGTTCTCGTAGAAGTCATCAAGTGACTTCATCAAGTCCTCCGTGGTCTTCATCTCTGAAACGTTGAAGGCCACCGTTGACTCCAAGCTGAACCGGATTGTTCCCAGTGCCTTTCGATCAAGGACAATCTATGCGTCATCTGCCATCGTTGCGGGCTTCTTTGTAAGATCGCCTAGTGGCAAATAGAGGTCCTTCTGGTAGAGATAGTCTTCAATCTGCATCTTCCAATGTTGGTAGTTTTTGCCGTTGAAATTCTCAATCTTGAGCTTCCTTTCTTCTGCCATAACTCCCACTCAATTCAAGGAATCCTTTCCTTGAGATAATTTAGCTATGAGCAAACCTTGCTTTGATACCAATTGTTAGGAAATAAGACGTAGCTAAATAGATATTTGAGTAGATTACTTAATGGAGAGAGATAGATTTCACACACAAGAGATTAGAGAGTAGAAAGAGAGAGAGAGAGAGAGAGAGAGAGTACACACGATATACGTGGTTCACCCAATGTGGGCTACGTCCACGGGAAAGCAGCCACTAAATGGCTTTAGTACTTCAAAACAAGAAGTATTTTACAAAGGGATTATACCCTTAATAGAGCTCCCACCTTGCTTCACTCTCACCACGTTGCACTCACCTTGTTGCATCAACTTCACACTCTTAAATGTGTGTAGAAATGGCCTCCTTTTATAGTCCAAAAGGGCTACCCTCTCTCATGAGAGGCAGCCATGTGTAGCCGCCCTTGTGTAGAAATCGGACCCTCCTATCCGTCCATGTGTGGCCGCCCTTGAGAAGACAAGTCCGCTTTGAATTCAGCCACCGGCCATTGACTACCGGCCAACCCATAGGTCATTTTCCAACCACTTTCCGGCCGTCGTCCGGTCATAATATTCCGGTGAAAATGAATATTCCGGTGAAGGAAAAAAAAGTCTCGGGGGCTTTCGTCCCCGAGGCCCCTAAAGTTGCCCCTGATTTTTGGCCGTGAAAATTTTGGTTTCCGGCGAGGGATTTTGCTTCACGCACGATGGCTTCTCCTCATAATGGGGGCCTGTTAACCCTCACGGCTCACGGAAACCCTATCACCTACGAGACGGACGTTGTAACCTACGGTGGACATTGTATTATTTATTTGGTAGAGTCAGGTACCGGGCTTGTCGGACCAATAGAAAAAGGGTAAGAGTGATCGCCGATGAGAGGCGCACTCTAACTGGGACATTCAAGGGATTAGTTGGCTAAGCATGGGCGCCCAAGTGTGAATGGGTTGAGCTCATATAAAAGCCAACTAAACCTAAAATTCACTTATTCTCTCATTTGTGCAATAGAAGAGTGCTCTTGCTCCATCTCCATCTCCATTTTCTTCTTCTTCACCTCCTTGTGTGTGTGTGTGTATGTGTGTGTGTGTGTGTGTGTGTGTGTGAGAGAGAGAGAGAGAGAGAGTGCGATCGAGCATTGCGGCGGCACGACGGCGGTGAAGCGGTTGAGCGCGACGTAGCGGCATCTCCTTCTTCTTCGCGGCGAGGAATCATCCACGGCAGGAGCATAGAGCGGTGAGTGACACACCATTGCTCTCTTTTGAGCTTACTAATTAAGCTAGTTGTGTGCTTGGAGCCGTCTGTGGCTCGCACACAGTGTTAGGCAAGGCCCTTGCTTCGACAGTGCGGCAAGGAGCACACATTTTTTGCGCCGCTACCGGGGAATCGCACTGCACTAAGCCCAAGAGGCACTTTGTGCTTCTCCTATGAGGTGTTTGTAGTAGGAAAGAAGAGGAAGAGGAAGAGGAATGAGTTATTTTTCTGCAAGTTGTTAATTTTTGTATTGTCTGCAAGTTGTGTGATTTCTGCATAATGTTGTGTTTTCTGTTTGCACACAGTCTTTGCACAATTAGTAGTCGTTAGCTTGTTCGCAGTGAATGAATAAGTAGGAAGGCAGTTAGCAATTTCTGTTTGCACACAGTCTGCACACAGTTTTCTGTCAAGGTTTGCCTGCACACAGTCTTTGCACAGTAAGGTAGTGAGAGAGGAAGTAGGTGGACAATTAGCCCACTGTCAGTAAGCAGTTAGCACAGTGGTTAACAGATTAGTTAGTAGATTAGTTAGTGGTTAGCAACACTGTTAGTAAGTAGATAAGATAGTGAGCTGTCTGTGAGCTGTTGACAGAGAGGTTAGGTAGGTGTTGACAGTGTGTGTGGCCAAGAAAGGCTCACCTAAACCGCGCGTGAGTGACTGGGGGGCTACACTAAAATTTTGATCGGGTTCATTTGCCCAAGCCCAGGCCCAGGCCTCAGGCCTCAGTCTTATGATATATACTAGACTCACTCTTATATATATACCCTACCCCCTCAAGAGGGAATGAGAGCATGTGGGGCAAGTCCTCCACTCTCCTCCCTTCTCTTCCCACTTGCACCCTTAGACTTTCTAGCACGGCACATCCCTCTGACCGAGACGCTCGTTTTGATCTATCATACGTTCTATTCTATAGCTGGGTCAAAAAAAAAAGGACCAAAAAATCAAAAAAAAAAAAAAGAAAAGACTTGGGTTGTAAAACACCCAAAAATACTAGGTGAGCAGCCTTCACAGGCACTCACTGACACTTCTAGGGGATCCAAGTCATATGAACCTACGCTCTGGACGAGTGTTAGAGCACGAGCATATTGGTAGTGCCTCCATTCACGCGGGCACCCATTATTCCTCCACCCTAGGTTCTGGACCTTCGGCCGGGACTCAAGGTAGCGCGACCCAAGATCCTCATATCGCGTCTAGTGATTCTTCCTCTGACTACGATGTCATGGAGGGGTATCCTACACCAAACCCTGATAGTTCAAGTCAAGACATGCATGCCATGGGCCCACGGCCCGGGTCCAGCGTGTTTAGCCGCTTAAAAGAGACCCTTAGTAGAGCTACTCGCTCCGAACATGCGGTTAATGAAATAAATGAAGGGAGTGGGGAAGTAAATTCGTCATTCATGCCTAAAATAGACCCTATGCTTCTTGAGAGTGTGTATGTGAATGTTCCCTCCACTGCACCTCCTAATCCTTTAGGACTATCTCCCTCTGCGGTTTTACTACCCGATGGTAGGAGTCTTGCCGAAGTACAAGAGATCAAACGCTATATGCAAGCAACAAGGGAGAGGGAAATTGAGAACCTACGAAGGCTAGAACAAAGTCGAGCCCTGAAAGCAAAGGCTCCTATGACAACAATCATGCCAGCCGAGCAACCGAGTGCTCCCAAGGGAGCAGTCACGGAGGGGCAAGCGATGGGGAGCAATAATGCTTCCACTTCGAGGAAAACCTCCAGCACGCCAGGCCTAGATGGGATATTCCTAAACGAAAATTGGGAGTATGACCTACAAGCAGAAGCTTTAACTGATCGGTACACAGGACACACCTATCATGTGGGTTGGTTAGATGTTCTACAATCCACATCGGGTGCTACTAGCATAGATGAGCAACAAAAGAAAGTCTGTGATGTCCTCCATAGGATTGTCGAGTTAGAAAGACAGAACACAGGGATCAACATGCCTTCAACAGGCCTAATGAGATTCTTGGATACGGGAAAGGCCAACCAACCAACCCTATCACAAATGGAGACTCCCTCAGTGAGCCCCATTGATCCTCCATATGTTGTTTCGCCAGGAGCCTCAGTACAATCTGAGCCCACAAGTGGCAGCTTTACCTTCCCAGATCTAGCTCATCTTTCTCTTAATGACACTACGGCTACCATGCATATCCCAGTGGTGAGCATGACAAGAAGTACACCATGGAGTTCATTTGTTAACACTGCGCCAATGCCTAGTAGCACAGTGCCCCCAACTATACCTACATGTATGTATCAATCATGTGCACCTGTCGTACCTCAGCCTCATGTAGCTCCTACACCTCCGATTATTCCAAGAGCTTACAATCCACAATGGCATTATCCAAGCTCTTATACAGGTGGAGCCATGCCATTTAATAATAGCATGCCATATCAGGCACCCCCTATGCCTAGGGCCACGCCTGTAAACTTTAGACCACCGTCTGGTACACCACCATACGAAATATGGGACCCAAGAGCCGCGCGTATGCCAAGGCCAAGGCCAACTCCCATCTCACATGTGGTTCCAGGAGCACATGCACCCATTATACCTGCTCAAATAGGAGATTTGGCAGCATTTGCTCAAACTATCGGTCGCTCTATTGCGGAAAACATGCGTAGTGTACCTGATAGAGAGCCTAGGAGCAAGGCAGTTCAAGTAGCTAATCTCACACAGAAATTCAGTGGAGACGGAGATGATAGAAAGCATATGGAAGTCTTTGAACATGTGTGCGATTCCTTGGAAGAGCACAATGAGCTACATAAGTGTAAGGCTTTGAGTTTGACCCTAAGCGGAAAGGTTGGAGATTGGTATAGAACCTTAAGAGTAGAAGAGAAAACGATCTACTCTACTCTTAGGAGACTGTTCTTAAAAGAATACATACGAGAGGGAGTACTTTGGGGTGTAGCCTCTCAGCTCCAGAAAGCCCAACGAGAAGAAGGTGAATCCGTGAGAGACTTCATTAGTCGCCTAAAGAATTTGAATTCTCGATGCAATCCAAACGAGCGATTCAACAACAACCAATTGCTCGATAGATTCATTAGGGGACTACGACATGAAAGTTTCTGTAATGGCCTACTCATTAGAGGTATCACTACTTGGGAAGCAGTCACCATGAATGCAATCCAATTGGAGGATAATTTAATGATTGCAGGAGAAAGAGTGTCCGCCGAGCCGAAGTCTAGTAGCTCGCAAGCATCAGGGCATGAGCCAATGAAGATAAAGCCAATCGTGAAAGAGCAAACGATATCTGAGATGACTTTGGCAGATCTCACCA
The DNA here is from genome assembly GCF_014529385.1 of Adiantum capillus-veneris. Classification (NCBI taxonomy): domain Eukaryota; kingdom Viridiplantae; phylum Streptophyta; class Polypodiopsida; order Polypodiales; family Pteridaceae; genus Adiantum; species Adiantum capillus-veneris. Next base: position 49,713,387 of record NC_140937.1, read on the forward strand.
AGGCCATCCAAGAAAGCCTTAGGGGTAATCGTGCTCCACAAAACACTCATATGTATCCAAGAAGGGAGCAACAATGGTGCTCCATTTGCTTGGGCCCACATACTACGAGTGAATGCCCTACTTTCAGAGTCAAGTTTAACGGGACTTGTAATGCGTGTAGTAGGTATGGCCATCAAGCGAAGGATTGCCTAATGCTTAAACGCATCATGGAAAATAGACCGCCTATAGCTTGGGCAGACTCACCTCGAGTTCCTGCATTGATGCCTACCCCACCCATGGAGCAACAGTTGCCATTACAGCACATGGTCCCTAGAACCCAAAATGTGGTCCAAACCACACCGTTGCCACCTCTAGTGCTAGGACCGCAACCCCCTCATCCAAGAGTTACACCTATGAACCAAATAGGTTGCGAGTCATCTAGTACTTATGTAGATTGCGAAGAGGACATAGACTCTAGTATCACCTATGGAGTCGACATGCTTGAGGAGTGTCCCATGTACTATATGGAAGACCATTGGGGACAAATCAAACCGGTATATCAAGCTACTGCGCTAGCAGCAAGAGGCCAAAACATTAATAGTTTTGCCAAGAGACCACCTCTTCAGTGCTACGAATGTGGTGGACCACATCGAGTAGCTGAGTGCCCCATTAGAATGCAAAAGAATGCTGCACTAATGCAAACAAGTCAAGGGAGTGCATTGGCAATGCCAATACTCACTTGTAATCGTTGTGGCATAGATCATTTGATCGCACAGTGTCCTAACAATCCAAAAGCACCGAAAATCACACCATTGAACATAATAGAGATTGTTGATGGGACACCACCAACTATAAACATAGCACCAGTGAATGCACTCACACGGTCGATGCTCCAAAAGCAAAATTACATCCTCGAAGAGAGAGATGCTGCATCCATTGGCCGAGCGAGAAAGAAGAAAACACGAAGAAAGAAATCCCTTAATGCTTCTAGCTCAAAACCTAGTTCAAAGACTAACATAGGGACAGGAGAGGATCCCGTGTATATGAATGACCCTGAGGATGACTCAGATTCGATAGAGACCACGGAGACCAAAACTATTACTACAAAGGAAAAAGCCAGTGAGGAGGATCACGAGAGGGAATTACGACGAACACCAAAAGAGTATTCAAATTTAAACCGCCCAGTTGCGAACGCCCAAGATAAGCCACGAGAGACAAAAAATGAGGATTGCAAGAGAAAGATTGGAACCTATCCAAACCCAACAGTGGAAATTGAACGAGTCCAACAACTGAGGGGTTTGGTGAAAGAAACTCAACGAACATTAGAACCTGAACCCAAACATATCCAAATGTCAGACACAGTGTTTCCCACACAAGTTCAACCTCACAAGAACTACAGGTTGTTAGCTATACCCAGTATCATTCGGGAAGAGAGTGAGGGTAGGACATCTGAAAGTGGACACACACCTTTCCTACTAGAGAGAATGTTTGGTGAGGGAATGCCCGACCCCCTTGAGGAAGTGGAGATTCCATCTTCACCATTCTCTTGTCAGGGTCCTACGTCCCACAAGATGCCATTAACTGTTGCCAAATTGATGGATTTCATGTCTTCAGAAGTTAGAACCACCATCATGTCCAAACTATATAAAGACCCCGAGCTAGTCTCAGCTCTTCGAGCCTTCCTCAATGGAGAATTACAGGCCGGATTACCACAGTTTGCACATATGAACAAACCTGACTTGGTAATGAATGATGAGGAACATTTAGCACCACCATCTGACCTAGCGGGACATGAATCTGTAATTGAAGTACCCGTTAACAAGTTGGGGCAATACTTTGAAGGTGATGAATCTAATGCTACTCTACCAATCACTACTAAAGGATTAACTGTAAAGGGGGTCCTTGACAGTGGTGCGGGAGTCAGCATGGTGACAAAGAGTTGTTGGGAGTCTATGGGGCGACCTCACCTTGAAGCCACAAGCGTAGTGGTAAAAATGGCTAATGGATCTATTGTTACGCCTATTGGAATGCTAAAGGATCTCTGAATCAAGGTCTTGGGACACAAGGTAAGGCAGACTTTCATTGTTATGGATTTTTCCAAGCATCCTATGTCATTTGAGATGATCTTAGGACGTCCATTCATGAGGGAAGCAAAAATGGTGCATGACTGGTCCAAAAACCACGTCTACTTACAGTTCCAAGACTCTGTCATTCGAGTTGATCTTTCAAGTGGTCGAACGCATCCTCTAAGAAATAAATTCATCATTGATAATCAATCAGACACAACAATTCACTCAGCTCCATTACAGTATTGTTACACGTGTAACGAAGACACGGATATTGGGGAGAACTCTCCTTATATGGATATCCTACCCGGAATGGCTGAGTCAGACAATGTCGATTGGGTACACCTAGCGGAAAATATAGATACATGGGGAGCTAGAGGAACAACCTGGGTAACACCAGATGGGGAAGAGATACCACACATTGCACCAGTAAACATGTTAGGTGTAGTGCATGTAACATCCGATGATAAGAAAGAGGCACACCTACCTGAGAGTGAAACCGATGATTCCTCAAAGGCTTCACGCCAATACACATCAGAAACGGAATCTCAGAGAGAAATGGATTCAAAACCTGAGGAAACATCGAGTGAACCAAGTATAGAAACTGAACACTCAAGGCCTAGTATGACCATCTATGGTAATTTATATGAGAGTGAAGAAGATACAAGCGAAGACCTATCAGGCGAGTCGAGTTCAAACATTTACCAAAATCAAAACCTTAACAAGAAAGAAAGGTCGTATAAGAGACGACGATATCGAGCAAATGTGAGAGCTAGGATAAACAAGGAAAGATCTACTGCAGAATGGCTTAGCTATCTAGGGGCATGTGATGCTCATCGAAAGCTAGTAGACAATTGGGGTGAACATCTCCAGAGTGTCATGTGGTGCAGTCCGTGACCCATTGACCTCGCTCAATTGGAGGTTACAGAGCCGAAATTGAGTCAAACTATAAGAAGACGTCAAAACCGAGAGTTAGCACAACAACAAAAGGAGGCAGAACTAAAAGAAAGGTCTCCGTTAGGACAAGAGCCTGCTGACTTACATACGGCTCCTGAACATTTTAAATCTTATACCACGGAGGAGCGAAAGGTTGTGTATGCCAAAGCCCAACGAATACCTACCAATGGAAGCAGTGGAGTCTATGATGGTCTAGTGGTAGTTAAAGAGATAGAATTAACAGAACCAGGTGAGGAGTCTAAACCAGTCTTTATTACTCAAGACCTTACCGAAACTGAAGAGGATGTACTTAAGGAGCTCCTCAAGGAATACAAGGATATCTTTGCTTGGACATATCATGACATGAAGGGTGTTCCACCTTCTGTGGTGCAACACACAATTCCCATTATCAACACTGCTAAACCCATCCAGCAACGACCATATCCAATGAATCCTAAGTACGTCAAAATTGTACAAGAGGAGATTGAAAAACTTATCCAATGTGGATTCATATACCCTATTGAGCACTCAGAATGGGTTTCTCCAATAGTCATTGTGCCAAAAAAGAATGGGAAACTAAGAGTGTGCGTGGACCTCAAGAAAGTTAATGCAGCTACTAGGAGAGATCATTATCCCTTGCCATATTCAGAACATGTGCTTGAAAGAGTTGCGGGCAAGGAAGCTTATAGCTTTTTAGATGGGTACTCTGGTTACAATCAAATCACAATTGCATTAGAGGACCAAGCTAAAACTGCTTTTATCACAGAGTTTGGAGTGTTTGCATTTCGTGTTATGGCTTTTGGCTTAACAAATGCCCCTGCTACATTCCAACGATTAATAAACACTGCGTTTAAAGAATTTCTAAGGGAGTTTTGTGAAGCTTTCCTAGACGACCTTTGTGTTTATTCTTCTTGGGAGAAGCATTTGTTATATCTACGAAAAATATTTGAAAGGTGCAGATTTTATCGCATCTCATTGAACCCTTTCAAATGCCAATTTTGGGTTAAGCATGGAGTCATTCTAGGGCATATAGTGTCCAAGAAAGGGATATCCACAGATGAGAGTAAGATTAAAGCCATTGCCGATTTGCCACCACCTACTAACTATAAAGGAGTTCAAAGATTTATGGGCCATGTTGGTTATTATCGAAGGTTTATTTTAAACTTTGCCGAGATAGCGCGTCCATTGTACAAGCTTCTTATCGAGTTTCACTGGACGGAAGAATGTCATCAATCTTATGAGTTATTAAAGAAGGCCCTAACAAGTGCTCCAATCCTGCGAACACCTGATTGGAATGTACCTTTTCATGTGCATATTGATGCATCAGATTTTGCTATTGGGTGTGTTCTAACTCAACCAGGAGAACATAAATTGGACTACCCTATTAGCATTGCAAGTCGCCAATTAAATGATGCCGAGATGAACTACACTACTACAGAGCGCGAAGGTCTAGCTATGATTTACGCAGTAAAGAAATTTCGCTATTACCTTCTTGCTACCAAGTTTGTGTTTTATGTTGATCATCAAGCATTGCTATATTTGGTAAACAAGCCGTGTTCCACAGGTCGAATTACACGATGGTTGTTAATTCTTCTTGAGTTTGACTTCACTGTTGTTGTGAGGCCTGGGAGGAACCATGTCATGGCGGATCATTTATCTCGTATCCCTAATGGCGAAGCTCCTACGGGGGTTGATGATGAATTGCCTGATACTCCTTTGTTCATTGTTGAGACAATGCCTAAATGGAGTGAAAAGATTGTTAACTTCTTAGTTAATGGTTTTCCACCCAAATAACTGCGAAAAGATATAGCTCGAAAATTAATCAAGGAATGCGAACCCTATTGCTTACTGGCTGTACTCTCTATAAGAGAGGAAAAGATGATGTTCTTAGACGCTGTGCCCGCGAGGATGAGTATTTATATATTCTACAAGAGGCACACATGGGCGTAGCTGGTGGTCACTTTTCAGGAAAGTTGACTGCCCGAAAGATCTTACAGTCAGGCTATTGGTGGCCCACTCTGTTTAAGGATGCATCACTTTTTGCAAAGGGATCTGATGAATGCCAACGCTTCAAGAAGCCACAAAGAAGTGATAGGATGCCTCTACATCCCATCAAGGTAACCCAACCATTTGAAAAGTGGGGCTTAGACTTTGTAGGACCGATTAGTCCGGCTGCACGTAACACGCAATCACGATATATCATTGTGGCTACCGACTATGTAACCAAATGGGCTGAAGCAAAAGCAACACGAAAGGCGGATGCAAAAACAACAGCTAAGTTCCTCTTTGAGAACATTATCACATGTTTTGGATGCCCCTTTGAACTTGTGAGTGACAATGGAACTCATTTTATAAATGAAGCAATAAAAGAACTCACATCAAACTTCATGATATCTCACCACAAGTCTACACCCTATTATCCCCAAGAAAATGGCCAAGCTGAGAGTACCAACAAAACTCTCATCTCCATTTTGACAAAGACAGTTGAGGCTCATCGCACTGATTGGGACCTAAAGCTTACATCAGCTTTATGGGCTTATCGTACTGCATATAAAGTTGCTATTAATTGCACATCGTTTAAGATGGTGTATGGCCAAGAAGCAGTTATGCCATGGGAGTTTGTCATTCCTAGTCTTCGAGTAGCTTCTCAAGAAGGTTGGGATGGCAACCCCTTAGTTGAGCGATTATATATCCTGGAAAGGCTAGATGAAGAGAGGCAATTAGCTGTGCAAAATGCTCTAGTGCAGAAGGATAGGAGAAAGAAGTGGTTTGATAGCCATTTAAAGGATAAAGACATCAAGGTTGGTGATAAAGTTCTTATGTACGGGGTACGTAATGAAAAGAAGAAATTGAAATACGCTGGTAAGGGACCATATCGAGTGTGTGAAATTACCCCGCAAGGTACCATTCGTGTGGAGACTCTAGATGGAGTTGAAACCATTGGATTCCTTAATGGAAGTAAATTAAAAAGATATTATGATCCTCTAAGCCAGGAAGAGTTGCAAGCCATCCATCAAAAGAAGGCTGCCAAGGAACAAGTAGAGCTTAAAAAAATCCAAGCAAGAGTTGAGGCTCGAGAACGACAACAATGTCTTAGACGCCAACGAGAGGCTAATCTAGGAATCACGCAAGCATTTTTCAAGGACACAGATGACGACTCATTAGAATCTGAGCCACCCCTACAATACCCAATTGAGCTAAATAGCCCCTATGGGAAAGTACTATACAATGCCTTATTAGATACGGGAGCTAAACACAATTTGTTATCCTATGGAGTTTGGTGTCAATTAGGAAAACCGACCCTATCCCCGAGTACGATGCAAGTCAAGGGCATTAATAAAAAGAAAACTGCTATTCTTGGAGTCCTTCAGATCCCTGTTGTCTATGACAATGGAAGCATAGTGCAAAGGTTTCTAGTCATGCCCGCGGGAGCTATGGAAGGCAACATAAACCTGGGACGCACGTGGATGTTGGCAACCAAATGCACTATTGATTGGGATACTGGTAGTGTCACGACGCGACCACCGACTCTTACCCCTATCATTCAAGCAAAGTCACCTACGTTGCAAACTCTAGCAAAGTTGAAAGATAGCCAACATTCACAAGCCAAGGTGGTTAACTCGTCTTTGCCGGCTACCCATGAACCTAGCACTTCAACACTTGTAGTTGCAGCAAGCAGTAATATTGCAAGTACTCAACCTGCACGACCTAAGAGTACATATCAATGGGTCCCCAAGGCCTTACTTCCAACTACCTCAACCCTCCCATCCAGTTCAAGAAAAAATTTCCCTGGAGAACCAAGAGCGCGCTCTAGGAGATTCAAGACCAAATCATGATGGATTCCAAAAAGACTATTAGAAGCCCAAGGCTACTATGATGGAAATGAGAAAATTTGGGTACCTAAACGTAAAATGTGTCCTTCCCTATCGACAACAAACCCATATGAGTCAAACAGTGTAAGCCAATGGCAGACCGTGGGAAGGGAAAGATCACAGAATGCTACACACCTAGTCCAGAGCTAGTTTGGGCTCCAAAGCAAAACCAATTTATTCCACCTAGCTCAGGAAGGGGGGCGTTCCATGAAGCTTCTAGCTCCTCATGTAATACATCCATAGAGGTAAAAGCTTCTACACAGCCTCCATCTATAGTAGTGGACCTCCATGAAGCTACAAAAGAATCCACACCTCCCAGTGTTCAAGAATCACCTGATGAACCACTTCAAGTTCGATCTCGGGAGAGTACCTTACCACCCTTGCAACTCGACGAGGCACCTAAGATAATAGAAAACTACTGGCAAAAATCTTCACCTATAACAACTTGGAACAACTGGTTTCAAAGGGTGACGACATCATTTCAAACGGTATGATCTACCCAAGGAAGGGGGGAGTGTTTGTGGATATCCATTACTCACTCACTTTCCTCTCAACCTTTCTCCCTGACCTCTTAATCTCCAATCTTAGGGAATGTATATATAAAGCCTTATACTCACAAAAACGAGATAAAAAAGTAAAAGAGCAAGAGCCATAACACAAAATCATAAAAACAAATTATGCACAAGAACACGACCCTTGCAATATTTGCACTCTAACCATCATCTATTTGCGTGTACAGATATGGCTAGTACGCTAGAGTCATCCACTCCTGCCTTGGGTGAGAGGTACCCTCGTTACTTTTCACAAATATTTCACATGGTCTTTCCAGTGCTTGCATGTGAATGGGATTTGATAGGTACGCTAGCATGTGAGAGGAATTTTGAGGAGTTAGAATGGCTGATACGTCTCTTGACCACGTCTGATCCATACTTAGTAGAGAGTGTTTCTCCCATTGCACAAGCCTACCCTTTTGACCAAGATGACTATAGGCGTCTAGTGACCTTCTTAGTAAACATGGGCACCTATGATGAAGAAGAAAATTTACAGGACTACACGGATAGCACATATGGTCTCATGGATGATGACTTTGTTTATCTCGACGACGAGGATAGGGGTTTAGCCTTAGGGTTTACCCCCAACCTCTACAATATCCTATTCCCTTGACTCTCTAGGGGGAGTGCAAATAATTAGGTTAGAATTCCTTATGTTTTTTGTTGTGTTCAATAAGTGTTGGTACCTTTTCCCACTAATGTGCCTCCTAGAGGTATTCCTTTTGTTTCCTAGTGTGTACAGGAGCGTGTTGCTATTGATAGGATTTGGACCTTCATGAAATCTTTATCTCGACTCACTCTTCAAATCAAGCGCGACCATCGACACAAACAGGTGTTTCTTGTCCATTAACATTGCCCCTTATCTTTTTTGCATCTATGATTGTCTGCTTTGATTGTGATTGGCAGGATAATATCCAGCACATTTGCTTAGTAACAAACATTTAATTCAATGTAATTTTTTGTCATAATCACTTGTCTAGGTTTAAAAATCAACCAGTCCGACTAAGCTAGTTTGACCAAGTTAGGTGTTAGAGATCTTCTCTTAATACCATGGGGAATGCCTTCCTAATAATCAATGGTTACTTAGGTTCTTAGTCCGATTTAGGCAGCATTGTGTGAAATGTACTAGGGATTTCTAGTGGGCTTGACCCTATTGACCTTTAGCTTCAGTATTATAAAGGGAGTTTACTAGTGTGATGAGCCTGGGGAGGTGTATCAGTGTTATATGACCCCCCAAAGTTACAAAATTAAAATGCTGAAAATGAACAAACAAAAAATCAAAGTGCCACAATGTAAAATCTTAAGCTAGAAGAGAAATCTTAGCTTGATTTGGTACTTCACTCACATGTATTACCTATGGTACTAGAGCCCTAGAGGTTCCCAGTGTGGGCGCTTTTCCTTGAAAAGCAAAAAACCCAAGGCATACAAAATAAGCACACACATCAAATTGAATCACTGTGAAAAGACTTTGGGGGGTCAAAGAAAAGGTAATCAGTCAGGCAATGATTTCATGAGAAATTCCTTTTATCGTAGCTTAACTACAAGGTCCTCTAGGTATAGCCTCTAGTCAGCCCTCGAACATGAAATACGTGGCTCTCGCGATTAAACAACTTAATTAACCAGAGAAAATTAAGAAGCTTACCCATGGTATTAATAGTCGATCTCTAGTGCCTTTTGACCGTTAAATTAGCGACCCCAGACTTGTTTAATTTTTTACCTTTACATCTGTTTATGCATTTGATTACATTGCAATTTAATGCTTATTGCTGACAAATTGTTCAAAATTCTTTTACCAATCAATTTGTCTACCTAAAACTGCATATGCTTTTTAATCACTTATGAGAATGCAATTACTGTGCCAATGTTGTTTGATTTTGCAGTGACTGAAGAAGGCTAAGGACATTCATCTCAAATGCTCTTCCACCTCCACGAACGACCTTCAACTCAATAGCTTCCGAGGACGGAATCTACATCAGGAAGGGGGGCATGTTAACCCTCACGGCTCACGGACACCCTATCACCTACGAGACGGACGTTGTAACCTACGGTGGACATTGTATTATTTATTTGGTAGAGTCAGGTACCGGGCTTGTCGGACCAATAGAAAAAGGGTAAGAGTGATCGCCGATGAGAGGCGCACTCTAACTGGGACATTCAAGGGATTAGTTGGCTAAGCATGGGCACCCAAGTGTGAATGGGGTGAGCTCATATAAAAGCCAACTAAACCTAAAATTCACTTATTCTCTCATTTGTGCAATAGAAGACTCTTGCTCCATCTCCATCTCCATCTTCTTCTTCTTCACCTCCTTGTGTGCATGTGTATGTGAGAGAAAGAGAGAGAGAGTTCGATCGAGCATTGCGGCGGCACGACGGCGGTGAAGCGGTTGAGCGCGACGTAGCGGCGTCTCCTTCTTCTTCGCGGCGAGGAATCCTCCACGGCAGGAGCATAGAGCGGTGAGTGACACACCATTGCCCTCTTTTGAGCTTACTAGTTAAGCTAGTTGTGTGCTTGGAGCCGTCTGTGGCTCGCACACAGTGTTAGGCAAGGCCCTTGCTTCAACAGTGCGGCAAGGAGCGCACAGGGCCTGACAAATGTGCGCTTTTACCACAGAAAATTACAAGGGGCAAATCAGGCTCCATACTTAATAGTCTGTAGATTGGGAGGCCTTAGAGTCTCGCCGATCGATTGAGGTGAGACATTAATATGTATGAGTTGATTTACTTAAATAAGTATATGTGAATTAATATCAATACTAATTTTGTGACTTGTCCTATGTGCAGGTTGTGACGCGTAGTCATTAGTGTATTTCATATATATGTTTTGTGAGACACAAACACGCTTCTGTGTCTCTTTTTTGTATTCGGACATGGTTATGGTTATTGTTCAGACATGGTTATGGTTATAGTTTTCTTTATGGTTATGGTTATGGTTATGGTTATGGTTATGGTTATGGTTATTGTCCTTGTATAGACATGGTTATGGTTATTGTTCTTATATAGACATGGTTATTGTTATTGTTTTGTTTATGGTTATGTTTAACTTTATGGTTATGGTTATGGTTATGGTTATGGTTATGGTTATGGTTATTGTTATTGTTTTGTTTATGGTTATGGTTATTATTATGGTTTTGATCAATATGGTTATGGCCGGTTATAGTTTTAATTTGGTTATGGTTTTGCACAAAGTTCATTATGGTTATGGTTTTAAGTTGGTTATGGTTTTGCACAAAGTTCATTTCATTTCTTTCATTTGCCTTAAATCTCATGTGAGATCCTACATGGATAGCATGTAGGAGGCGTATACATATGGTTTTTTTTTTAAAGTTTATGTTAAAACGAAGGGAACTCTATCGAAATTTATGTGGTGCTGCTCGCTTTCTTGGGCAGAGGACAGGCAGTCTGGTTGTGGCTGTGTCCATCTTCTCACTAGGCATAGGCTAGGCTGCATGTCCTCTGCCTAAGAAAAAAAAAATTTGTTATGGTCGTCGCAATCTGCGTCGCTAGGCACGTCGGAATAGGCGTCGATAACACTGCCTTTCGACGCATATATCGACGGATATTGCGACGTTTTCGTAGGGACGGATATTTTGACGGTTTTTACGACAGAGAGCGTCGAAACCTGCGTCGAAGGCCCCCTTTTTTGTTGTAGTGGATGGTTGTTAAAGAACCATCACATCTCTCGTAAGCAATTCGACTCAATAGTCGAATCTCTACTGGCGGTAAGTGTAAACAAAAAATATTGTATTAGTTGTTTTGAGTTATTAATTTATTTAATTTGATTTTGACTAATGTGGAGTTAGGGTGATCAAACATATGTACCTGTGGATGAGGACGAGGATGAGTAGTAGGACGAGAACTTGGATAGATAGATATGTTTTAGTAGTCCTCTTTTACAAGTGCAAATGTGACACAAAAAAACTCCATGATTACATGTATATAAAACTCGATTAAATTTTTTATTTTATTTGTAATTTTTTAAAATTATTTCTCTTTTAATGTACTTTAAATTATCAAGATAAGGTGTAACTTGGAATTTCAAAGTCTATTATTTTTTTTCCCAGTACACTTTTCAAAATGCAAATGATGTTGGATATGTTTTATGCAAGTCAATAATAAAGGTGCTCATTTGGGACACCCAGTTTTAGGTGGTCCAAATGAGCACCTTTACTTTTTAGAAGTCGTATAGCAATAACATCCACGGTAATAGGTACAGCAATACACGTGATAATACTCGCAAATATATATCTGCAAGTATTGTCACGTATATTGCTGATCACAAACCATTGTCACATCTATTGCCGCCGTTATTATCGCGCATGCGAAGTTTTCTCTCTCCATTTTTATTGTTAATCCGCGATAATGTTGGCAGTTCTCAATTTTTCCTCTTATAGTGATTGCCATTGCTATTACCACTTATGCAAACTTTTTTCTTTCTATTTTTTCTTTGTTAAACCACAGCAATGCTGCCGGCTATGGACTTTTTCTCTTATAGTGTTTATGCTCATGCAAGTTTGCAACTATTCTTTAAATGGAATACATACCACGTGACTTTTTCTTTCATAGTGTTTATGCTCATGCAGATTTGCAACTAGTCTTCAAATCGAATACATACCACTTCACCAATGAGGAGTGAACACTCAAAGTGCAATTACTAATGCAAACTCGTACACTTGTTCAAGCTTGCTATGCATGAAAAAAATCGCCTCCCTTCTCTAGGTTTAGCTTGTCTTGGCATGTGTACACAACACATACACACATGACATACACTTGCTAACTTCATGTGGTTTAGCCAAGCTTGGTAAAAAAGGACTAGAGTCAACTTTCTAAATGAGGAAGGGCTTATCTAACTTTAGTCTTTAGTTTTTCTTTATATTTTATTAAAAATCATAAACATACTAGTACATACTGGTAACTTCCAACTTTTATTCAATCATCACCAAGATTGCTCAACTCTCAACCTTCCTCTTCACAGATTCCCCACATGAATCACCTCAAGTTAAGCAAAAGCAGGTTTGAACCCTGGTGGCCGGGTGGGGAGAGGACATGCGTGCTCTAACCATCAAGTCAGACCCTCGTCGTTGGTGAAATGAACACCATATCAATACTAAAAAAAACAATGAGCAGGGCATGTCCGCAACAAAGGCATGTGCACTCCTCAACTGTCACGCCTCTCCTCTTGGCCTTGCACTCGCCACCTGCGCACGCCTGTGCACTCCTTTGTTGCCGCATCGTGGCTCTTGCCACCTGCATCCATCCTGCTATTCAACTGCATCTTTCGTGATTCGGCAAAATAACTCTTTTTTAAAATGTGTGCAACATAGTCTTTGAATAAATTAGTCCATGTGGAAGACCTTTACACAAAACTTGGAGGCTTTATGTTGAATCTGAACCGAGCTATAATCTACCTGCTAATTTATTAAGACCTACTAAATTAAGATGAACTTTGGTAAAAATAAAACTTATCCTTGTGCTTTAAAACTTACCTCCTGTGCAAAACTTTAGCATAGTGCTTTGAAGGTACCACCAAGCTCCCCCCAAAACTTGCTAAATTTAGACCTATTTAATTTAGACAATTTGTGGTAAATTAGAATTTTATCACAAGGCTTCTGAGACTTCATACTTGGAGTTTAAAGAGTCATTCTAATGACGTGAACTTAGCATAGCTACTTTAAAATTTTAGATTCTTATAATTGTTGTAGGTCATCTCCTTTATCTTGTACCTTTGATCAAAGCATCTCAAGATATTTTTATCCTTCCTTGACCTGTACCTGTGACTGAGATAACTAAATAAAAGTCACACTTGCTCTTTTATGGACTTTTTCTCTTTTGGCCCCAAGCTTTTCACCGAGCTAGTCCATAAGCACTTAACTTCACTTGTTCTCTTATATTTTCCCTGAACTTAAGTGGCCAAATAAAATGAAAATTACTCGTAAAAGGCTAGAAACTAATTTTCATGATAGCTAGCTAGCCAACAATAAGGATCTATAGAATGTACAATCTTAGTGCCTCATTATTCATTACATGTTTAACCAAAATAGTTACATAGAACCCTAAGCATCTCATTTAAGAGCCATAGACCAAGAAATCCTTAACATTAATGTTCTGCATGCAATTAGAGACATAGAACCAAAATTCCTAACAATGTTCCAAATCCGATCAACACCCATAGCACCACATGCTTCAGACTCCACGTGTCCATTAATGAGAGCACTCATAGCGCTGCATGCTTCTGACTCCACATGTCCAACGGGAGCACTCCTTGTAGCACCGCATGCTTTTAACTTCACATGCCCATTAACGGGAGCACTCCTTGTAGCACAGCATGCTTCTGACTCCACATGTCCAACTGGAGCACTCGTAGTGCCGCATGCTTCTGACTCCACATGCCCATTGGTAGCATAGCTCAAAGCGCCGCATGCTTCTGACTCCACATGTCCAACCGGAGCACTCATAGTGCCGTATGCTTCCGACTCCACATGCCCAACAATAGCACTCATAGTGCCGCATGCTTTTGACACCACATATTCATGGAGAGCGCTGAGAGCGTCGCATGCTTCTGACTCCACATGTCCAATGAGGGCAGATAGCTCTGCTCACATTAAACAAAAATATGAGAAGCTCTACGCATTTTACATGTAGAAGTCTTCAAATAATTCTAAACCACAAATGATCATTCAATGTCATCCCTCATATTTCAGCTCCATATAATTCTAAGAATGACCCTCCCAAATGCAGATGTCGTGAAAGTGCAGAGTTTGAGGATCGGAATAAGAACAAGAATTTGAGAGCACAAGAGAGCGTTTCCAATTACAGACCTATAAATTTGTTGCAGCATTTTCGGCATCTAAATTCAGATGGCTCATGAGTATTGGAGTTAAGATGCTGATTTAGGCTCATTAGTCTTTCAAAACCTCTGTCACAAATTGGGCACACATAGCAGTTGCCATTATAAGAAGCTTCAGTAGCATAAACTGTTGATTTATCGCATGAGTCATCATCATCATCCCTGCGGATCATGCAAACGAGATCTCAAACTCGGACAGTAAAGCAATGCAGAAGCCGATTCAAGGAACAAAATCTTTACCAGTCATGCAATCCACCTATTCGTGGTGTTGTCAAGAGATTGGGGACACCACAGTCTACCTCACGTTGTCGAACAAGGCGCAACATCTGTCGGTTGCTTATGTTGTAACAGCTACCCATTTCAATCTGCAGAAACCCATGTATAACTTGCGATCGCATTAGTAGGGGTGCAGGATACGCAATAGATAGAGACAAGATTTAGACACAGATCTTATCTAATTAACAGACCTGCAAAGCAAAGCTTGGTAATATAGTACTTCGAAGGCATACCCTTGTAAACATAATTATATGCCCAGCAAATCATGGTTAACCCATCCTCTCTCTCTCTCTCCATGATAGATATTCCTCTCTCTCTCTCTCTCTCTCTCTCTCTCTCTCTCTCTCTCTCTCTCTCTCCATGATAGATATTCCAGCCCGAAACTAGACGAGAGATGTCTGATGAGCTTGCGAGCTTGTAAAGTATAACGCATTAAGAGTACAGTCTAGCAAGAGCGTACGTGCTTGGTGAGGGCAGAGGCCGAGACGAAGCCAGCTTTACAGCGAAGGCAGGAGATGAAGGGGGCCCGGTGCCGTTTGGAAGCACAGTGATGGCGCAAGTCTTTGTTGCTGGTAAAATCGCGCTCGCAGTCAGCACAGTAGTGGTGGTGCGATGAGTTCGTGAGATGAGCCCACAGCGACTGCTCGCACACAAAGCTTCATTCGCACTTATCGCAGTAGAAGGCGTACTTGTGGCGCGATGAGTGCGTGAGGTGAGCCTGCAGCGCCTGCTTGGATACAAAGCTTCGTTCGCACTTAGCGCAGTAGCTGAAGTCCTCGTCGCCAATATAGTGGTGGTGCGATGAGTGCGTGAGATGCGCCTGCAGAGCCTGCTGAGATACAAAGTGCCGTTCGCACTTATCGCAGTACTGGCCATGGCGCGATGAGTGCGTGAGGTGAGCCTGTAGCGCCTGCTCCGACACAAAGCTTCGTTCGCACTTATCGCAATAGAATTCATCGTCGTCGGCATCGCTGGAGTACGCCATGGATGCACACAGGAAAGCGCTGGCATTCTATATGCAAACTGTCTGTTAATCGTTGCAGCGAAGGAAGAGAGGAAGAGAGAGAGAGAGAGAGAGAAAGAGTAGATCTTCTGCAGGTTCGGACACTCAACTTGAGAAAGAGGGCCCTTTTTTCTGCTATCGACTAGTGGAGATTTACTTTCTCGCTGCAGAATGTAACTTTATTACTTAAAGTTTTTATGAGTCGTGTATTCAAATATTAATGACTTTAAGTGAGCGTTTAATTTGTTCAGCTGAACTTTGATGTCTAAAGTGGCTCTCTTTAAACTTGCTATTTGTTGCTCTAATTCACATATTTGTACATCTGTCACATTCAGTTGATACTCATCTACAGATCTACGTAAGGACTGGATTAAGTTAGAGACATGTGACTTGAATGTCTCGTTTCCCTCACTGCGGGGCTCATTAAGCTCTTTCCAAATTTGAACAATAATTTATCCTAGTCTCTCGAAGCCTGTGTCGTTGTCATTTGTCGACTCCTCTGTTTTGTGTTTCATTCAACTCCACTGACTGGTTGTCTTCGTCCATTGTTTATCTGCGACACACATACAATTATTGTCAATAAAGCAATTATAAAACGTGATGCCAAAGTTTATGCATCAAAATAATGAAACACAGTACGATGCTATAGTAGTTGCTTCACTTCGGTGCACTAAGGGCATGTACAAATCCCCTATCTGTGGCGGTCTCTCATCGCTCTCCATGTCTCCACTATTGGTTGCCTCATTGAGATCCACGACTTGATCATTTGTCATCTTCATGTCAGGTAGCTTTTTCCTTCATCAAGAAAAGTGCATACCATCACGCACAATCGCAAATATGCTTCAAAAAAAGCAACGTTATATTAGCTTACTCTTCGATATCCTTCCAACCAGATATGAACCAATCTAATCTCGGTTGGCTGGCTCTATATAAATCATCTGCCACAAATAACGTTATAACATCCTGGTACGTAGTGGAAGCTGGGAATGTTATGCATTTCCACAACGCTTTCATCTTCTTTAAGCTCATTCCTCGGCCTTGACAGGGAGTAATCCACGCCGCCGAAGGATAATACTTGCCACTGCAAAGCATCTTATGCAATGTACTCAAGAAATCATTTCCAAATGGATGTCGCATTTGAAATCGCCAGTACATCAACGCACGGTCGAAGACATTGTTATGCGTCAAGCATATCCGATTCTTCACGTCATCCACTCCATATAGGCTATACAGTTCAATTCCTTTGTTTACTTCTTCCGAAGTTTATATTATACTCTACTTTCTGAAAGTGGGGCTCACCATTATCTTTCATGCAGTACCCCACCATTCCCTCAAATGTATGCAAGTTTTTCTGCCTCAATGCCCGACATAATACATTCCCTCCCATTGGATTTTGTTTATCCCATCCCAAGTAAGCTTTTACTTTCCTATTGATGGCAATTAAAGACCTGGCAAACATGAGTATTGCCATTTGAAAGTGCAAATGGTAGACACTGCCGCCCCTCTCTATCGAACATATCCCGGCAACAGTCTCCTTCCTTAAGAACTCCTGCATTACCCAGTAAATTACTATCAATGTCCGCACCACCCACAACTACAGTGACGCTAACTTCCATCAGCTTCTTCACCTCTTCGCCATCCCTCCTGCATCTCTCCGCGGCACTCAACATTGGCCTTCCTCTTCTCTTCGGCAAGCAACCAAGCTGACTTGCAAGCACAGATTTCCTTTTCTTGGGTGGACGACTACATTCATCTCCAGCTGCTCGTGCTAATCTCTTTAACTGTGCCATTGCGCCTACAAATACATGCACAAACTAAAACTTCAACTTTTTTTAAAACTTTTTTCTTTAAAAACTTTGTACTGGCTGGGCGATGTGACCCGTCCCTTCTTCTATCCCCCTCACTCATCTCATTTGATCCGCCTGTGTTTAAACCCCCCCCCCCCCCTTTCTTCTCCACCCCCTCGCCATCTTGCCTCGGCAACTTGCAGTCTACGCAGCCTAAGCTACAGTACATAGCAGCTCGGCTCCACTCACGCCCTCCCCTAGTCATGCATGCCACCCCTGCTATCACGTCTCTTACTGCAGATCGAACTCGCCAGTGCAGAACGCACCATTGTGCAGACATGCTACCACCTAGAGATACAGGGTCGTACCTATTCTACCTTCGTTCTCCCTCATGAAAAACCCACAACAAACACAACCCAGAAGCAGAATATATAATTCTTTTACTACCGCCTCATGCTTCTGCATGTTTGCTGCGGGCTTCCGGCACTGCCGAGCGTTTGCTAGCTGCACTCACACGTGTCTCGCTACACAACCGCACAGATATGTCGGCCACCTCTCTGGAGATAGATAGAGAACACGTGTGCTGCGGTTGACCTTTGAAACGGGCAAATCCATTGAACCCTTCCAAACAAGGCCGTCACTAACTTGACGACGGCGGCATTGCTCACACACACACATAGAGAGAGAGAGAGAGAGAGAGAGAGAGAGAGAGAGAGAGAGAGAGAGAGAGAGAGAGAGAGAGAGAGAGAGAGAGAGAGAATTGCTTACAGAGAATTGCCTGCGACCTGGGAGAGTTTGCTGCTATCTGCTTTTTTACAGTGCGTGCTATTTTTACTGCAACAAGCATGGCTCCAAAGAATACCATCTTAAAATAGCTTCAAAAAGCCTAAAAGTTGTGTACAACATTTCATAGGCACCACGCCTATATCACTGCAGGCAGTGCCAACAAAGCATCATACGCAGATTCTGCGCTTCGACGTTTTGCAAAAACGTCCAGACATGCTACTAGGATAGAAAAAAATAAAAACCCCCTCCCCCCTCCTCTACCTTGCATTTTGCCCTATGTTGTCCTCCCTCTCTCTGCTTCAGCAATAGCAGCAACGAGCAAAGGTTCGACATCAGTCTCTCTCTCTCATGCCATCGATCTTGCAATATGGCCTCCTTGCAAGCCATCCAGGTCGAGTGTGACTAATCTTGCATGAGCCTAAGGGCCATATCCATGTCCTTCTAACACACACACACATAAGCTGGCCTGCCGTCGCAGAGTGTACACGCGTGGGCACAAAGAGAGAGAGAGAGAGAGAGAGAGAGAGAGAGAGAGAGAGAGAGAGAGAGAGAGAGAGAGAGAGAGAGAGAGAGATGCAATCGTCTCTAAGCGGCTTGAGGGGTTTCCGCCTTGCCTCACACAGAAAAACAGAGCTGAGAGAGAGAGAAATAGAAAGAGAGAGATGAAAAGGGCAATAGAATCCCCTATTTCGACATGGCCTGCCCCCTCATCTTCCACACCATGCACCCTGCCCTTTTTTGTAACAAACTAATGCCACCATTTTCTGATTTTTTCCAACCAAGTACCCTCTACTAGTGAAATATTCATATCTGGATGTTTGCTACATTTAACTATTATTTTTTGGTGCTAAGTACAAGGTAGTCTTCACAATTATGGTTGAGTGTGTATAGATCAGACGTCTTATGGCTGATTTGGGTGTTGGACAAAACATTGTCAACACTATCTACACTGACAGTCAGAGCACATTGGCAGTTGTGAGGAACCCAATTTTTCATGTTCGCACAAAGCACATTGAGATGCATTACCACTATGTCAAGGAGATGCTTTCAGCAAGAGAGATCAGCTTGGCTTATGTGCCAACACAGGACAACCTTGCAAACCTTTTCACAAAGGCATTGTCTCGTGAGAAGGTCGAAGCTTTCTGTAAAGCTTTGGACTTACTCCCCTTTGTGGATTGTTCATGTCCTCAGGGCATGGCACTTCCCTATACTCTATGTGCCAACTCTCATTCACCGCATCATTTGCAAGGGGGATTTGTTACCATATACATGTGGTGGTGATGTGTGAACACACTTAGGACCGCAGGGTATTTTTTTCCTCATTAGAAGGTTTTTTCCTCCTTGCATTGTATATACACCCATCACTCTAGGGCTACCTTATCTTTCCATTACACACTAAGTAAGATACTCTCCGTTATGTGCCTTGAGCTCCTTCGTCTTCTCCAGCTCTGTGTGTTTCCTTACAACCCTAATTCCAATAAAATTTTGCAGGTAATTGTCACTCATTGAAGTTTTGTCTAAGTAAATATATTTTATGTCAACTCTATAATCTACTTTTTATGTGCTACAGTTCTCTGGTATCACTATGTACACTATGTACACAGAAGGAAGAGGTGGTAATAGATTGCTTTGTTGATGTTGTCAATATGGCATGTGAGGAGATGGATCATCGTTGCATTAGTATAGAGTTGGATGCTATGAGTATAGCATTGGTCTCATTGGGGATCAATTTGAACAAGAGCTTTGAAAACGATTGTAGTCTCAAGGTGTATGAAACTATATCTCATACATTAATTGTTGATGATTACTCTCATGGTTCTGTTTTATGACATAAGTGATTAATTTACAATTCATGTTGTCATATGTTGAAATTTATTACCTTTCTCAAATTTGAAGTATCTGGATATGATTTTGAATGCATATTGTTTTTTGCATGGTGAAACTTATTTACGATTTATATGGTTTTTGCACATTATTAAAAAGAAAGTGTTAAAAACAAAATTTATACACAAAACACAAAAAGGAAAAGAAAAAGAGAACTAGAAAAAAAAGAGTAAAAATGAGTTATTAAGAAGAAAGTGCAAAAAAACAAAAAAATATACACAACACAAAAAAGAAAAGAAAAAGAAGAGTAAAAATGAGGAAATGAAAATGTGAAAGGAATCTTAAGGCAAAAAGGAAGGAGAGAGAGAGAGAGAGAGAGATTGTCTATTTGAGGACATTTGAAAACATTGAAACTATTCAGAGAAGATTAGCATGGCCCCTGTGCGAGGGCGGTCGGGGGGGGGGGGGGGGTTGTCACATTAAAGCCCTTGATATTTTTTTTGCAAGGAAACAACTCAAACTGGTCAAACGATCTATAGTGCTAGTATGAGATAAGGTTTGAAATTAAACAAATAAATGCCATGGCTCAGTCGGAGATGCAGTGTTCGGGAAAAATCATTTTCACAAACATACAGAAATCCCTCCAAGACAAATCTGAACCGGTATTTTTACATTACTAGCCAGTGTTTTTGCAAAATTACACTATTTTCCATGTATTTCAAGCGGAAATTTCTCCTTTTTGCACTCCCCTCAACCAGCTACTTTGATTTTGCAACCGGCTCAAGGCTAAGCTAAGGCACACTTTTCCCGAACACTGCGGAGATGCCATGGCTCGATGGGAGCATAACTTTTTTCGTTTTTCTTAATTTATTTCTCCACTCACTATTGTGAGTTTGGCCCAAAAAAAAAGTTAAGAAACTTTGATAAATAAGTCACTTGTCTTTTAGCATACCTGCTTTTGGTTTTATTAAACAGAAAGTGAAAAAAAATAAAATAAACAAACACAAAAAAGAAAAGAGAAAGAGAGCAAGAAAAAGAAAAGTAAATTTGAGTTATCAAGAAGAAAGTGCAAAAAAAAAAAAAACACACAAAAAAAGTACAAAACACAAAAAAGAAAAGAAAAAGAGAGCCAGAAAAAGAAGAATAAAAATGAGGAAATGAAAATGATACAAGAATTCTTCTTTTTTTTTCAAAACTCACAATGGTGAGTATATTATATTGATCAACCCAAAAAATACAAATTCTTGTCATGCTCCCATCGAGCCAAGACATCACAAGGAGACCATAGATACATCGATTGATAGGGGAATCACCCCGAAAGGACCATGTCTTAAACCTTACTAGTCGGTTACCACGATGTTCTTCAGCTTGATCCACTCGTCCGAGTTCTTCCATTTCCCTAGGGTTAGAATTATCCTCCTGTTTTCTTGAGTTATTTTCATAAACTTGGTTGTTTCCATGGTGTTATTGAACACCCGATTGTTCCTGGTCTTCCAGGTCTGTTTAAAGTAACAAAATCTGACAATTTGCATTGCAATTAGCATCTCCTGATTCTTAAAATTCTTTCCTCCAAGAAAGACTCGATCATTTTTATAGAAACATAGCTTCCAATTCCTTTGGACCCACTTGTTGCAGATCGCTCCTGCCAGATCGCAAATCGTCGGGCATTTCTTGAAGAGATGGGAGAGGTCCTCACTGTCCGTTTTGCATTTCGAGCATGTGTCTGGGCCGATCCCCCTAGCAAGAATCTTCACCCCGATTGGTAAGGCACCCCACAATACCTTCCAAAGGAACACCTTCATATCTTGAGGCAATTGTGGGCACCAAATGTTCTTGGTAATTGGCGCCCATCTTCTTTCTGACCAGTTCATTCTCCATTGTTTGTTCAAGAGAAGGAACCAATATGTTGACGACATAAGTGTGAGGTAAATTTCTTTAGTGTGAAAGGAATCTTAAGGCAAAAAGAAGAGAGAGAGAGAGAGAGAGAGAGAGAGAGATTAATCGATCCTTGGGGGAAATCTGATAAAATTGAAACAATACATAGAAGATTAGCACGGGCCTTGTTCATTGATGACACGTAGAAATCGAGGAATGGTCCAAATTTAGAGATAGAGAGAGAGAGAGAGAGAGAGAGAGAGAGAGCGCCAAGTTTGCCTAGAGAGAAAAGAAAGGTTTTGAAGGACAAAACCTTTCTCGTTAAAGTGAAGGAGAAGTGGAGGTAAAAGCAAAACAAGGACAAGCATATTACTTTAACAAACTTTAGAAAAAGTGTGTGGGGTGCAATAAGCACCCAATAGGTGGGGGTGGTTGATTTCGAAGCATTCTCAAAGATGGCACCTTTCCACAACACTAAGTGACACATAACATTAAAGAGGGGGGTAAGGAGATCGACGGCGTGGAAGTGGATGCGAGGAGTCCGAAATAGATTAAACCTGGATGTGCGGCAAGTCAACGCAAAAAGGAACCCGGACGGCGACTCGATTTGAACCCAGGGCCTTGTCGCCCAGATTGTGACGCATGGGGTAACCATCCCACCCGCGTGCACATGTTGTACCCATGGCCCACGTTTTTGGGGTTTTATTATTAAAACATAGGCGCTGTCCGGGTTTAATCTGTGGCCGGGTTTAGTCTGTGGCCGGGTTTAGTTTTTAAGTGCCCATCTACGGCTGCAACCTCTCCGATTTTCGTGCACGCACTTCTCTGCCCTCGATCCCCTTACACCCCCCCCCCCCCCCCCCCCCTCTTTAATACTATGTGTTATTTAGTCCTGAGGGCCGCCTTTGAAGTAGAGCTGGAAATCAACATTATTAGTGATCTCCTCATTTATTTTTGAATCCCCCCCCCCCCCTCCCAAAACACTATCTCGCATGGGCATGCTCAAATGGGATCGACGGCTGAGGTGATTTGGGTCGTCAGATGCACATTTGTAAATTCGGGGCATTTGATAAATTCGGGTCAATCCGCACCCCATGTCTTGAACCCCCGACCTCCCCACCACGAGCCATGTGCACTAATCACTACGCCCTCATGCGTACGTTGAAATATAGGTGATTCGAGTATGTCATATTGTAAATGTGGGCCAATTAGTAAAGTCGGGGCAAATTTGTAAATTCAGGCAACTTAGTAAATTTGGGGCAACGTCAACGTGACTTGCTCTGCCTTGAGCGATCACGACCCTTTTGGTTTTCGAACCTCTCCTTAGGTCTTCCTCTTGTTTCCACTGACAGTGCAACACTTGATGATTCTCTTGTGCTTCTCCTCCGCATTTTCTCACTTAGGAGAACACCTACAATATCATCAAACTTAAGAGTATTTGTGCCAAAGATAGAGTTACTTACAGACATCACAAGGCTGTCCCAATTATCTGGTAGAGATGATAGTATAAGGAGAGCTCGCACTTCATCATCAAAATTGATTTTCACCATCGAAGTTGACTTATATTGGTGTTAAAGTCATTTAGGTTTTCTACAACTGAATCATTCTCTGTCATCTTTAGATTGAACAAGCGCTTCATAAGAAATACCTTATTGGATGCTGATGGTTTCTCGTAGAGGCCGTCAAGTGACTTCATCAAGTCCTCCGTTGTTACGAGACTGGGCACCCTCCTGTTGTAGTGGTTAGCTGCAATTGGGATAGCTGGGCGTAATGGTTAATTATGTGCTGTCTATTTATTTTACTAATTGAGTTGATGATGATTTTGTAGAGTGGAATGCGGGGAGTTGATGAAGAGGCGACGGCAATTACTCTTGGCCATTTTATATTTGCACAGTATCTTAGAACATCATTTCAATAAGCCACTATGGCTCTGTAAATAGTTGTAGTGGGAACTCCCCTTATGGGTCATGCAAGAACTAATGAGCTTCACTCATTTGCAAAAGTAAAGTGGTTGTAAAAGAGGGGCCTCAATTTTTGGCACCTTAAACTCAAAGTAATATATTAAATACCAACTCCACAAGAGAGGTGCCCGTGGAGTTTGGGGCTAGATTTAGGCCTTTCTCTTGCAGATTCTCTTCTCTACTCTCTTAAGCTATGGTTATTTTGCTGTGTACTCTCTAATCTAGTCTCCATCTCTTACACATCTCTTACACTCTCTTACAAGCATGTCTATGTCAATTCTATGTTTACTGTGTGTGTGTGTGTGTGTGTGTGTGTCATAGTCTAGGTGAGTGTGTGTGCTTGGAAATTGGAAGAAGAGGTGGACAGGTTGATGGTGATTGCTTGGAAGCTTGTGTTGAATAGTTTAAGCGGTCGATCTCCCCCTCTTCTCCCAACAGTGGTATCAGAGCGAGGTGTCGTTTCATGAGGAGTAATTATGTGAACATGGCGGCCTGATTAACAACCGAGAAGCTCATGTTAAGGAGGTCGAGAGACGTGGCAAGCTATCCTCGAAACAAGCGCAAGGAAGACGTGCCAACCGAAGATAGTAATAGAATTTTTCAAATTGTTGGATTTTTGAATTATTCCCTTGTTGATTTTATTGTTTTTCCTTCCTTCATCATGTGTTGCAATTGACCATGTCACTTGAAATTTAAATATGGGTACAAGTATAGTTGAATCGAGGATCTCAACCGAATTTAACTTTGGATTTTGCGAGAAAATAGGGTAAATATAGTCAAAATATAGGCTAATTTACAACAATTTTGTTTAAGAATAAACTAAAAGGCATGAAAGTATGACCTATGAGTTTGCCTATGAGGAGGATAATTCTCTGACCAAGACGGCTCATGATGCTCCTCATATGTTGGGCTGGTATCTGTGTGTGTGTGTGTGTGTGTGTGTGTGTGTGTGTGTGTGTGTGTGTGTGTGTGTGTGTGTGTGTGTGTGTGTGTGTGTGAGAGAGAGAGAGAGAGAGAGGTTTTAATGGCACCTTTTGCAAGCTCCCTATGCAAAAGAGGAAGAAAGCTTAACAAAAACGAGTCTGAGAGAGCCCTACACAACTAATGAGGCCTGCAATTTTTTCCCCCCCTCTGCAGCTCAGTGGCTCAGCCCAAAAAGGCGCAACAAACGATGCATGCGAGCCATGCTTGGCCCCACAACCCACACTGTCGCCCTCTACCCTCTGCCAATGGTCGGCATCACCAAAAAGCACTGGACCTGTTGAGAACAAGGTCGCCTTGGACCGCTGGTAACTCCCGGGTCGTGCATGCAGGCTGAAACTGCCGCTGCAGACTGCCTTCCTATCCCTCACTCTCGCGCACTGTCTACGTCACGGCTCGGTCGCTGCTTTATTTTTCTTCATGCAACTTCAGTGGTGCTTATTAAAGCACTGGCTGCCGCCACTCGCCACCCCTTTTGGCCGCCCACTCAGCTCAAGGACTCACAGTCCTTAAGGGTGCAATCACACCTCGTATTCAGCCTCTTGGCCGGTTACCAAATACGATAACAAAATAAGGCCCTGGCTGCCCCCTTGGTCTCGAGTTACCTTTTCCCCACCACCTCGAATGCTTGGTTGACCACCTGTGTTCGCAGAAAAAATGTGTCTCAGCCTAATATCGTGCCGTCTTCAATTTCAACAAAAAAATTTGCCGATTGAGGGAAAAACGAGAAATTCCACCCCAAAATAGAGAAAAATAGTGTAAAAACTCGAAATAAATAAATAAAAACCCCTAATTTCCTCTTAGCAAATTCAAGAAAAGGACTTTTGTATGTTTACAAGAATGATATTTCTCGAACAGTGTTGACCACCCACTTGGTACTCAGGGAACAAATCCTCAAGGGCGTGTCCACCCTATTATACCCTTGATTGGCCATCCCAATTCAAATCTTTCTAGGTCGATTACCCAACCAGAATGGCATTGACCAAACTTTAAAGCGAATCACGTAAAATACTTTCGACCACCCACCAACTTACACCTTATTTTGACCACCTAACCTTGGTTGTTTTGTCCGCCCTTATCCCTTTTTGCTGCCCATTGCATGTCTAGTCTTTTAAGAGGCAATCCTTTGCCATCTAGCTCTTGTTTACTAGTCTCCCATGATAATCTTGCACTATTTTATTAAAAAATGACTTTGTGACCTTAAATTTTGACCTTTGAAAGTCGACTTTATGAGAAGCCGGCCATATTCCCACCAAGGCCTTTGAAGCAGGCCTTTGAAGCAGGCCTTCTAGATCGATGCCTCCCGACTCAAAAGAGCTCAGCTCCAATTTCAAACTCCAATGTCACTTAACAACCAAACAGGATAGCTAACTTGCAAATCATTTGCAACATTGACATTATCATTCCAAAAGAACTTGGAAGTAGTAGCTTGATGTTGAAAAGCTCTCAAAGCACATAGAAACTATCAAAAGGGCTTACAAAGAAGCCTACTAGATTTGACACCCAGGTAAATTAATTTAAATTTATTACATGTGTTTAAGCAAGTTTTATCAGATGAATTTTATACTATTAACTCTCCATGGAGTTTTCTCTATTTGTAAGTTGCATGCAGAGATGGCACCGAGAAGACAATGGAAGAGTCCACTAAGCATATGTCTGTATTTGAAGCCATTTGCATTGGCTGACCACCAGCAGTCAAAATACATATCTTAACAGTTTATACTGACCTTGGGTAATGTATCTCTTTCTTTCTTTCTCATCAATACCAAGACAAAGGACACCTAATGGTCGTGAGTCTAATCACATTCCATGTAGAGTGTATTTGTGTGAATATAATTTGTAAGTTTCTCTCCTTTCTATCTCTTTACAACAAAAATTATTGACATTCATGGGAATATTCATTTTCTGTTATCATTTATATATATATATATATATATATAAATTTGTGACATTTGTGGTTTATCATATCACACTTGTGGCCACCTTCTATGGTTGTAATGCAGGATATGTTGTGCATGAGGACTCTTAAGATCTTGTGCATTCTTCGTATCCTCAGCTCATGCTTGGATACTCACTATATTTTGGGTCACGATGTTTATTTAAACAAGAATCCTAACCTTGTAATGTCTTTTAATAGTTAATTACCTTCACAAAGGCACATTCACAAAGCATTTCACATTAGTCTTTTAAGACCATTCCGAGGACCCCTACCTACACACCACATTTATGAAGACCCACCTTCACTTGTAGACCAAGAAGAGCAACTCATCCCTGACAAAATAGTTGACCATGAGACTACCACTACACGCACTGGAATGGTTTATAACCGTTACCTTTTGACTTTCAAGGGCCACCCTAGAGAGGATGCCAAATGGATGCCTGAAAAGTTTTTCGCAACTTTCCCAACCTTCTCCACACTTTCCATCACTCACGGTCCAGTTGATTTCTCTATTGAGCAACTGAGGACAGTTGCTATCCCTGGTGGGAGGGATGTTACGAGACTGGGCACCCTCCTGTTGTAGTGGTTAGCTGCAATTGGGATAGCTGGGCGTAATGGTTAATTATGTGCTGTCTATTTATTTTACTAATTGAGTTGATGATGATTTTGTAGAGTGGAATACGGGGAGTTGATGAAGAGGCGACGGCAATTACTCTTGGCCATTTTATATTTGCACAATATCTTAGAACATCATTTCAATAAGCCACTATGGCTCTGTAAATAGTTGTAGTGGGAACTCCCCTTATGGGTCATGCAAGAACTAATGAGCTTCACTCATTTGCAAAAGTAAAGTGGTTGTAAAAGAGGGGCCTCAATTTTTGGCACCTTAAACTCAAAGTAATATATTAAATACCAACTCCACAAGAGAGGTGCCGTGGAGTTTGGGGCTAGATTTAGGCCTTTCTCTTGCAGATTCTCTTCTCTACTCTCTTAAGCTATGGTTATTTTGCTGTGTACTCTCTAATCTAGTCTCCATCTCTTACACATCTCTTACACTCTCTTACAAGCATGTCTATGTCAATTCTATGTTTACTGTGTGTGTGTGTGTGTGTGTGTCATAGTCTAGGTGAGTGTGTGTGCTTGGAAATTGGAAGAAGAGGTGGACAGGTTGATGGTGATTGCTTGGAAGCTTGTGTTGAATAGTTTAAGCGGTCGATCTCCCCCTCTTCTCCCAACATCCGTGGTCTTCATCTCCAAAACATTGAAGGCCACCATGGACGCCAAGCTTAACCGGATTGTTCCCAGTGCCTTTCGGTCAAGGACAACCCATGCTTCATCTGCCATCATTGCGGGTTTCTTTGCAAGACCGCCTAGTGGCAAATAGAGGTCCTTCTGGTAGAGATAGTCTTCAATCTATATCTTCCAATGTTGGTAGTTTTTGCCGTTGAACTTCTCAATCTTGACCTTACTTGCCTTCGCAATTACTCCCACTCAATGCAAGGAATCCTTTCCTAAAGATACTTTAGCTATGAGCAAACCTTGCATTGATACCAGTTGTTAGGATAAGGGGCATAGCTACGTAGAGATTAGAGTGTTTTACTTAATGGAGAGAGATAATTTTCACACACAAGAGATTATAGAGTAGAGAGATAGAGAGAGAGAGTACACACGATATACATGGTTCACCCAATGTGGGTTACGTCCACGAGAAAGCAATCACTCAATGGCTTTAGTACTTCAAAACAAGAAGTAGATTACAAAGGGATTATACCCTTTTGGAGCTCCCACCTTGCTTCCCTCTCACCACCTCACATCAACTTTACAATGCTTCACGATCCATTTTTGTGTGTAGAAGAGGCCTCCTTTTATAGGCCAAAAGGGCTGCCCTCTCTCATGAGAGGTAGCCATCTGTAGCCGCCCTTGTGTAGACAAGTTCAAATCGGACCCTCCGATCCACCCATGTGTGGCCGCCCTTGAGAAGACAAGTTCGTCTTTGAAATCGACCACCGGCCATTGAATTCGACTATTGGCCATTGACTTCCAGCCACCGGCCATTGACTACCGACCAAACGATCGACTGTTTTTCGACCACTTTTCGGACACCGTCCGGCCATAATATTTCGGCAAAAAAGGAATATTCCGGCTCGAGACTAGCCGTGAAATTTTGGTTTCCGGCGAGTGATTCTTCTTCACGCACTATGGCTTCTCCTCATAATGGGGGCCTTACAAATGTGCGTTTTTAATACAAAAAATTACAAGGGGTAAATCAGGCTCCATACTTAACAATGATGTGCATCACCCAAATCTTTCATATCAAACTGCTTCCTACAGCTTGACGCTAAAGAGCGAGTGTATGCAAATTAGCAAAATTGTAAGAAGAACAAAACCACAAAATCAAAAGCTTAATCATGACAAGTTCCCAAAAGCATAACCATAACATTGACTCCCAAACCATAGGCACAACGGCATGAAGATTTTATAGCCATAATTAAAACATGATTCGAAAACTACAAAACCATAAACATAACCCACTTGCCATACCATAACCATAACCATAACTTGTTTGTCATACCATAACCATAACAACCATACCATCATTGCAAAACCATAACCATAACCATAATCTGATTGCTAAACCATAACAATAACATGATTGCCATACCATCATTGCAAAACCATAACTTGATTGCCAAACCCTAACCATACCATGATTGCCATCATTGCAAAACCATAACCATAACTTGATTGCAAAACCATGACCATAACCTCTGTGCCTTACCATAATTGTAAAATCATAATCGCAAACGCAATGCAAAACCATAGACATAAGCGTGAAACTGTACATGTATATAATGAATGAGTAAGACTGTATCAAGAAGACCACAGCTACAAAAAAAAACATATATGGAGGATCTCACCCTCATGTTAATGCCTCGTAGTTGACGGCCTCTCCCTCCTCATGTAGCTAGGTCAAAAGGGCCACAAGTCCATGCTTGTACCCATACTTCTCCTCTTGGCGTGTCGGAGGGCGCTTCACGGGGCAACTTCCTGCAAAATTATGGTTTAATCATGAGATAAATTTTCAAATAACATATAAGTTTTTGCCAATTTAAATCATATGTATAATACTTACAAACTCATATCGAAGTGTATCGTAGCCTCTACTTCCAAGATGTGATGCTCCAGCAGACTCCAAACGTGCTCTAGCTGCATCTCCTTGCTACTGAAATCTATCAAGATTGTCTTGTGTCTCTCGTTCAATCACCATCACTCCTCTGCGTCCAACCATGCCGGCTTTGGATTGCCGTCCTTATACATGTCTCTCTCCTCTAATTGACGGTGTGACATTGTGGTACACGCCATGCTCAAAATCCAATCATTCGAAAATAGATCGTACCCCTCTGTCGGCTTGTACTCTCTGTGAATGGCATCAACAATTGTAACTCTTTCTTTCATCATCTTGATTATCCCAAATCTCCATCACAGAGTGGTCAAACTGAATTGTATAGAGCTGCCGAATCCTCTGTCGCATGGCCTTTTCGACCCTATCCGCCATAATAGTCCCATCCCTGCTCTTGTACACCTTGCTAGGATAATGCTTGTATGATCCCCAAGGTGTACGTGATGTGCCAATCGGTGAATCATCTACTAAAGAGAGTGGTGGATTCTCTCTTGAAGGTGTGGATGCATCGGTAGAATTGCTACTACCACAACACAATCACCATCTCTAGAATGACGCCTACATCGTCTCAAAGATGAACCACCCGTCATTGTAGGGGGCACACTCGATTGAGGTGTGGGGCTGGTTGGTGTAGGGGACACACTAGTCCTAGGCATAGGGGTGGTCGTAGTAGGTCTAGAGGAACGAGCTATCCAAAGGTTATGTGTGTAACTAATCTGCTTTGGTGTAAACTGTGTCAAAAAGGAACCCATCTGCTCGGGTGACATACCGACCGGAGTGATATTAGGAAAACTAAAACGAGGAGAATATGTATCATCGTTATCGGCCATGGCTACAGTACACAAATAACACAGATATAATACGTTAGTTTATAGATAAACGCTTAAGCAATACAAATAACAAAAAAATGAAGCTGCAACACACTTCAATGAATCTATCCAGCATTGTAGACTAATAAAAAGAGTTTTACAACAGAGTTCCTAGCAAAAGTCAGTAGTTAATCTCTCATCTTCTATGAGAGCTAATGCACCAAAGATGTCTATCTCAATCTGTACTTCTGCATCTTTGTCATCAAACTCTACTTCTTTGTCACTCTACACATCAACTTCAGTATTTGAAAGCTCATCTCTAGGTTCAGACATATGCTCACCACTGAATTCCATCTCAAAATCCAAACTTATATCATCAATCGACCCTACACTTTGTTCATGAATCTCTTCGACCTCAACTTCCAATCCTTCACACACTTGCTTTCTCCATGGAGCAACTTGAACAACATGGAGCAAGCGCGGTTTAGACAGATCCTTTTCATCATTTTCTCTCCATAGTGGATCTAGTGTGAACGCAACTTGTTTACAATGTTGTGGAAGTACAAATGTATCCCGTGCATTTGTCCACACCCGCCTAGAGTTCACTTGAATCAATCCACTCTTGTCTTTGCCCACAATTTCATTAGGGCTGCTGCTAATAACTTTGAACCACTTGACATCAAAGATAAAAATATCTAATTTTCTAAAGTTAACCTTCAAGATGTCTTAGATGTAGCCAAAGTATTCAAGCTGGCTAGTCTCTGTGTTCTCAATTTTGGCACTACTCCTACTTTCTTGGATAAAGCTTTCCCTAACACCACTATCAAAGGTGACGCTTTGTTCATCTATCCGTTGCACTCTAAAGTGTTTCCCATGCGACCACAAAGCTCCATATTTGTGATACTACAGTCACAAAATTGAGAAAAACTTAAAGTTATTAAAGTAATGTGATCATGTGGAGCTCAAAAAGGAAGTTGTGAAAATTTACATGTCAATCGCAACCCCTTGACATCTCTTCTTCCTCTTCAGTAATCAACAGTCCATTCCTCTTTGCCTTTGAGAGTATCGCATCTAACCACCACCCAGTTGGAAAGTTTGACCTCTCTAGCCACCTTTGCATGATGTCTGAGTTGAGAAGGAAAAATTTCATAACCTTTTCTCACATTGTGATGTCCATCTTCCTAATGATGCCTTGTCCCTACGGCTCATCCCCTGTCACCTTGACGTTGACCTCAGTAGTCCACATTTGGGGCATTTTTGGATCAATTGAGCCCAAAAATTCACTGATAAGGACAAGAGACTCTTGTACAAGCCATCCTTCGGCTATGCTACCCTCGGGGCGAGCCCTTTGACGAACGAACCCCTTTAAAGTCTTCATAAATCTCTCCAAGAAGAACATCCGCCTATTATGGACTATCCCAACAACTGCAACTTCATTGACCACATGCACAAGTACATGCATTTGGATAGTAAGAATGTTTGTTGGAAAGTACACAATACACACTGCTTCAATAGCATGTAAGCGTGCTGCATCAATGCTATCTTCTCTTATCTCTTTGAAACTAATCCAACGTACCAACTCATTTATTTTATAGATTGTTCTTCTAATGTCATCTGTCAAACAATCCTTTATGGCAATTAGTAAGATAAACTGTAAAAATTTATGCCAATCGTGGGACTTAAGACCACTAAGATTGTCATCTCTTGTAAAAGCCATTTTCAAACATCGCATTCACCTAGTGGGAGTCTTGAATGAAGATATAGTCTTCTTCACTTGTTTCTCTTCTTCACGACTCACAACCAATGGACCTTTTGGTATAACAAACTTTCCATTGGGTTTAAATTGAGGCCACATCTCTGGCATTCGATCCACATCCTGTAGGTCATCTCTTTGGGCCTTGCTCTCCCTTTTGCCAATGATGGTTTTCCATATGATCTCCCCCACATTCTTGAAGATGTGCATTGGGTCAAGCAGATGATTAATCAGCAATTCACTCCAGTACGGGAGTTTATGGAAAATAAAAAGTCTTTTCATTTGAGGTCGCATGAAATCTCCCCTCTCCAGCCACATGTTTTTCCAATCGCTTGCTTTCAGTGCATGCATGTCATATTTGCATATGTTTGATCCATGTAGCTCATGTCCTTCATGCAAAAATCTACCATGCTTCTTGTAAAATGTCTTAGTCAATTGATCAGAGCAGCGAAAGCCAAGTCGAGGACCACATTTCGGACATGCATGATTGCCCGAGTAAC
Organism: Adiantum capillus-veneris; assembly: GCF_014529385.1. Taxonomy (NCBI): domain Eukaryota; kingdom Viridiplantae; phylum Streptophyta; class Polypodiopsida; order Polypodiales; family Pteridaceae; genus Adiantum; species Adiantum capillus-veneris. Next base: position 49,746,310 of record NC_140937.1, read on the forward strand.
TCAAGTCAGAAAAATCATAAAATTATAATATAAAAGTGTTGGCATAGCCAAGAATAACATGTATGTGAGGGTTTCAAAGGCACTTGCCTAAACACTCATCGAAACCTGGCCAATCGTGCATGGTCCACATGAGAATGCTTTGCACATGTACATTTCATTGTCCGATTAGTTGGGACATATCAACCACATCGATCCCTATCCACAAGAAGATTTGGAGCTCTTTTATAAGTGGTTCCCAATAGACGTCCATGTTCTTTGATTTGTACTTTCCTGGGACGATCAGTGATGACAACAACAGATGGCCCTTCTTGATATCTAGCCATGGTGGAAGATTATAATTAACCAAGCAAATAGGCCACGTGCTCCATGACGAACTCTGTAATCCAAATGGATTTACTTCGTCCATTGCCATACCAAAGCGGATACATCGAGGCTCATTCTTAAATGTAGGCCAACTTTTCTCTATGTGCTTCCATGCACGAGAGTCAGCAGGTACCCGCATCACATCATCTGTCGATCTAGTATTTGAGTGCCATGTCATCAAAGTGGCTATAGACTTGCACCTAAACATTCTCTTTAATCTTGGACTAATAGGAAAGTGTGAAGAACCTTTGCAAGGATAATTTTCCTTGTGTGTTGTCTCTATACCTGCTTAATCCACAATTGGGACATTGTTCTAAATTTGCATACTCATTGCAAAAAAGTATACAATCATTAGGGCATGCATGCATTTTGTGATAATCTAAGCCCAAATGAGCAAGAAGCTTTTGAGCGGCTGGACGGGTAGGGGCATGTGATTGCCTTCCGATAAGATTTGCTTGTTGAGCAACTTGTTGTTACATGAACAAGTCAACCCCTTGATCACATTATTGAACTATAATTTGCACTTTGGCATGCTTAGGATACAATGTATTTACCTCAAAAGCTCTGTGAGACAGAGGCGTCAGACCACCCGTAGATAGACTACAAATAAAGCATTGCCAAAGCGATACGGAGAGCTGAAATTTTTGCACCATTGTAAAGCGGCATACGCGCAAGAGTTTGCATCATCTCGCCCTCCATTAGGAAAAATTTGGACTCACAAAGGGGCTCTTTTAGGAGTTTGACTCTGCCTCTCTCTACCAAAACGGGCGCATGGATAAATTTTTGCAAACAAACTCCAAAGTTGGCGGAGGTTTGACAGTTAGAATGTCCTCTTCAAGCTCTATCTACTGATATATAGCACGCCATGAGATTCCTCATATTTGAGAAGATTCTTTTTTTGATTCACCTATGATGTGACAACTCTGTCGGAATCTAAGTAAATCAAAAAAAGAATCTTCTAAAATATGAGGAATCTCATGGCGTGCTATATATCAGTAGATAGAGCTTGAAGAGGACATTCTAACTGTCAAACCTCCGCTAACTTTGGAGTTTGTTTGCAAGAATTTATCCATGCGCCCGTTTTGGTAGAGAGAGGTAAAGTCAAACTCCTTAAAGGGCCCCTTTGTGAGTCCAAATTTTGCCTAATGTTTATCGTTGTTATCATGCCGTCGATATGGTTGGGATGACTGAGGTTGGTTTCTAGTATTTCCTTGTACGTTGTCGTCTTCTACGTTTTCAATGATGGGATCCATGTCAAAGAACGTGTCTAACATTTGCTCCATCTCTACTTCTTGAAATGCCACATCAGATATTGGTTGGGTGGACTCAGTTGATGGTTGTTCGTTTGAAAATCGTCTTCTCTGGGATGAAGTGGGAGCAATATCTACTTGCGCAGGTTGATCTACTGTCTCCGGACCATGAGATCAATAACGCAGGTCTTGTAGTTGCTGTATGGAAAAGAGACCGTTATTGGGTATGTGTTGGTTGCAGATTTTTTTTTCAAAAGATTTCATGCTTGCAATATGCACAAGGACACTCCATCCTATTGTCCATACTTTATCTACCAATGATGCAAGAAATAATTAAATCACTCTTGTTATAAGTGTACACTACTAACTACACGATAATACATGACAGCCTCACAAGAGACCGTTATTGCATATGTGCTAGTTGCAGAATTTTTTTTCAAAAGATTTGATGCTTGCAATGCGCACAAGGACACGCCATCCTATCGTCCATACTTTATCTACCAATGATGCAAGAAATAATTAAATCGCTCTTGTTATAATAAGTACACACTACTTACTACATGAGAATACATGACAACCTCACATTCTCTAGCCATGCCCGATCCCCGCACGCCTCGGTCTAGAGGTGCACGGAGATTAGGACCACAGGGTAATAATCTTGTCTTTATTGTCCATGACTATATATTAGGGTTTTTGAAGTCTATGTGCGCTATTGAAGTCCAATTACGTTATTTTACTTCGTTTATCAAAGTTCGTTTGCGTTTTTGAAGTACACAAGTCATTTCCGACGTCTGTTTGCATTTTTTCTATTATTTGCCGCTAGCTCTAACAACCTCACGTTCTCTAGCCATGCCCAATCCCCACACACCTCGGTCAAGAGGTGCACGGAGATTAGGACCACAGGGTAATAATCTCTTCTTTAATATTGGTCAATGACTATATATTAGGGTTTTGAAGTCTATGTGCCCTATTGAAGTCCGATTGTGTTATTTTACTTCGTTTATCAAAGTCTGTTTGCGTTTTTGAAGTACACAAGTCATTTCCGAAATCCGTTTACATTTTTTATACTATTTGCTTCTAGCTTTAACAACCTCACATTCTTTAGCCATGCCCGATCTCCGCACACATCGGTCTAGAGATACACAGAGATTAGGACCACAGGGTAATAATCTTGTCTTTATTGCTCAATGACTATATATTAGGGTTTTTGAAGTATGTGTGTGTTATTGAAGTTTTATTGTGTTATTTTACTTTGTTTATCAAAGTCCATTTGCGTTTATGAAGTACACTAGTCATTTTCGAAGTCCGTTTGCATTTTTCTACTATTTGTTGCTAGCTCTAGCAACCTCACATTCTCTAGCCATGTCCGATCCCCGCACACCTCAGTCTAGAGGTGCACGAAGATTAGGACCACACGGTAATAATTTTGTCTTTATTGTTCAATGACTATATATTAGGGTTTTTGAAGTCTGTGTGTGTTATTGATGTCCGATTGTGTTATTTTACCTCGTTTATCAAAGTTTGTTTGCGTTTTTGAAGTACACAAGTCATTTTCGAAGTCGCTTTGCGTTTTTTCTACTATTTGCCGCTAGCTCTAACAACCTCACATTCTCTAACCATGCCTGATCCCCGCACACCTCGGTCTAGAGGTGCACAAAGATTAGGACCACAAGGTAATAATTCGGTCTCTATATTCATGGATGCGACACACACACACACACACACACACACACACACACATACACATATACACACAACACACGTCTACATGACAATGCATGTAGAGTGTTTCAAGAGCCACCTAACCCTAAGCTGCTAATCCTAAGAATGCATATGGATTACACATGGCTTTCCATATTTTCTTGCTACTTTGAGTATAGCTTGCCCATTTGCCTAATGATGGTTAGGGCAATCCATATGCGTTCTTGTTAGCAGAAACGACAAACGAGCAAGCCAATTTTGAAGTCCGTCTGCATTTTTTTATAAAATATGCACACGGACTTCAAGGGCTTCAAGAAAGTTTGCACCTATGGATGGTTATGACAAGTGCACAAGCCATTTTTGAAGTCCGTTTGCATTTTAATCAATAGAAACACAAACGAACTTCAGAAACAGCTTGTGTACCTATAATTTTTGCTTCTTGTTCAATACATGACTTGCCATATTTGCTTGCTACTTTGCATATGGATTTCCTATTTTCCTATTGATGGTTTGGACAAGCCATATGCATTCTTGTTAGCACAAACGACAAGAGAGCAATCCGTTTCTATTTGCATTTTTCCTTAAAAACGCATATAGACTCCAAGAACATCTTTCTATCTTCCTGTTTTTGCTAGCAAGAATACATATGGGTTGCCCAAACCAAAAACAAGAAAATGGACAAGCCATATGCAAAGTAGCAAGCAAATATGGAGGCATTTATGAAGTCCATTTGCGTTTTTTCTCTAAAAAAACGTAGCCAAACTTCAGAAATGGCTTGCACACTTGCCATTTCTTCTAGCCACTATGCCTACTGCTTGCCCCAAGTGCACAAGCAGTTTTTGAAGTTTGCTTGTGTTTTTTTGAAGTTTGAAACAGCCCAACAATTAACCCTAAGTGGGTTGAAATAGCCCAATTGATTATCCTAAGCAAGTTGAAATAGCTCAATTGCTTACCCTATAAGCGGTTGATCTTAAGCAGATTATTAAACTGGCTAAACTAATGTGACACCTAAAGTGATTTAGAGCGGCCAAATCTAAAGCCGTTAACCCTAATTAGCGGCCTAAAACAACCAAATTGCAAACAACTAAAACCTAAGTTGCTAATCATAACCGGACTGAAACAGCAAACGTCGCTTTACATAAGTAGCTAACCCTATATAAGTGGATTATTGAAACTAATACAACAATAAGCAGATTTAAAGTGGCCAAATCAAAAATCACTAACCTATAACCTAAACCTAAATGTGAACCGCTAAATCGCTAAACTTAAAACGATCAAATACATGAAAATAATCAAATGTAATCAAAACTAATCAACACTAAAACCATCTTTATAACTTGAACATTCTTACATTGACATTCATAACACCTACAATAAGCCACATTAAAGTACAACATAATTTTAAAATAAAATTGTAGAAAATTTAAAAAAATTTATAAATTGAAAATGTGATTGTGTATGCATGTAGTGTGTTTAATTATGTGTAAATCAATGTGCTATTTTATTTAATTATAGTGTGTTTATATTGTTTAGTGTGCATTTTTATTTACTTTCATGCATGTTTGTGCGAATGTGTGTGTATATGTGTGTATGCAACAAAAAAGAAAGTTAGAACACTCACGTGTGGTCTATTTGAGCAAGAAAGAGTTGAAAAAACATCCTCAAACCTATAAAAACACACACACACATGTTATGTTAGACACATATACACTGAATTGCACAAACCTACAAGGAAACTTGAAAAGAATCTCACCTTGATGATGGAGAGTAGTCCACAAGTGAGAATCTCACCTCCGGCAAGTCGTGAGGTAGCACATTTGCAACAAGTGAGGAGGAGGAGGGCAAGAGAAGAAGCGAAGAAAGGAGGGAAATGCACAGGAAAAACCCACGATTCTATTTTTTGCAGGGTTTGCCGATATAGGTGCCAATATAGGCGTCGGTATGAGCACTGGTATGCACACCGGTACAGACGTCTATATAGGCATCGATATAGGTGCCGGTATGAGCGTCGAAAATTCAAAGTCAATTTTTCTTAAAACTTGATCTCCCCCCCCAGATTTACCGACACCCACCATTGATGCCAGTAATTTGACGTTGGAATTTAAGTGAGCTCTTGTAGTGATACTTGACTACCCACACTGCATATATCAAGCTCATAAGAGTTGTATAGCTTCAATGTGCCATGTGTGGCAGTGTATATAGAAAACCATTCCTTGTGAGGAGTCACGTGAAAGCTAGCACCTGAGTCCACAATCCAATTCTATGCATAACACTCGTCAAGAGCTAACAATTCAGCAGGACTCAAATCCGATGTGAAAATCAACACATCATTTGGCTCGTCAAAAACTGTCTCAATGATTAGAGACTCAACCATATTAAGCTCTTCAATTTTCACGATGCTTTTAGGTTTGTCAGACTTCGCTTTCTCTGTTGCCTTTATCACACTGCAATGTGCGAAAATATTTCTTCAAGTGTTCCTTTTTATGGCAGTAGTAACACTCAACATTTTGCATGTCTTTGCCGCAACTCTTCCTATGACCTTGCATGTGATCCTAAGAACAATCGTGGTTGTGACCACGCTGCCTTTGCTTGTCACGATTGCCACCAGCCACATACGCATCACCATGCCCACTCGCATCAAGAGATTGATGTCAAATCTCCTCAGTGAGAAACGCACTAGCAACATCACTAAACATTAGCTTTCAATTAGGTGCAAAATTTCTTATGGCTATGTTGAAGGTATCCCATGACGATGGTAGAAAATATAGCAAGAAAATAGTCTTCATATCATCACCAAAATTGAGGCCTTTTGAAGTAATCTGTAAAAAGATGTTGTTGAACTCGTACAAGTGAGAACTAACATTAATGCCCTCTTTCATATTCATGCGCATAAGCTTCTTCATCACGAAAACCTTGTTTGAGGCATTGTTGCCATCCCATGTTGTACATAGAGAATCCCATAAATTTTTGGCATTGGTCTCATCCATTATGATAAAGTAAATGGATTCACCAAGTGTAGATGAATGGTCACCATAGCACGCTCATTCAAGTCTTCCCATTGTTCATCAATGTACGCATTATTTCTTCTTCCATGCAAGGGTGCTATCAAGCCTTTGTCGATCAAAACATCTTGCATACGCTGCCACCAAATAGCGAAGTTTGTACCATCAAACTTTTTGATGTAGTACTCTTCTCTTTTGGAAGCACTACTCATATGCATGGCTCAAGAGAATGTAGCCAAAAACTTTATGGAAAATTTCTTGGGATAATTTCAGCAGAGGTTTCCAAGAATAGTAACAAAAAATCAAACCAAAATGTAGTAAAATCACTGTGTAAGAGCAGCCAAATGTACCAAGAACACATAAAATGGACTCGCGGGAAAAATCCAATAGAGTCTCCTCTATACGGGGAGCAAACTCTCAAACCTGATAGCACAAAAGTAAACGCATAAATTGCTCAAAACAACCACTGGGCATAAATTTCTCAAAACCATTGAGGTGTGACCGCCAATTTGGCATCAAAAGCATAAGAAACCACATAGATACATAGCTGTGTGATCAAAAATTTGGTGTCAAAAGTATAAGAAACCACACAGATACATATCTTATGGCAAGGGTACCATAAGATGGAAACTCTAGCTATCTGTATCACCAAAGGTATCTCAACATTTGAGAATACCCGAGCTCAAAAGGGCTCTTCCAGTCTGAGTCTCAAAAACAGCCAAGAAAACTACCAAAATAGCTAAAACATGGCTCCACACAAAGTACAATAGGTAGTGTCTGCAACTCAACATACATGAGTGACCGCGCTCAAACAGACGCCAAAAACTATGCATGTAGTAAAAGTGATCCATGCAGGGATATCTGCTCTCAAAAGAGCTCAAAAGAACTTTCGTGTGCTAAAGCAAACATGCATCTATCAACGCATCTATCTGCAAAGAAACTGCTGTCAAAATGACTACCAAAATTGCATGAAAAGCGTTGTGTCTGTATGTATCTGGAAACCTAGAGAAAATGTATGTAAATGGGCTCAAAAGTCCCCTGTAACTTGTGTGTCAGTGTCGATATGGAAATGTCAATGCCGATTTCTGTTGCCAAATGGAAATGCACTAGTCGAGTAGCCACCAAGAGATTTGTAGTTGAAAACTATGTCGTAGAGCAAAATCGGTGCACTTGGTGCCGATTTCAGGTGTCACTCCTCTGTGGTAGAGGGATCTCACCCGTGCACGTTGTAAGCACAGTCGTCCACAGGAAGACGATCGTACGCAAAAAATCAGCGTCGGGTCGGATGTAAAAAATTTGCCCGTATAATGAGAGGTGTTGAGCTAATGCGGAGCACCGAGAAAGTAAGTGTGCTCTCTCTATCGCTCGGTATGCTGATGGCAGTGCCATTGCAGAGCGGTGAATCGCCGATGTCGAGGCCACCTCCCACCACTGGACAAGAGTCTCCAATGCCAATGTTGGAAAACCTTGTTCTCTCTCTCTCTCTCTCTCTCTCTCTCTCTCTCTCTCTCTCTCTCTCTCTCTCTCTCATAATTGAAAAAACTGTCAAAACATTGCGTTTTTATTGACGATTTGAAGGCAATGTCAGACAAAACTTGCAAGGGTGGAAAATCCACACTCGCCATGGATAATGATGCAAAATCTCCAAGGAATTTGGATGCTAATCCAACCACATCGTCTACAACAACGGAAGCGATGATCATGGCTTACTTGATCTCATTACAAGAAACCGTCAACAAACAAGCAAGGTGAAGAGTTGTGTGCACTTGCAATGGAGAATGGTACTTTAAGAGTTCTTGTTGTGCAGAATGAGCACCTCAATAAGGTTCTTGAAATGCAAACAACACGCTTGGTGCATCTTGAGAATGAAGTTTAAGAATGTAAGCGCTCTCTTTTGGACATGAATGTATTGAAAGAGTGCTTGAGCAAAGTTGAGAGTGATCATGTATTGAAAGAGGAAACGATAGATACAATACGATATGATGTATGTGAGATGAGAAATGCATCCAAATCATGGGCTGATATATGTAAGGATAATGTGGTTTCTACATCTCCTATCACACAAGCCGTTGTCCAACCAAAGAATGTAGAGAATGTGGACACTCAAGAATTGCAATAACGGCAAAAACGCTCAAAGAACATCGTCATTCATGGAATCAAGGAGGAAAGCATGGAAACACCCCAATCTCTTGCGGTTGCTATTGAAGAGTTTTTTGCTACACACTTTGGCATGTCTGGAATCATGGCTTATGGTGCACATCGAGCTGGAAAACAAGGAGTCCCTCGCTCGGGAGAAAGACCTATTGTATGTACCATGGCTGATGAGGTAAAGAGAAAGATCATCCTTGACAATAGTTGGATCTATCTCAAAGGAATGGGTTGTAATGTATATGAGTATCGCACTCTTATGCAACAAAATGTATGTCGCAAAGCATATGAGGAAAGAACCAAGAAGGTCAAGGTGTCACTCAAGAAGAAAAGTCACTTGAGGAGGATGCAAGTCCACCCAACAAATAGGGACACATGATCTATGAGACCAACTCATGCTTGCGAATAAGCTTTTGGAATTGTAACGGCTATCCATGGAATGTGGGACTTAGCATTGATGAGCTTACCAATGACTCCGACGTGATACTTCTTGTCGAAACATGGGAGCATGATGCGCAACGAATTCTTGGATTTGACAAAATATGATGTGCATTCTTTGATGTGGACCAAAAATGCAAAGCAACGTAGAGGCCAAGGAGGCGTAGCATGTATGATCAAAAAGGGTTTGAAAGGTGTTCCATTGTCAAAGAAGATAAGTATAAATGCTACTTATGGTTGAAAATCAACCCACCCAATGGTCAAGTCATGTTTGTGGTTGGTTGCTACATTCCTCACTATGACTCCAAATTTTATGCTCGCTTGGATATGGATAGAGATCAGCCCTTTGTTGAACTAGAGGAAGACATTGCTCATTACAAGGACCAAGGTGAAGTCATTGTCTTTGGAGACATGAATGCTCGCACAAATACGTTACAACATGACACACAACAAGTTGACATGCCGCATGTCTCAAGAAGAATGGATGAGTCATACATGTATAATCGAAGTTCTAATGATGCAAAAGAACTGGATCACTATGGAAAGCCACTTCTACATGTGTGCAATAGTACCGGAATGCTCATTGCAAATGGTGTATCTTTATGGCAAGGCACCAATGACTTTACATGTAGAAAGCACAATGGTGATAGTGTGATCAACTATATGTTGTTTTCGGAAGCCACTCTAGAATACATGGAAAGCTTTACACTTGGTGAATGGAATCCGGAATCGGATCATAGGATGCTATGTATTGACTTCAAGTTTGGAAAAAGACCCGAGCATGTAGCCTCCAATCATTATGTGAATCATTCGTACCTACGTCTAGGCTTCAAACTAGCACTGGACCAAATGTTAATCATGACAGAGCATCAAGAGAGCCCAACATTAGAATGCAAGTGGAAAGTTTTCAAAGAAGTAATTTTCTCTTGTGCGAGGGAATGCTTTTCGGTGAAACACATGTCTTGCAAAAAATCTAAGAAGGGTAGAACCAAGAAGAAATGGTTTGACATGGAATGTAGTCAAGCTCAAAAACACTTGCTAAGGTTGGATGCAAGCAACGACAAGGAAGGTTACTTGAACCATTCACCCACAGACAAAGCACTTGTTCAAAAAAAGGGGAGAAGGTGGGAAGTCAAAAAACAACTTCTTTTAGCGCAAGAGAAAGCACATGCATGTGGCAAGTTTTGGCAAAATCTAATAGGCAAGCATGTTGAGAGCTTTGGTGACTTGAATCTTGAGGATATGTATACACATTGCAATAACCTCTTTGAGCAGCCCAATGTTGATAAAATGGAGTGTTGTAGCTCCCTTCCGTTTATGCCTCCCTTCTTTACCATTGAATATGTATGTTGTGCGCTTGAGAAACTTGCTACCCGCAAGGCAGGGGACCTTCAAGGTGTCAAGGCTAAAATGATTAAATGGACAAGCAAGAAAACACGATATTGGATATGCGATATGTTAACCTTGCACTTCAGCATGGCATGCCTCATGATTGGAGTGAAAATTGGATCAAACCTTTACACAAAGGAAGAGATGTAAACAATGTGAACAACTATCACACTATAATGGTTGGTTCTTTGATGGCAAAGTTATTTGGATGTATCATGGAGATGAAGATAAGTGAATGGGCTGAAAATAACGGCAAACATGCACTAGGCCAAGCAGGTTTTTGAAAGCATCATAGCACTATTGATCACCTTGTCACTCTTCAAGTTCTTATGGAAGTGTCTCGATATCGATTGAAAGGAAAAAAGTTGTATTGTTGCTTTGTGGATTTCAAGAAATCTTTTGACATGGTACCACGAGGAAATCTTTGGAGACGTATGCAAAGCCTTCGAGTGCCGAGAGAATTTATGCATGCAGTCTTTCGCATCTACCAAAAGTGATATGTCGACTACGTATGGGAGATGGAATTTCAGAATTTTTTGCAAGCACCATTGGTGTCAAACAAGGATGCCCACTGTCCCCAACCCTCTTTGGGCTACTCATTGATGAATTGGAATGCATGGTTCTTGATTTTATGCAACAAAAAGGCATAGAAGAGGTTAAGATCGGAAATGCGGTGATCATGCTTTTGCTTTATGCCGATGATGTAGTGCTCTTGGCACATACCTTAGAAGATGCACAAAAGCTTATGCTGGACGGATGCGCCGCGACGGACGTCAGCACAGCGAGAACTCACCTAACAAGATTTGTCAGCTAAGGACGAAGCTCGACCCGCAGGCGGGTGGGAGCAAGCATAGGGTGTCAACCTACACTCAACCGACTCCTAACTAATTCCTACAGAGGTCTCTACCAATTGTCTAAGTCACAGCCTTCAAGAGTGCATAAGAGGAAACTTCCTACAACGCTTTCTAGAGCCGAACACCCATCAAACAATCTCGAAACACCATAGAACTTGAAGGAGACCCTACTAATACCAATAGGTCGCTCTCCCTAAGGTCTATGAACCAAAACCCCAACCCAAAACACCCGGTACAAAATCACGTGGGATGTCTGGCCGAAATTTGTAGGTCTTCGTTTCCAAAATCTAAAGTGCCTAATGTGTAGCTCTACTCAATGTGAACGCATGGATATGCTGCAATGCAAAATCGGACAACGTATGCTCACCAAATCACCAGATGAAGCTCGTAGAAGGAGCTCGCAAAACCAGACCGTACGCGCGCAATGTAGGTATCGGCGCGTAGCTCTCGCCGGGGGCAACACGCTGCACTTCTCCGCACTCGATTCCGACCACCGGTGCACACGTAGCGTCAAGATGAAGCTCACACTCTCTCTCGTACACAGTACGCTCAATCACAGACTTCAAAACTTGTTTTTAAAAATGACAAAAGGTTTTTTCATTAAGGTCAAAAAGTGGTATATATACCTTACAATTCTCAAACCCTAAAGTTCCAAATCAACCATCTAGTCCATCTAACTATCAAAACTGGGATACAATCTGGAAACTTCTGTAAGTCCCAATATTTACAAGGTGAAAAATCAGGTTTCCTCAATAAATGAATAATTATAAAAAATGATAATCTTCTGAGTAGTTAGTTTCCGTGGGGTGTGTCTAGCTTCTAACACTCCCCCCCTCCTTTCTCATGTCGTCCCCGACATGGCTGCTGAGCTGCTTCTTCATCGTATGGTTTCACGCATCTTGATCAATGATTCGTATCTTGCATGTAGATTCATCATTGTTGGGCTGAAAATATCAGTGTTTATTGTGAAGAAGCCGGTGTAGAATGCTTCTTCAAAGGCCTGGAGGTGATAGGATGGCAGAAACATTATCCTTTGATACAACGCATGTATCACCTCCTTGGAAGGCTGACCAGACAGATCATAGGCACGTCTGTAAGTATCTTGGAAGAAGAAGATAGTGTCTGTCACTTGGCCATGCTTGAATGTCTCAAATACTGCTAGAAGAGTTTTCAAGATTTTCTTCATCGTGATGCACGTAAGGTCAGGTGAGCCAGTGAACAATTTAATGGCGCCCGTTAGGGTTTTCACCATGTATTGGACACTTATTCTCTCACCTGCCTTCAAGCCCGGCAGCTTAGGATAATTCAGCCAAGTGGGTTGGCTCCTTTGTAATATCTCCTGGGCCTTCCACATCCTCATCCTTGGTAGAGGACAAAAGCTGAGGTTGTCTCTGATGTTTTTCGGTGCCTCTACCAAATGGATTAGGTATTGTGGGTACTTCGTCAGCCAAGCCTTCCTCCATTTTGGCTGAGAGTCAACTATTAGCCTGACCCCTTCTGGTTGGGAGATATCTGCATTGTAGAGTGGCATTGCAGGCTCTTCTCTAATCCTCTTATTGATGGTGGCAGCTTCATACTTCAGCAAAGGATATGGGAGAGAGGGTTGAAGCCATTCGCACCTGAGGTTGTTGGCGTCAATCTTCTAGATAGTCATGGATTTGAAAACCCTCTTCTCCCATTCCAAGGCTTCCTTAGCCGTCTCTCTGATCTCCACCTCTATTGATTTACGCAGCTTTTCCTCCTCTTCCTGTGTCAGATCTTGTGGCTCTTGAGAGGATCCTTCTAGGATTTCCTCTTTCATAGGTGTGTCCACCGGATCTGCCACATTTTCTAAATCTATGTCTTCATTGGCTGCTGGCCCTGTGCCCTCTTGCTCTCCGGTTAGCTGTCCTCTCAGCTCCTCAATCTGCTTTAGGAGTTTTTGTTTTTCTGTTTCAGCTTCTTTGCCCATATTCATGAGGAGGTTGTTCAATTCGGCGTTTATCTTCTTCGCCTCCTCGAGATTTATTTTGATACTTTCTAATTCTTCTTGCAGGGCTTTTTGGTCTTCTTCCATTCGTGTTTGCATAACAACTGACCCTTCTACCATCATCAATCATTGATTTTTCTCTAGAGCCAGCTCCTTCTGAAGTTCTTGCATCTGTTCTTCATAAAGTTGTCTTTTCGTAGTGATGTGAGTCGAGCTAGTAGCTCTAACTCTAGCAGGAGATGCCCGTAGCCTCTGGATGGTTTGATCTTTCACTTTAAGCTGGTCCTTGAGCTCAAGGACTTCATCCTGGCTGGCTTCTTGATCTATCTCCGCCTTTTCTTTGGCATTTTGCATTGCTTCAACTTCTTTAGACTCCTCAGCCAGTTGTAGGGTCAGGTTATCCCTTTCCCTCTCGGCATCTATCAATGATTTGCTGAGTTGCTTACATTCCTCTTCAACTCCTTGCATTCTTTGGGCTACTGCCTGATTTTCTTTTTGCATTTCCTGGCATCTTTGCAATGCCCTTGCTAGACTGGCATGTAGCTCCGCTTCTCTCTCTTTCTGCCTTTGACTTTGTCCTTGTAGAGAGTCTACTTCCAGCTTTATCTTCACTTCAGTGGCCTTGAGAGCTGCCATCTCACTTTCTGAGGCCATGGACTGTGCTCTTAACCCAGTTAACTTTGTCATCACCACATCCCAATCGTTGGAGGGCAGGTGCAGGTCCACTGTATCTGTGTCCATATCTTTTAGTTCTACTAACCTGATGCTTTGCATTTGTTCCTTAGGCCATGTGCTTGCCAAGTCGAATGCGACTGTGGCAGCCTCTTCTTTTGTGTATCCTGCTGGTAGAAGTCCAAAAATGTGTTATATGAATCATTTGGCTCTTGTTGCCCACTTCGAGGCTTAGCCTCTTCCTTTGGTTCCGGCTCCTGGCTCTGCTCTTGCTTGGCCTCTTCTTGTTCTTCTGATTTGTCTTCCTCCTCTTTATCTTCTTGTGGAGGGCTGCTAGGAGGTGGTGAGGGCGGTGGTGAGGGCTGTGGGCTAGCCGGTAGAGATGTAGGCTTTTTCTTTAAATCTCAGTCTGCCTTAGTCTTTCTTTCTCTCTCTTGGCTCTCCTTCTCGTCTAGCAGTTTCTGTTGTACCTGCTCCACTTCTTCTTCTGTAAAAGGTACATGCCGGATATTTTCTGATGCGGCATCAAGAATCTCAAAATTTTTAATGTAATCTTTGAATTTATCCCTTTGCACCCTTCGGGATGATTCTGACATTGCTTCTAGAGACGGATTCAGAGTTCACTCAAATCGCCTTTAAGGGCTCTTTCTGCTCTAAAGCTCTCCATCAGCCGCTCTAGTCTTGCTACTTTTTGTGACTTTGTCTCTTTTTCCGGCACTTGGGCAAATTCTTTCTTTCCCTTCTTTTGCTCAGGCTGCTCTTCTTGAACAGGCTCTAGCCATCTTTTCAATCTTGTGGCAACCCTTGGTGCTCTTTGTGGCTCGTCTTCTTTGTCTTCTATGAGCCTCAACCAGTCGTTCTGTGAAGGGGGGTCAGGCCATCTTCCTTTTGCGTGCAATGCCCTACAAATCACCTTAGTGATTAGTTCTCCTGGCACAATATACGTTGGCTTCTTGTTACCCATCTTCACTAGGTTGTCATGTATATATGCTACATAATTGATTATCTTTGGAGTGCTCTTCATCATTGCCCAAGTGAATGTCATGGCAATTGCACCTGGAGGCATTCTGTACTTTTGTGGCCCCTTCGTACACATATGGAAGTATTGGTTGTACAACTGACTCATGATTGCCACTCTTGGGTTGGCAATATCTTCAAAAGTGTAGTTACCTTTCTTCTCAGTGTACACCTTGACCTCAACCCTTCTTTTAGTTACACTATCTCCCTTGTTGGAGAGGTCTAGTGCATCTGCTACAACTTGCTCGGTGATAACTATTTCTGTTTCTAGCCTGCCTTGCAGATCGGTTACTCTGGCCACTCCATCTTCTTTAATGGTCATCACAAACTCCCAGACTCTCTTTATGTCAACCCCTGCCGGCACTGCTTCAAAATAGTTGTGGAGATCAATCTTCTCCAAGTACCCAGCCATCTTGCTTCTTACGAACTCACTGAGTTCCCGCAGTAGCATTGGTAGCTCGATCACATTCCCTTTAGTGTCTTTGAACACTCCTTGGTAGATCTTTAGGTCATTCGACTCTAGCAGATCTTCTTGGATCCATGTGCTGGTGGGCTTTAGTGTTCCTTCTGGTATGACGAAGGACTCCACTTCTTCTAGGTAATCCTTAATGGTCATTCTTCTCTTCTTTGTCGGTGACTTCGCGGCTGCCATAGATCCTGTTGCACTCAGTAGTCCGAAGTTAGCATTTTTTCCATATTAGCTCAGAAACAGAGTTTTAACTATCCAAATGACTTGAAAATTGAAAATAAAGCTTAAAAGGAACTTGTGAAACTGTGCATGTGCTCATAGTGCAATTCTTGCCAAAATTTTCCATTTAGACATCCTACGCGTAGGATGTCTTTTTCATCAGAATTGGGTGATACTTGACATGCTGGTAGTCCTTGGCCTATGGAACATGGCTATGTGCTTGGATATGGATTTCGGCATCAAAAAGTGGATTTTTTGGGCTGTTTCAGGCTTTAGGTCACAAATTGGGTAGAAAGTCCATAACAGGTAGCAAGTGATGTCCAAATGGGTTGAAAATTGGTATATGGGCTCATTGCACCATGGCATTGGCTCCCATGATGTCACTCTTTGCACAGAAGGTCCAAATTATGCTGGAGACATCCTACGCATAGGATGTCTATTTCATCACAATGGCATGAGATTTGTTCTGTGGGTAGTCCTTGGCCTATGGAACATGGCTATGCTCTTGGATTTGGATTTGGACAAGGATTGATGCTTGTAAGAGCCTGCGTAGTGTTTTTGGGCTCAAAAAGTGTATCTTGAAGGTGTTGGGGGTCAAAATTGATTAGAATGGCTTCAAAATTGATATATGAGTTATTGATGATGAGGTGATTGGATCTGGAATGGACAAACATCCTCTGTAGGCCAAAAATGTCAAATAGACATCCTACGCGTAGGATGTCTACTTCATCAATTTTTGCTTCTGACCACACAGATTGGTTGGTGATGTGCTTGTGAATGTGTTGTGCAAGTTTCATGTGATTTGGACAAGATTTGGTAAGTCTATGGACCATTATTGCCTCTATGCCCTAACTTTGCGTTTTTTCATGCATATGAGGTAAATGTTGGTCCAAATGTGATGAAACTTGGTGGCTAGCATGTAAAGGTCATTCAGAAAATGTGTGTGATGAAAAATGTTGGGATCTGTGCCCAGAAAGGCCCTTGAGACATCCTACGCGTAGGATGTCTCCAGATGATTTTTTTATGGAGTGTGCCACTAGTGCCTGCCCTTGGTCCCCCTGAGTCCCTTTTAAGCCTAATTTCAACAAAAAAGTCAAATGGATAGAAAGTAACTCCCTGTGTGGACTTCAGAGCCTCCAAGCCGTTTTCTGACTTTTAGAGTGCTTTTTGGCGATGAAATTTCTTGATGTTGGTCTCCATAGCTTCCTGATCCCTTGGGGATCCTTGTCGTATGGTTTTTGTCGACTTCGGCTTCACCGGAGCTTCATTTGGCAATTTGTCGCTCTAGAAGCACCCGTGATTACGTTTACATGTCTTTGATGATTTGTGGTGGTCCACCACCATAGGACTTGATTGTTGATGGTCTAGGAAAGCCGCTCGTGAAGTTTGGTGGCAAACGCGCATGCGGTTTGGCCGCGAGAGCTATTTCACACTTTGTGTGTCTGATGCCGTTTTTGAATTTTAGTGCCGCTTCGGGTCACTTTTTGGTCATGTGGGTCACATAGACTTGTCAAGCATGTCGAGATGCTCCTACCCATGAATTTTGGTAGCATTTGGGCGCCTTTTCGCCAATTTCCTATTTGGTAGCCTCTTGCGGGATTCTAGGAATTAGGGTTTTTCCCGATGGTTTTCTACTACCTTTGGACATCCAAGACTGGTCTCCTATGCTAGGGTAAGTTGCCGATGAAGTCTCGTTGCTTTTGGGTTAGCCATTAGGTCGCCACCTCTATTTGTAGGTCTCTACCCCCCGCTTTGTGTGTGAACCCTACGCTAGTTTTCGCGACAAAACGACAAACATGCGCGAAAAGCTCAAGGTGGTGAGCCTACCTCTCATGTCTGAAGCCCGTCGGGTAGTCGTGCGCATCGTAGAAGCTGTTGGAAGGTCCGTCCGCTCTAGGTGGCAGAAGCTCTCTCCAAAAGGTCAATGGTGAAAATGAGGTGAAAATTTCTTATAATGGAGGTCCCCGAACCACTTTTCATGAAATTTGACATGTGCTCCCATCTTCTTGCGAGATGCGGTTTAGGCTCAAAAATTTCTTGATTTGGACTCCATTTGCTCTGTTTACCATAAATTTGGCATTTCGGTCAAAACCTGGCGAAAACACGCTTTCCGCTCTAGTCTCATAATTGCACCCCCACTATACCATAGGTTGTCCTATAGTCACTGATCATCCCCATATTTATTTTTTTTCGTTACGATCGTTTTTCACCTGCTTTTTGTATTTTTGAAGTTTTTCTGCCAAAAATTAGCAAAATTAAAAGGAAAATAGCAAATCAAACCCAGAAAATCTCCAAAAATCCTAATAAATCACAAACATCACCGCAAAACATTATATACACTCACATGCAATTTTTATGGTCGGATTTCTCCGTTTTACCAATATTTTGCCCGAAAAATGGCTATTTCTACTTATATACACACACCTAGGGGCTTGATTTGGCATTTGGCCCCATATACCTATAGATACATGCTGTATAAGGACATATATACTTGGGTTAGTCCAGAAAACTTCGCAATCAAACAAAAAACCCTTAAAATAGTCGAAAATCACGCCCTTTTTTGCTCTTTCTGCTATTGGTTTTGCATTTAAGAATGCCTCCCCCCCTCCTAGCCGGAGTCCTCCCGGACGACAAGCTATTGCCTCGAGGTATGTGCCGTGCATAGGTTGAAAAATTTATGCTAATTCTTGGCCGATTAATGTGGCCCTAATTTATGCATACTTGGTCAATGCATGGAAAAATTAATGATGTGCAAGAGAAGGGAATAAGCCATATGCTTATTGGCATTCGCCGTCGAGGTTTGTTGTTTTCTTTGCAAGTAATAGCTATAACTCTACTGCTCTCTGTTTAATTGTCTTTTTTGCAAAAGGAAATCGCTTTGTTGCTACTGTTGATAGAACCGTAGTTGTTTCTATGGAGAGGATTGGCTTGGCCGGAATGGCCGTGGACCGTGTTTCTTTTGCTGTCCATTGGTAGCTTGTTTTTGCCGGTTTTTATAGGTGTTTTTCTACTTCCTTGGTTGCCACTGTTTCGTTGCGGATCGACATCCACTTAAGTCGGTTGTCCTTTTTCAAATGAAGTTGTCTGCCTTCCGTTGTTGCTTGTACTGAAGGGAGTTCCTTTTGCTTTTGTTTTGGTATCAAAATGCGAGTAACATTTGGGTTATTGCTAAGCATTTTCTTTGGGATCCATATCTGTTTTATGCCCTTGGTTTTTGGTTGAACTATCGGCTTCGGTTGAATTCTTTCGTTGCATTGTTGCTTGTCTGCCATGACATTTCTATCCTTCTGCATCCATACTTGTTTCCCTTGTTTTGGTAATCTAGATCTTTGCATTGCGGTCGGTGACGTTGTATGTATGTGGTTAGCATGGTTGGATTTTCTCTATCAAATGGCCTTGGGTATCGTGTTGTTCTTTGGTGGCATTCTTGCTTTTGGTTTTTTTGCCAGTGATTGTGTTGCTGGGCAGCTGATTATTTCGGTATTGTTGAGCAAAGGCTATCACCTGTTGTTCTTGTTCATGCTGAATTTTGACCGCATTCGCATTCCAATCTATCTGCACATTGTACTCTTTTTGCCAAGGTTGTCCCAACATCATTGGGTGTTGTGTGCTTTCATCCTCTACCACATAGAATTTGTGTGGGTAAATATATTGATGTACTTGTACATGCAATATAGTCCAGCCCAATGTTGTCAACGAGTGTGATGTACTACTTTCGTGGCATTTATTTGCAATGGTGCTCCACTTTGTTGTTGTTGTCGCAGAAGTCTTCTTTTTGCAATGCGTTCTTGTGCTTCTGCTTGAGCTTCCTCTCGTACTCTCTGTTTTTCCTTCATTCGTTGTTTTCCTTGATGGATTTGTTGGAGCATCCCCTGTGTGAGTGGTAGATGATATTTCTTCAGTCGACATCCACTAATCCGGTTTGGCATTTCTTCACCTGCTAATGTAGCAAGCTTGACAGCTCCGCTTTGTGATAGATCACTAATCACAAAGGGTCCCATCCCTCGCTTTTTAAGTTTCTTGGCATGTTGCTTCAAAGTATAAACAAGTACATAATCACCTGTTTTGAACTTCTTAGTGCGCACATGCTTGTCAAATAACTCTTTTTGTCTTCTCTTTTTAGCATAGATTGAAGCTACAGCTCTCAAGTGGAGTTCATCTAGCTTTTCAAGATCATCTATTCTTGAAGAGATTTCATGCCCTGTCCATTCTAAGCGTTTCGCTACTCGTAGAGTTGAAATTAAAAACTCTATGGGTAGTATAGCATTTATGCCAAACACCATGTTGTACGGTGTTGTTCCTATCGATGTTTTGTAAGCTACCCTATATGCCCATAGTGTTGAGTATAGCTGTTGATCCCAATTTGTTCTTGACTCTGACACTATTTTAGTGAGAACCGTGCATAGTGTTTTATTTGGGGCCTCACCTTGTCCATCTGCCTGTGGATGGTGTGGAGCAGATTTCCTATGTATGACCATGAATTCCTCTAGCACATTTCAATGACTTCATTAAGAAAATGTGTCCCACGATCACTGACAATTTCTATTGGTAAACCGTATCGTACAAAAACATTCTCATACAAAAATTGTGCAGTAGTTCGTGCATCTACTTTTTGCGTTGCCTTGGCTTCGACCCATTTTGTGAGATAGTCTGTATCCACAATGATATATTGGGTATGGATGCGATATGCAGGGGGTGAGATAGGTCCCACCAAATCAATGCCCCATTTTGCAAATGCTCTTGCTCCCATCATTGGCCGTAGTGGCATCTCATCTCTCTTTATCAACACCTTGGTGCGCTGACATGTGTCACAACACTTTACAAACTCTTCAGCATCCATGTGCAATGTAGGCCACCATATATCTGCGGAAGAAAATTTTTGCCGTCTTATCGCCCGAAAAATGGCCTCCACTTATTCCGCTATGTGCATGTTCTAGAATCAGCAGGTATTCGCTTTCACTTGCACAGATTCTAACTTGATTGTCCTTTCCTCGCTTATAGAGTTGGTTCCCAATTAACTGAAAGTCACGGGCTTCCAGCTCTATAGCTTTTTTCCGTGCTCTTGTTATGTTTTCAGGAAACGTCCTGGTGGTTAAGAAATCAATGATAATTGACTCCATGCAGCTGCAATGTTTACCTGAAACAATGTCGCGTGATCCACTGGTCGTTTGGCACTACATATAGTACAATTGGTAACATAAGAATGTGTGTCCGCATACATAGTTGGCCAATAAACCCCTAACTATTTTAGTCTCTGGTGTGTTTTCACTGTTGAACAATGAAATGCACAATCCTGGATATATGCTTCTTCAAGGTAGCACTCGAATTCTTTCGGATTTATACATAATCGTAGGATTTTTGGTCCGATCCTAGATGATAAAGCCGTCCTGCTATCAACTGGAAGTTTTTTGTTTGTCGAATTGTTTGTTGTTTGGATCTGTACTCCGTATTATCAAACCTACTTCCAAAGGAAAGAATGCTAACAATTTCCTGTCACCATTTGGGTATCATTTCAACATTGAAAAGATAAGCATCTGGTATGCCATCATCTACTCCTTCAGGAGCTTCCCCGTTGTGTATCCTTGAAAGATGATCCGCTCGTATAGATGGGTTTTACCCTTTTTGACCACCATTGTGAAATCAAATTCTAGCAATATAATAAACCAGCGTACAATTCCCCCTGTATTGCATGGTTTATTTACCAGATACAAAAGAGCTTGATGATCCGTAAAGAACACAAATTTGTTTGCGAGCAAATAATGCCAAAATTTCTTTACAGCATAAATCATTCCTAACCCTTCTCGTTTGGTGGTTGTGTAGTTCTTTTCCGCACTGTTTAACTGTCAGCTTGCATAACACACTCGAAAATCCATTGTTCCGTCTCCAGGTTGAGCCAGAATACTCCCGATTGCATATGCAGAAGCATCAATGTGAACATGGAATATCTTTTCCCAATCCGGTGCTTTAAGTACGGGTGCTAATATAATGTTTTACTTCAGCTTTTGGAATGAAGTTTCACACTCCTCGGTCCAATCGAAATTGACTAGCAAATGATACAGAGGTTGTGCAATGACTGCATACATGTATATGAATCTTCGATAATATCTACAGTGTCCCATGAAGGATTGCACTTGTTTCGAATTAGTGGGCCTGGGTAGGTCTACTATGACTTTGACTTTGTCTAGGTCAGAGGTTATGCCATTTCTTGAGACAATGTGTCCTAAGATGCGGACTTGCTTAACCATAAAGATACACTTTTCCGGGTTGAGACAGATTCGATATGTCCTGCATTTTTCAAATACCTTTTGCAAATGATCAATACGTTCCTCTCGTAGAAGAGAGTGTACACAAAGATCATCCATGTATATTTCTAAGAATATTCTCAGGTATTCTTTGAATGCGTGCGTCATTAACCTTTGGAAAGTAGCTGGGGCATTAGTTAATCCAAACGGCATAATTCGATAGGCATAAATTTCCCATTTTGTGGCAAACGTTGTTTTGTGTTGATCCTCCCTTGCAATCACCAGTTGGTTGTATCCTGAAAACCCATCCAGAAAGGAATAAGCCCGTTTTCCAGCCACCCACTCAAGTACATGTTTTGTAATTGGCAAGGGATAATTATCCCTTATGGTGGCTGCATTTACCTTTTTGAGGTTTACACACACTCGCAGTTTTCCGTTTTTTTTGGAAACTACCACAATGGGTGACACCCAATGTGTATGTTCAGTTTCATAGATGAATTCAGCTTCCATCAGCTTATCAATCTCCTCTTTGATTCGTTTAGAAAATGTATCATTATATGTATAAGGACGTTGTTTGCTAGGTTTTGCATCCGATTTCAAAGGAATTGTATGTTGGCATATCGATGGATCAACTCCTTTGAGGTCTTTATAGGACCATGCAAACACATCTTTATATTTCTTTAGAAGTTGTGTTAACCGTTCTTCTTCTTCAGGCTCTAAATCGTTTTCTATAAAGATCGGCTGAGGCTTTTCACCTTGTTCCGCGAGGTCTATTCTTTTTGCATTTTCTGGCCCATCGTAAGATTCTTGGTTGGTTCTTTCCCTGACTGGTGGCGTCATGATGATTTTTCTGTCCTGGATGGTAAATTTCCGATAGTGTGATGGTACATTCATGTTTCCTTTCTCTGACTCCCCTTTACCATCACTATCATCTTCAGTAGTCCATATCTCACGTAAAGACCGTTTCAATTCTTGGTATTTCTGTTTACGCTCCAATTTGGTCCACTCTTGGTCTCTTGTTGTTGTTTTTTTTTATTTTTGAGATTTTTGTGATTTTGCTTCTGTTTTAGCTTCTCGTTCCTGTTTTATTTCCTTTCGCATTCTTTCCCTTTGATCTTTTGAGAATCTTCCTGATATTTGATCTTTTACACAATCCTCTGCTTTTACAAGCATCAAATAGTGAGTTTTACCTTTTATCTCGGGCATCAGGTTCTTTCTTGCTTTGTTTCCTGCTCGTTTTCTCCTATAGCGTTCCTGGCATCTAGGGTGCTGATTAGCAAAATCATAAAATTTGATATTCTCGATTTTCCTTCCACGCTCACTTGAGGTGTCTGAACACTCATTATCTGCATCATCATTTACTTTCAGACATCCAATGTTTCTAGTATGTGTTCCCATTCTAGAGGTTCCAAGGCATCTTCAGGGAAAGGTTCCGGAATATACTCCTTGTCCTCTGTCGCTCTTTCTAAGACGCATTCCTCTCTTCTTAAGCTTCCACAATGTGAAGCTCCGCACATCCATAGCTCTTTTTGTTTCCCTAACCATGCTGGGAGTTCTGATCCTGCTACAATAGCTGAATCAAACTCTTCCACAGGTGTTTGGTTCACATCTTTGTAACTATGGTCTTTCAGGTGTATTTTAGTTGTTGTCTCACTATCTCTGAGGTATATGTGCCAATGCTCTTTACCTGGGTTGTCCATGAACCTACTCACAACTCCCACTGCATGTGCAATGTCTAGCCTTGTCCAGACCATAGCATACATTAGAGAACCTACCGCTGCAGCATATGGAACTTTAGACATATAGGCTATCTCCTCTTGTGTCTTTGGACACATATCCTTCGTTAGTTTAAAATGACCAGCCAAAGGTGTAGAAACTGGTTTTGCATCTTGCATTGCAAACCTTTCTAGTACCTTCTTGATGTAATCTACTTGAGATAGCTTTATTGTCTTCTTCGTCTGTCCCTTGATATTTTCATACCAACTATCCTCTTTGCAGCACCTAAATCTTTCATTGAAAAAGATTTAGACAGCTCCTCTTTTAGGTCTTTGATGTCCTGAATGTTAGCACTTGCAATCAACATGTCATCAACATACAACATTAGGATGATGAATTTCCCATCTCCCAAATTCTTCGTGTAGACGCAGTGATCCGAGTTGCCTCTTGTGAATCCATGATCCAACATCCATCCATCAAACTTCAAGTACCATTGTCTTGATGCTTGTTTTAAACCATACAAGCTCTTCTTTAATCTGCAAACCATTTTCTCCTTACCTTTTACTTCATACCCCTTTCGTTGAAGCATGTAGATTTCCTCCTCTAAGTCACCATGAGGGAATGCCGTATTTACATCCATTTGCTCGAGATTTAGATCATGAGCAGCCACAAGGCTTAATACAAGCCTAATTGAGTTCATTTTTACAACAGGAGAAAATATTTCATTGAAGTCAATCCCTTTCTTTTGAGAAAACCTTTTTACCACAAGCCTATACTTGTACCTTTTCTTCCCACCTTCTTCTTCCTTCACCTTGTACACCCATTTGTTTTGAAGTGCCCGCTTACCTTTAGGCAACTCAACCAACTCCCATGTTTGGTTGCAATGTAGTGAGTCCATCTCCACTTCCATGCTCTTTGTCCATTCTTCTTTGGATTCATGTTGCATATTCATGTTGCATAGCTTCTTCGTATGATTCCGGTTCTCCCGAATCTGAGATCAAGAGATGGTTGAAGGAAGGAACAAATCTTTCTGGAGGTCTACTTGCTCTTGTAGATCTTCGGGGAATAGGTTGAGGCTCCTCATTTGGTTGACGTTGTTGCACATTGTCACCGTTTGCAGTCCTTGAGTCTTCACAGTCCTCAAGCTCCATGTACTCATCACCTGTTTCTTTTGTTTGATTTCTTTCCAAGTAATCTTTGTACATATTTTGTTCGTTAAAAATTACATCCCTACTCCTTAAGATTTTACCATGTTCAGGATTCCATAGGCGATACCCAAAGTCACCTTCTCCATAGCCAATGAAGAAACACTTTTTGGACTTTTCATATAGCTTTGATCTTAGGCTTCTATCTATGTGCATGAAAGCCTCACACCCAAACACTTTGAGAAATGCATAATTCACCGGTTTACCTGTCCATGCCTCTTTTAGAACTCCCCCATCTAATGCCGTTGAGGGTGACTGATTGATTAAGTACACAGACGTACTTACAGCTTCCGCCCAAAGCTTAAGCTGAGGAGTTCGGCTAATGTGATTGTGCATGCCACCGGGGTGGACAATAACTCAATCAACCCTTGTGAATCCATCACTTTGTTAGAAGAAAGTCTTTGAGATGGGATTTCTCTCACTTCCGACTTGGCTTCATACTCTCCTAGGTAAGAGGGTAAAGTTTTCAGCGAGTCTGGTTGGCTGTGCCCCGAACTAATTGATCCCTAGTCTCCCCCTTTTGAATGTACCTCAAAGTTCATTTGTGATTTTGCCTCAAATTCTTCAATAGGAGGTAAGATCACATTCTTCTCTTTTCTCGTGCTATTCATGTGGTTACTCATCCTATTAGCCTCGTTGGCCTCACGAATTTGCTTCCAAAGATCATCAAGACCGTTACAGTCCTTACCCATTTCTGTCAATGTTTTAGGCTGGAACCCGTCATTTGCCTCATCTGTTGTATTTGGCACTATGATAGGCTCTCCTCTAGACTCATAGGCATTAGTGAGTCTTTCCTTTGTTTCTACTTGTTCCTCTAAAGTCGGTTGGATAGGGGTTGGAGCTGGTGCTTCATGCAAATTTGCAGGTTTACCCAGCGGGTCTTCCATCAATGATTAAGTTGTTTCAATCATCTTTTTACACATTTCCAACCTTTGTTTTTCTATTTCCGCATATGGATAAGTCATCCATCTTTGCTCCTGGGTTTGGTTCTTTTTTATTCTGGATTCATAGGCTTTTAGAAGCGCTTCCTACTGCTCATTTACCTTGTCTGTCAGTACAGATCCTCCTGATCTTGCACTTTTGGGCTCTGCTATTTCCTTTGCTGCTATGGTTGTCGTGGTGTGTGAGCTTACGCTAGCTAGATCCTCTAACCGCTCTAATCTATCCTTTGAATGTTTCAACTCCTTGGATAGAGCTGTTTGCTCTCGTTCTTTCCTGGCTTTCATACGCACCTTTCTAGCTTTCCAAGTGCTTCTCTGATTTTTCGTTTCTGAACTTTGGGCATCGGTTTTTTGCTCTTCAACTATGGGTTCGTTCGTCATTCTTTGAGCTTGGGCTCGTGTGGGCTCGTGTTACCACACCTGAATAGGTATAATTGTTTCATTTTCCGACCCTCCACTGGAAGGTACTATTTCTAGCATGTTCAAGGTGGTTTTTGCTCCTTTGCTCGGGTTTTTAGGGCAATCGGGAATCAAATGATTAACTCCACACTCGGTGCAATATGCGTTGACTCTAATGATTTCATCATGAGGACAGTCTCTTAGCCAATGGTCTCCACCACACTTGTAGCAGGGTCCCTTGGGTTGTTGAGGTGCTCCTTGAGCTCCTCTTTGTTGGTATGCATGTCTCTGTCCGCCCATGCCTCCGTTGGCTATGAACAACAATGTTCGTTCATCTAAGCTATATCTTCCTTCTCGTACTGCTTGTGCAACTGTTGGTGGTCATGTACTTCCTATCATGCTCCATGGTTCTGGTGTGTCGAGGGTTCTTCCGGTGGATAATAGACAGAGTTTTCCGCATATCCGTTGGGATCTTCATAATATGCATGCATAGGTACCAAAGCCTTATCCTCTGATTCGGTTACGGTTGGTGTGTATCTTATACCGACTGTTCGTAATCCTGGTAGGGGTGGTTGTTGCCCCAACACCGGTTGTGGTCTTTCTACACCTACAGGTCCTGGTAGATTGCCTGCTTGATACCTAGGCATCGGTGGAACTTGAGGAGAAGCTAGCGGAGCTTGGGGAGCGTAAAGTCTCTCTCTCACATATCCCTTGTTATAATAACATTCCTCTGTCCCATGGTTTGTCCATTTTTGTTCAATAGCACACCACTTGGGCTGTTTAGCCTGGGGTTTGGCGTACAAGTTAATCTTTTTTAGCACTTCATCTACAAGCTGCTCTTGGTTTACAGCTACTTCTCCTTCGGTGTTGTCTTAGAAGACTTGCTTCCACTTTTTTGTGAAGATGAATCTTCGTCAAGGTCCTTGAACTCCCCCTCTTTGTATACCGCGCAATTGTCCACAAGGTAAAGAGCCTCCTTGGTCAATTCATTCAACATCGTGCTCCTCTTCATATGTAAGTCTTTCTGGAGATCCACATTCCTTAGTCCCTGGATGAATAAAGCATAAGTCTGGACTGAGTTGGCAGTTCTTCCACAGGACAGAACTTAACATATCTTTTTAGTCTTAGGGCTTCCTTTCGTATAGATTCCCCATCTTTCTATTTGAATTTATGGATTTGTAAGACGGTATTATGAGCTATCCCCCTTTGTGAGAATTCCTCGATAAATTCGTCAAACACTTCCTCCATAGACTCAAAGTCTCTACGCTCTACAGAGTCAAACCAAGTGGCAGCGTCATCCTCTAGGGTTATTCCAAACCCTGCAAATTGGGTAGGGAAGTCTAACACCTCTTCAGCTCTAATTACATGCACAAAGGCTGCTACATGATCTCTTGGGTCTCTGCTTCCTGTGTATTTCTTGTTTACCCATTTTTGCACTTGAGAAGGTCTAATCCTACGATGGTCTACAAATCTCATCATTGGATCTCCACGTCCTAATCGATATACCTCCTCAGGTCTTCTGTAGTAGGCTGGTTCCTCTCCCAGTGCTCCTAAGCCATAATTTCTAACAGTTCTCGCCAGAGATGGTTCATCTCTTCGAACTCGTTCTATGGGTGGCCCTCCAGGCTCTGTTGACCGTTGAGTCTTTGTCTTACTCTCTCCTTGATACCTTGAATAGAGTGGTGGTTCTTGCAGATCCCTTAGCCCTCGTGCGGCTTGATACCCATCTCGGTTTTGGTCTTGTTCCAATGTTGCACTCTGTCGAAGCCATGCCAGCAATGATGGCTGGTTTGCTGGTTGGTTTTGGTTGTTGAATGCCTGCGGTCGGGTGGAATGTGAGGTGGCATCCTAATCTTCTGAAAAAGGATTCTTTGACTTGCTTGGGGTGTAGGTGGCTCTTGGCACTTCATCTGGGACATATGTTGAAGCTCCTGGACCTGTTGCCTTTTCTACCTCCTCTGGGAGAATACGTTGGTATTCTCGCCCGTATCTATCAACAAAAACTATACCCTTCCCCATAGCAGTTTCATAAGATAATAAGTAAAGAACCTTGTCTTTGCTTAATTCATTTAAGTATGGTTCTTTGCTGCGAAAGTACGCGACTATACCCTCACTCTCATGCTTGTAGATTCCAACGTTCTCATTATAAGTTGGAACCCTGGTTGTTTTCTTATTATACATAAAAATAGCTCTGGGCTAATCAATGTTTGGTGGCAGTTCTTGAGCTTCTGAAACCATTTTCTCTTTTGCCACATTATCTCCATATCTGTTGTAATCTTCAGGGTTACCGACTATTAGATAGTGGTTCCCCTTTTCGTCTCGGAATCTATCTCCATCATCATAGACTCGAATTATCTCCAATCTCGTGCTGGCCTCTCTTCGATACAAATGCACTTGCGTCCTCGATAGTCAGAATAGACTAGGGCTCCCCTCAAGTTTGTTCCCTCTAAGAAGATCACAGTGAGCTTGGAATCATTCAAAGGATTTAGGGAGGTGCTTCCTCCTGGCATTGGTCCATCATAGGTGAAACCTCCTGGCTGTTGACTACCCATCATGAAGAAAGATTTGTCTCACGAAGTGTCAGTATCACTACCTTCCTCAATAATCGATGCTAGTGGATCTAACCTTGCCTGAGTTACACTCTCCTCGGTGGACACTAAGCTACCTTGGTCACTCGCCACCTTCTGGTCTCTAAAAATGTATCTTCCTGATCTTAAATTCATCAAACTTATCAATGCAATTTATCACAAATCCAACCACTCACCTGGCAAAGGATCAGTCTCCGCACAACTTCTTGCTTTGTTGCTGAATATACCTGTACACAAGCGTTTAATTTTGGCAATTGAATATACCTGCTAGAGTTTATCTTAGTAATGATTGGTATAACTGGAGAGTTAATCTCAACCACTACTGTATTTTATACAATGCTGATGTTCTGGATTAGGTGTGCTATTCTGGAACTGTACTTCCCTCGAATGTTGGTCAATTTACACGAAAAAGTCTAAATTCAGTCTTTGCTCCGTCAAATGGGCAAACACGGTCCAAATTTACTTCTGAAAGAAGTTTGGAACCCTTAAGCCAAATGGAATCTCACTGTCTAAGCCCAGTCAAATTTTCTCTTCAGTAGGCCCCAGTAGATATCCTACGCGTAGGAGGTCTCCTGCTTTGTTTTGCCTGGATGTTTGCACTATGGATTCCCCTTTATGTGCTGAATCCACAGCTGTTTTTACTTTTTGATTTGGACACCTATAAGCTGGTCAATGGATCAAAAATCTGTTCCGACAGCCTGTTTGCTGATCTTGATCAGTCTAATCAACTCCAATTTGGATCAAAATTGACCAGGAGGCTTGCCTTAGGCTATACAACACCTTGCTATGCCCCCAGTCAGTGTATGGCTTCAATTTCTTGCTTTAGACATCCTACGCGTAGGATGTCTTTTTCATCAGAATGGCTTCAAATTCAAAACACAGGCTCCCCTTGAGTTTCTGATCACTTTGGTAAGCTCAAATTTTGGTTTGGAGTGCAAAATCACACAGAAGACATCCTACACGTAGGCAAGTCATGCTCATGCAGCCATCTTATGGTTTTGGTCTTAAAATAATGCTTTGGCACAATTTGGGTAGGATGTCTTGCAATTTCACTCTATTTGGCCTTATCCTGTCAAGATATGGTCAAATTTCCACTTTCCATTTGAAATTAGGGTAAAGCCCACCTTCTGAACACACCGGTCAACTCAAAATCCCAAAATTCCCACCAGATTAGCCTGTAGACATCCTACGCGTAGGATGTCTCCTAACTTGAAATTAATTTTTTTCTGACAGAAATGCTCTTGATGCTCTGTAGCTCTATCAGAAACACTCACAATAACTTTTGGACTTCACTTAGGCTTTCAAACACACTTTTGCATCTTTTTGCGTCTTTTACAAACTTGTGATGACTTTACCAAGCAAATATACATGCATGAAGTGCTCTAGATCCTGAATCATGATGTCCTACTTACTCTACTCCTACTCATCATGTGAAATGGTGATAATGGTGTTTTGGTTGCTTTCTGGCCTCTCCGGACTCTCAACCTCTCCTCTCACCGCTTCTACCACTCCAACTCCTACTCAAGAACACAACTAATACCTAAAACTATCTTAGTCTACCTAATTCTACTTAAGTCGAAGATCTAGGCTAGACACACGCTCCGTAGACTCCCTCTAAGACCTAGAGAGTCCTCCACCCTGTGATCCTATCTAAATGTAAAACGAGACTCTTGGCAACCCAAAAATCCCTATCCTCAAGGACTAGTCTCGGTCACTTACCTAAGGTTTTCATCCCCGACAGCGGCGCCAATGTTGGAAGGATACGCCGCGACGGATGTCAGCATAGCGAGAACTCACCTAACAAGATTTGTCAGCTAAGAACAAAGCTCGACCCGCAGGCGCATGGAAGCAAGCATAGGGTGTCAACCTACACTCAACCGACTCCTAACTAATTCCTACAGAGGTCTCTACCAATTGTCTAAGTCACAGCCTTCAAGAGTGCATAAGAGGAAACTTCCTACAACGCTTTCTAGAGCCGAACACCCATCAAACAATCTCGAAACACCATAGAACTTGAAGGAGACCCTACTAATACCAATAGGTCGCTCTCCCTAAGGTCTATGAACCAAAATCCCAACCCAAAACACCCAGTGCAAAATCGCGTAGGATGTCTGGCCGAAATTTACAGGTCTTCGTTTCCGAAATCTAAAGTACCTAATGTGTAGCTCTATTCAATGTGAACGCATGGATATGTTGCAATGCAAAATCGGACAACGTATGCTCACCAAATCACCAGATGAAGCTCGTAGAAGGAGCTCGCAAAACCGGACCGTACGCGCGCAATGTAGGTATCGACGCGTAGCTCTCGTCGGGGGCAACACGCTCCACTTCTCTGCACTCGATTCCGACCATCAGTGCACACGTAGCGTCAAGATGAATCTCACACTCTCTCTCGTACACAAAACGCTCACTCACAGACTTCAAAACTTGTTTTTAAAAATGAAAAAAGGTTTTTTCATTAAGGTCAAAAAGTGGTATATATACCTTACAATTCTCAAACCTTAAAGTTCCAAATCAACCATCTACTCCATCTAACTATCAAAACTGGGATACAATCTGGAAACTTCTGTAAGTCCCAATATTTACAAGGTGAAAAATCAGGTTTCCTCAATAAATGAATAATTACAAAAAATGATAATCTTCCGAGTAGTCAGTTTCCGTGGGGTGTGTCCAGCTTCTAACAGCTTATGAGTGTCTTGGAACGCTTTTGCCTACATAGTGGGCTGATCGTGAATGGATCCAAAACCAAGGTTATGCTTGTAAAGACCCTCAATGATGAAATTCCATGCATTGTATACAACAATGAGCAACTTGAAGTGGTAGATAGCTTCAAGTACCTTGGCCTTGAGGTTCCATCCAATCATAGATGGAAGGATTGCGCAATGCGTCGCTTAGAAGCCGGAAAGAGGGCTTATTATGCATTTGAGAACATGTGCAATGCTGGAGAGATCAAGTGTTGGGCTCTCAAAAAGTACCTCTTTGACACATTGGTGACACCGGTGCTTCTTTAAGGAGTGGAGGTGTGGGGTGGTAGCATCAAGAAGTCTACTTGGAAAGAGTTTGAGAATGTCCAAAAGAGTTTTCTCACCAACCTTCTCCAATTCAAGACACAAACACCCTACATGCTCTTACTTCTTGAGTCCGGATCACTTCCCATTGAGGTCTTGGGCATGCAAAGGGTTATGGAGATAGGACGTTGGGACACTGGCGAGGAGTCTCATCAACTTTGCACCTTATGCCCTCATCAAGTGCGAGAGAGTGAGTACCACACACTACTTGAGTGCTTAGCTTTTGACCACATTAGGTCCTCTTTTCCCCATATATTCATCCATGAGCTCTCCCTACATACCTTCCTCTCCCAACCACGACGTGGACTCTCTATTGTGACGCTCATTTCAGCCATTTTTGAGCATCAAGAGTCACTTATGACCTCCACTCACACCACGTGACATGTTCATTTGGTCCCATAGGTCATATTTGACCTCCGAGGATGATAATAGAACTATCTCTCTCTCTCTCTCTCTCTCTCTCTCTCTCTCTCTCTCTCTCTCTCTCTCTCTCTCTCTCTCTCTCTCTCTCTCTCTCTCTCTCTCTCTCTCTCTCTCGCCACAGCATCTGTGTGTCTCCCCTGGGCAAGGGCGGCCCTGTGGGGGACGTTAAGCCATAGCCCAGCCCCGCTACCAAGCACAGGATGCCCGCGACCTGCAGCTTGTCAAGGACGTCGCCCGCGACCTGCAGCTCGTCAAAGACGTCGCCCGCGCGACATACAGCTCGCCAAGAGATCCCCTCTCTCTCAACCCGTAAAACCAGGCTCTACTCGCCTTACTTCTCTGCCCACTTCCTTCCTCGCTGCTCGTTTCCTGTCTCTGTTACCTCGCCGACACAGTACATAGGGCATGGCAATGCTTTCACCCTAAATCACAAGCCCCTGATCCCACGTTGTGTGTTTCGACAAGAACCCCCCCTTTTGCAGCCTGATGTCGTCGCCCTTTGGTACCTCTTCTGCACGCAAGAGCTTTCTTGCGGTGGCAGCGGCACCGAGAAATGACCCCGCCGCCCGCCAAGAAGCACGAATCACAGCTCTTGAGGCTCATATTCAAGACCTCATCGAGGAGAACGAGAGACTCAAAGACCGCTTACAAAAGCTTGAAGATGAGAAGGAAGTAGAGAGCCAAGCTCTACTTGAAAAAGCACACGCAGTCGAAGCCTCACTCACCGAAACTATCATGGCAGCCCAGAAAGAAGCACACGCAGCAACACATAAAAAGATTGACACAAAGATACAGACGGCCCTACAAGAATGTCGGCTACAAGAATCTCTTGGCCTCAAGGTCCGGATTGGGGGACTACACTCACCATGGTGTACCCCGGAGGACACCCTTGAAGAAGCAATCATCAAGCTCAATGACATTCTTCAACCTATCTACATCAAGCCCGAAGATGTTGCTTGGATTAACGATACACATAGACATGTGCCACCCAAACACTGCATACTCACTTTCAAGGACAAAGATGAGCGTATGAAGCTGCTATGTCAATCTCGACTTCTCAAGGGCAAAAAGCTTTGGATTGCAGAAGAACTGACCATGAATCAACTCAAGAGTAAAGCGAGCGAGCTCAAGAAGATGCATGAAGCGCGCAAGCAAGGTAAATGGGCAGTCTACCGAGGTGGCAATGCGATCATCTAGGAATTTCAAAACCCCAAACCGGCTCTCCCCTCAGCCGGCGATCCTTAGGTTTTTTGTTCTCCCTTTACCCTACCCTCTTGATGGACCCTCAGTCCCTAACTGATATGTATCAACCCGCACTGAGAAAGATTTGTTGTAATGTTGCGTTTTTGGTCCCATAGGTCATATATGACCTCCGTGGATGATAATTCAATCTATCTCTCTCTCTCTCTCTCTCTCTCTCTCTCTCTCTCTCTCTCTCTCTCTCTCTCAAAACGCAGCCGTTTTTTGACCTAGTAGACAGCAGTCCACTCTTTTGATCATAACTTCTTCATCCGAACTCCGATTTGGGTGATCTATAGCCTCAATCGAAGAGCACGAAGTCCTCTACGCATTGATGTAAAGACAGAAATTTTCAGAGTTATGGAAGGCGTTTCTGTAGCAGCATTTCCGAAGTGAACAGATTCAACAAAATCGATTCTCATCTCCTATTTTACATACAATGTCTTCCGGCACTCGCAAGGGTTCTTCTTCTTCAACAAGGTCCACAACCATTGTGGAAAATGATCCAAAATCTCCTAAGTGTGGAGATAGCAACACAACCACCCAACCAACGACATCGGAAACCATGATCATGGCGTACTTGGTATCATTGCAAGAGACCATAAACAAACAAGGCGAAGACTTACGAGCACTTGCAATGGAGAATGGCACACTAAGGGTACTTGTGGTTGAGAATGAGAATCTCAAGAGGACACTTGAGATACAAACAACACGTTTGATGCAACTTGAAGAGGAAGTCAAGGAATGTAAACGCTCTCTTGTGGACTTGAATGCTTTGAAGGAGCGGATGAGCAAAGTAGAGCATGACCATGTATTGAAAGAGGAGAAATTTGACACTATGAGCCGGGATGTATGCGACATGAAAAATGTATGTACAAACAAGTCTTGGGCTGATGTATGTGGTAGCAATGTGGTTTCTAATTCCTCACTCATGCAAGCTATGGTTCAAATAAAGAATGTTGAGAATGTGGATGTGGAGGAGTTGAAGGAACGGGAGCGACGTTCCAAGAACATTGTTATTCGTGGAATTCCCGAAGAGAAGTTAGAGACACCTCCTTCTCTTGCCATTGTTATTGAAGATTTCTTCAAAACCCACTTTGGTATGTCCGGAGTTATGGTCTATGGAGCACATAGAGTGGGGAAGCAAGGAGCTCCTCGCTCGGGAGAACGGCCAATTGTATGCACCATGCCGGATGAGACCAAGCGAAAGATTATCCTTGATAATAGTTGGATCTATTTGAGGTATACAAAATGTTTTGTATGTGAAGATCGCACTATTAAGCAACAAAATATGCGTCGCAAGGCATATGAGGAAAAGAATAATAAAAACAAGAAGGTCTCTCATGAAGAAAATGTGCCCAAGGAGGAGACAAGTCTCTCAAGCAAATAGGAATGCGTGACCTATGAGACCGAGTTACAATTGAAAATATGCTTTTGGAATTGTAATGGATACCCATGGAATGCGGGGGTTGGCATTGATGAACTAACAAGCAAAGCCGATGTTGTACTTCTTGTTGAAACTTGGGAGCATGATACACAAAGGATTAACGACTTGGAGGATTACAATGTACATTCATTGATGTGGTCAAAGAATCTCAAGCAACGAAGAGGACAAGGAGGGTTAGCATGTATGGTTAAGAAAGGATTGGAAGATTTTGTATCAATTGTGAAAGATGACAAGTACAAACGTTATGTATGGCTGAAAATTATGACACCAAAAAGAGCACCCATTTTTGTAGCCGGTTGCTACATTCCTCATCATGATTCTTCCTTTCATGCTTGCATGGATAGAGATCAACCATTTTCTGATTTGGAAGAGGACATTGCTTATTTCAAAGGTGAAGGTGATGTTATTGTATTTGGGGATATGAATGCTCGCACAAAAACATTGCAACATGATACTCAACAATTTGATATGCCATACATTTCAAGGGAGTTGGAGGAAGTTCACTTGTATGATCGTACTTCAATGGATGAGAAAGAGCCGGATCACTATGGAAAGTTACTTTTACACATGTGTAATAGCACGGGTATGCTCATTGCCAATGGTGTATCTTTGTGGAGTGGAACCAATGGATTTACATGTAGGAGACATAATGGGGATAGTGTGATTGACTATATGCTACTCTCTGAAGCCATCATGTATCGCATAAAGAGTTTTATGTTTGGTCAATGGACCCCGGAATCTGACCATCGCACCTTATGTATTGACCTTTCATGTGGAGAAGCAACTAAGCATGATAATCTCAGCCAAAGGAAAGAGAAGTTATCACTATGTATGGATTTCAAACGGGCACCAATGATGTACATTGAAATGGTTGAGCAAAAATTATGGATGACAAAGCTTCAATGTGATGCACCATTGGAAACTAAATGGGAAGCTTTCAAGAAAGCTATTTGTTCTTGTGCGGAATAATGCTTTGCCATAAAGCATCTCCATGGTATCAACAAAGATAGATCACGCAAAAGGTGGTTTGATAAAGAATGTCAAGATGCTCGAAAGTCCTTGATAAAGCTTGATGCAACTATGGACAAAGACAACTATCAAAGTCATTTGCATACATACAAGGCATTGATTCAAAAGAAGAGAAGAAGATGGGAAGTAAAGCAACAAGAATTTCAAGTCCAAGAAAAGGCACATGCATGTGGAAGATTTTGGAGAAACTTGAGAGGCAAGCGGGTTGAGAATTTTGGTAACTTGAGTCTAGTGGATATGTACACACATTATAGGCAATTATATGAGCAAGCAAATACTGAAAAAATGCCATTTTACGGTTCACTCTCATGTATGCCATCTTTTTTTACTATTGAGGATGTATGCGGTGGGCTTGAAAAGTTGGCCACTCGCAAAGCGGGAGATCTTCAAGGTATCAAGCCGGAGATGATCAAATGGACGGGAGATTTTACCCATGAGTGGATGTGTGATATGTTCAACCTTGCACTTCAACATGGTATGCCTTATGATTGGAGTACTAATTGGGTTAAGCCTTTGCATAAAGGAGGGGATGTAAAGAATGTAAGCAACTACCGGACTATAATGATTGGGTCTCTTATGGCAAAGTTGTTTGGCTGCATAATGGAGATGAAATTGAGTGATTGGGCTGAAGAGAATGACAAGCGTGCAAAGGGACAAGCGGGTTTTCGTCGATGTCATAGCACCATTGATCATCTTGTCACTCTTCGTGTTCTCATGGAGGAAAGTCGGTTGAAAGGCAAGCGATTGTATTGTTGTTTTGTGGACTTTAAGAAAGCCTTTGATATGATTCCACGTAACAATTTGTGGAGAAGGATGGAAGAACTCCAAGTGCCAAGTGAGTTTATGCTTGTGGTTTCTCGAATCTATGAGAAGGTGATTTGTCAATTGCGTATGGGAAGAGAAATTTCAGAAATTTTTGTAAGCACTATTGGGGTTAAACAAGGATGTCCATTGTCACCAACTCTCTTTGGTCTATGCATCGATCAATTGGAACAAATGGTACTTGACTTTATACAAGAAGAAGGCATTGAAGAGGTCACTATTTGCAATGCAGTAATCATGCTTTTGTTGTATGCGGATGATGTAGTGCTTCTAGCACACACTTTAGAAGATGCACAAAAGCTTATGGTTGTCCTTGAGAACTTTTGCTTGCATAGTGGGCTGATTGTAAATGAATCCAAAACAAAGGTTATGCTTGTGAAAACCAACCATAAGGAGAAGCCATGCATTGTGTACAACAACGAGACACTTGAAGTTGTTGAGAGCTTTAAGTACCTTGGCCTTGAGGTTCCATCCAATCACAAGTGGCATGAATGTGCTATGCATCGTTTGGAAGCGGGAAAGAGAGCATATTATGCATTTGAGAACATGTGTAATGCGGGAAACATCAAGTGTTGGATTCTCAAGAAGTATCTTTTTGATGCATTGGTGACACCGGTTCTTCTTTATGGAGTTGAAGTGTGGGGCGGGAGCATCGCAAAGTCTACTTGGAAAGAGTTTGAGAATGTCCAAAAGCATTTTCTTACAAACTTTCTCCAAGTTAAGACACAAAAACCATATATGCTCCTACTTCTTGAGTCGGGATCTCTTCCAATTGAGGTTATGGGCATGGAAAGGGTTGTGGAGTACATGATAAAGATGCGTCAAAACCCCTCACATCGACTTCCTACAATTGCATGGGAAGCAAGCAAAAAAGTTCAAAAGACGCATAAAAGCAAGATCTTGAGCACGGGATGGATGCAAGACATAAAGAAGTGGTTTGGGAGATGGATGCATTACACTTGCTACATGATGCTTCAATTGACTCTCAAGTGAATAAGGCTATTCTACAACGCCAATGTATTACGGCTTGGGAGAAATCCGGTGGGTCACGCTTCATACATTACACCACCTATATTGCCCCCAACTACAAAACCATGTTCTTCGCTGAGAGAGGAAACCGTACTCACACTTACATGCTTGAGCCTATTCCCTTGTCCGCGATACGCACTATCGCAGCAATTCGGCTTAGCTCCCATTTCCTTCGATGCGAGATAGGGCGTTGGGGCAATGGAGAAGAGTCAAATCGATTGTGCACATTATGCTCACTACAAGTTCGAGAGTCTGAGTACCACACACTACTAGAGTGCTCAGCTTTTGATCACATCCGAACTTGCTTCTCTCACATTTTCAGCCATAACTTAGACCTACACACTTTCCTCTCCCAACCAAAGTGTGGGCTCTCCATTTTGACTCGCATCACTACAATTTTGGAGCATCGAGAGTCACTCATCAGCCATACA
The DNA here is from genome assembly GCF_014529385.1 of Adiantum capillus-veneris. Taxonomy (NCBI): domain Eukaryota; kingdom Viridiplantae; phylum Streptophyta; class Polypodiopsida; order Polypodiales; family Pteridaceae; genus Adiantum; species Adiantum capillus-veneris. The sequence goes on from NC_140937.1 coordinate 49,784,380, forward strand.
CATACTACATCACATGTAACTTTGGTCCCATAGGTCATATTTGACCTCCGAGGATGATAATAAAATCTATCTATCTCTCTCTCTCTCTCTCTCTCTCTCTCTCTCTCTCTCTCTCTCTCTCTCTCTCTCTCTCTCTCTCTCAAGCTCTCTCACGCTCGGGTGTGTGTGTGTGTGTGTGTGTGGTGGGGGGGGGGGGGGGGGGGGGGGCTTTGGTGGGAGAGATGGCTTGCACACATTAAAAGTGTGTAAGACAAGTCTTTAAAAAAACTTCAATCTCTGCTGTAAAAATTGTTGAATTCTGACGAGTAGGATTGGGTGTGTGTGTGTGTGTGTGTGTGTGTGTGTGTGTGTGTGTGTGTGTGTGTGTGTAGCTGTTTAATTTTAACTACTAATAAGACATAATTGAATTTTTACATTCAAAAGACAGTTGGCCAAGGAATAATGAACTGATATGTACAAAAATAACTCAGTATCAGAATTATTTAAGTACAATGATTGTAGGAAAGAGATCCTCTTTCAGTAAGATTGGTAGTAAAAGAACTTCCCCGTTCCTCAGTGGGTATTTCATTACAGTAAGGTTGCTTGCCAAAGAAAACAAAACCCTCCAAGATAAGATAGAGTCCTTACCTGCATCCATCCAAACAAGACAACAATTCAGTTAGCCTTGGATGTGTTTTGCAGGTATCAATGGACCATATCAGTTGTTATCCATGTCCATCTTACAGAATTTAATTACTTTAGACAAGCTAGGTCATTTATTAGAATTTGTATGTTAAGCAGTCTTTATATATTCCTTCCAAAATCAATGGTATAATCTACCTTCTAATCTGAGTGGTGAAGTCCACCAAGAATCCAAACATCAAGAGTTTTCTTTAGAAAATTTAAAAATAGTGAGGTTTACTTGTTTAGCCATAGCTCGGTAGCTATGCTTAAGCGCATAGTAGCAACCATATACTTACCAATCAATAGAGTATGGAAAAACTCCATCTTTACCAAGTGGAACCTCATGTCACGAGCCATAGCTCGGTATTTATGCCAAGGCTGAGAGTACCAGCCATATACTTACCTTCAACCTCCCAAGATTTCTCCATAGCTCGGTAGCTATGCTTAAACTAACAGTAGCAACCATATACTTACCAATCAAATAGAGTATCAAAAAAAACCCCATCTTTTTCAAGTGGAACTTTATGTCATGAGCCAAAGGCCAGTATTTTACGCCAAAGCAGAGAGTAATCCCCATATACTTACCTTCAAACTTCAAGTTTCTTATTAAGTCCTTAGCATCCCATATAGTTCGGTAGTGTTCATCCCTGTTTTAGTTAAGATACTTTCAAGTTTCCACCGCCATGGGTGCTAGATGGGCTAAGATAACCCCAACACCTTCTCCTCATATGAAATCATGAGGGAAAGTATTGTGCAGAAGTCCAAGTGTTGCCATAGTTCATCAAAAAGTAAAACCAGACGTATCCGTGCAAGTGTCGGACAAAACTTCATCACCATTGTTGATTAAAAAAACAAGTTTTCAAAAACCCAAGGTTCCATTCATACCCAGTGCGGTTATAAATCACCACCCTTAGGCTTCAGGCCAAAGCTAAAATGTATTAGCTATATACTTACCTTCATAATCCCAAGTGATTTGTCATCACACTCGAAAATTGTAGTGTCCGACTAATGTTAGGCCTGCAAAAAAGACCCGTGCCGGCTAAAACAGAGCCCAAAAAAGACCTGTATCGGCTAAAACAGAGCCCTCTCTTTTTTTTTAACAAACCTTAGTTAGGTCGGTAATCGTCAAGACCTGCAGCGGCTTGAGCCAAGCCAAGAGTACCCAAGAGATACATGATGCACAGTTTTTTTTTTCAAAAAAGCCCAGTCGACAGTAAATCCCCCAATCTTTCTAATAAGTCCAATTAGGTGTGCTTTTTAGCAATCAAATGCCTTGCTACAATATCTAAGGGCCACAGCGGATTAAGAAATCAGTTTACGGAGAGTATTGCCGAGACAAACTAGTAAAGTAGAACCCCTAAAAAAATGACTGTTTGTATACAGTTTAATGTTACTGCATGCTATGAGAGCTAATGCAAGAAGTACCAACCAAATGTTTTGCTACTAGAAGTAACAAGTAACCAAAGTACAAAGATTTTTCTCAAACACAAGCGTGAGGTCAAAAGGCCTAGAAAAAAACTTGAGTAGTTTGAGCAGTGAGCTCCATAGCTCGAACAGTGAAGCAAACGATACACCGCCTTTAGTCAGAACAACAAAAAATACACACAAGCTAAGTGAGGGGCAAGGTGCTCCCTCACCTTATTTATAGAGGTTGGACTGCATGTTCCTGAGCATGATCGATGAGAGAGGCAAGCCGTCCTGCTGTGTAGTGTCATCAAGTGATGCACAGAAAGCATTGCAAGGGGAGATCCATAGCCAGGATGCACAGGCAGCCTACCACATGTAATGAGAGCCCGGCGTTTCACTCACGCTCATTATTCCAAGAGAGACAATTGTTATGCAAGGGCATAGTCCCATAGCCCATAAGTGGCATGTTGTGAGTCAGTATCCCATTTGTTGTTTTAATGAGTGCTAAGGGGGGGCGGGGGGTGTATGGAAAAATTATATAGGAGGGAAAAAGAACCAGATTATTTATAGTACCAAAGTGTGTGTGTGTGTGTGTGTGTGTGTGTGTGTGTGTGTGTGTGTGTGTGTGTGTGTGTGTGTGTGTGTGTACCCGCCCTAACCCACGCACCACACACAATGGGCCAGTAGTAAGCCCATTGTGTATGGGCCTACTACCTTATGAGAGAGATGAGACTCTCTTTTTGGAATAATAGTCCAGGCCAATTATGCCGAATGAGAGCTTGAATGATGGTGTTACGGATCTGATTGCGATTGAATCCGTTATGGCAGTATTTTTTAACTAGTACAGAAATTTCTTCCCAGGCCAAGGAGGGGGTAGATGAAGAGTAGCAGATTAAGTAAAGAAGGCCAATATAGGAGCAGATAGAGGCTTTGTATGGCCTATTGCTATTTCTTTTGATGAATTCTATGTGAGGCAACTTGAGAAGATCCTTTCTCCAGATAAATCTAAGGTCATATCCACCTGTAGATGGGGAGTGAAGGGATATTGCAAGGTTAAGGAATTGGGCTGATTTGCAAAAGTCCCCAAGAGTCGAATTTTCTGGGAGGGAAGTAGGCTCAATTCTTAGGCAGTGGGGGTAGATTAGATCAATCTCAGAGAACAATCTGTTCTTAATACTAAGCAGGTCATCCATATATCTAAAAGTATGATTGAATAGTGGAAGTATTTTATGGTTAGCTTCCATGTTCTTAAGACACCACCTGTATTCAAAAAAAGCCAGGTCAATGTTACACATAAGTGGTGAGCAAGAGAAGCCCATAGGGATGCCAAGGCATTGATTAAAGCAGCAGCCGCCTGCAATAATAGTGCAGTTATTCAACAGCCAAAAAATATAGGAGCAAAGTTTTGTTTCATTGAAGTGTAGAGAGTGTACAGAATAAGATGCTTGAATCCATCTAGGTCTCTTGGCTAGGGAGATAAAATGATGCTTTCTTTTTTTAGCATTGGTAAAGGCTAAATTAATAACTTTGGCTAAAACAATCTTAAGGCCAAGATCCCCACTAAGTGGGATGTTTTCATAGCATTGTGTAATATCAGCTGTAAAGATGTGGAAGATATATTGAGGAAGGTTGAGTGTGACTTCTGTAGCATTTTTTGTTAGCCAGAAGGGATTGTATTGGATTTTTAGGAAATCCTTGCAGATTTTCTGCTTCTCTGCACAAATGAGTTCAAATTCAGTGAGAATAATATCAAGGCAAAGAGTAATATCTTTGGTGATATCTGTGAAGACACAGTTAGAGGCATCAGATATCCATCTGAATTTATGTTTGTGGAATTTATATGTAGGAAATAGTACTAGTAACCTGGTGTTACTAATAGAGTAACCAAGCTGTCCTAAATGTTTAGAGATCTTGTTAGAGATCTCTTGCGGCGTTTTGTTAGTATGACAGAATTCTTTTCCTAATACTCAATCCCGAGCTGCTTTCCAAGCAAGGTATTTGCACATAATAGTAGGATAGTTGGAGCTTTTGTCAAGCCCAACCACAAGCCATTTATCTGAGATTAGTTGAAAATCAAAAGCTAGTTGAGGTGTAAGCCAAGAACTATCAAAAGAAAGCCACTTCCTAGGAAGTAGAGAAATTTTATGAAGGAAGCATTCCTTCACTAATTCCTTTAAGTCCGGTAGGACTGTCATCTCCAGTCGACGAGCACTGACAAGGTCAGTGAGGCAGCTAAGTAAAGTTGATAGGGCAAGGTAAGGGTTTTTTGGATAGTTGGGTATGTGATTGAGTCCTTTGGCCAGTAACTTATGTATTGTGACATTATCGATAATGTTGAGGTCCTGAGTACAGGCATGGTTACCAAATCCTTCAAAATCCCTGCAGAATGAGGCAAATTGCATGCATGTACAGTAAGGGATTGTTTCTTGTCTAAGAAAGTCATTATTTAAAACTAATCCTTTTATAGGATGATGGTATTTCCATCCTATGAGAATATTATCAAGCAGTTTATGATTCCCAAAAAATAAGTCAAAGCACTCACAAAAAAGACTTTTTGGTAAAATCCAATCGAGAAGTATATTGTGAAATAGATAGTGTATGCCACAATTCGAATCATCTTTGCTGAGAACTTTTCTTCCACATGGGTTTGTAGAGACCTGCAATATATTCATGGGTTAGATTTCAGAGAGGTTTCTGATTGCATGAATCTGGAAGGCTTTGTTTGGTAGAACCCACAGTTGATGGTCAACTCCGAGAGATTCAATTTCTATTTTCTTATTGGTAAGACAGGAAAGACTTTTGAGATTTTTGGTACCATCTCAAGGAGGTTAACATCATTGAGAGAGCAAAGATTATTTTGAAATTCTTTTGCCGCTTCTAGTGCTGCACTATCTCGACAGAAAATACCACCAGTTGGAGGGATGGAGGGGGTATTTGGGGTGCAGACAAATGAGGGGTTAATCCCACAGAGTTTTCTAAGGAAGTTTGACAGCTCAGCTCCAGATGAGGAGAACAGGACAAGCTCTTGCTGGTATTGTGAAGCAAGGACAGGAAGTTGGGCAATATATTGGGATAGCAGATTAACACCTTCTAGGGAGTCTTTGTCCAATGTAGCCAGAATTTTTACCCAGTCATTAAATGATAACATATACAAGACAGATAGTTTTTTGTCCGAAACAAGAGCTGAATCATAAATAAGCTGTGAAGCATCCAAACTGCTAATACATCTGAGGACCAAAGAGGAAGCCATAGAGAGGGGCTCCGAGGTAAGTTCCAATCCTTGAGATAAAGCAAGAGTCTGCAAAACAGTGAGGTCAGGTTTACTTTTTCTTGCCATAGTATGTGATACATAATTTGGATTTCCTAGCAAGGAAAGGTCTAGTTCTAGTAGCCAAGGCATCCTTTGGTGTATGGTCTTTAAGGTAAAGCTTAATCTGATCAATAATATTTGCATGATTCTCAGGGTTGTGATTAGTACTCATGTGAGTTGTCATTCTATAACGTGAGCAATCCTGAAACAAAGGTGACATAAAAATTAGCAAAGTGTCTATATTGTAAAGTCTTTTGGTCCTGCCAACCTTCAACTGGCAACGTCAGAGACTACGGTAGCCATGAGCAGGGAACTAGAAAAAGACTCTAAAAGGGGCCACCTAACACCAGTCTACCAATGAAGGATTTACAGACTGTGGGTCCAATTTAGAGCTCCATTCCTAAGATAATTTCGTAGGTCAGCATCCCGGTTTCCCCCGAAAAGAAGAAACCTTATGTATAGGATGTATGTGTAGCTGTTTAAATCTTAACTAATAAGACATAATTGAATTTTTACATTCAAAAGACAGCTGGCCAAGGAATAATGAACTGATATGTAAAAAAATAACTCAGTATCAGAATTATTTAAGTACAATGATTGTAGGAAAGAGATCCTCTTTCAGTAAGATTGGTAGTAAAAGAACTTCCCCGTTCCTCATTGGGTATTTCATTACAGTAAGGTTGCTTGCCAAAGAAAAGAAAACCCTCCAAGATAAGATAGAGTCCTTACCTACATCCATCCAAACAAGACAACAATTCAGTTAGCCTTGGATGTGTTTTACAGGTATCAATGGACCATATTAGTTGTTATCCATGTCCATCTTACAAAATTTAATTACTTTAGACAAGCTAGGTCATTTATTAGAATTTGTATGTTTAGCAGTCTTTATATATTCCTTCCAAAATCAATGGTATAATCTACCTTCTAATCTGAGTGGTGAGGTCCACCAAGAATCCAAACATCAAGAGTTTTCTTTAGAAAATTTAAAAATAGTGAGGTTTACTTGTTTAGCCATAGCTCGGTAGCTATGCTTAAGCCCATAGTAGCAACCATATACTTACCAATCAATAGAGTATGGAAAAACTCCATCTTTACCAAGTGGAACCTCATGTCACGAGCCATAGCTCGGTATTTATGCCAAGGCTGAGAGTACCAGCCATATACTTACCTTCAACCTCCCAAGATTTCTCCATAGCTCGGTAGTTATGCTTAAACTAACAGTAGCAACCATATACTTACCAATCAAATAGAGTATCAAAAAAAACCCCATTTTTTTCAAGTGGAACTTTATGTCATGAGCCAAAGGCTAGTATTTTACGCCAGAGCTGAGAGTAATCCCCATATACTTACCTTCAAACTTCAAGTTTCTTATTAAGTCCTTAGCATCCCATACAGTTCGGTAGTGTTCATCCCTGTTTTAGTTAAGATACTTTCAAGTTTCCACCGCCATGGGTGCTAGATGGGCTAAGATAACCCCAACACCTTCTCCTCATATGAAATCATGAGGGAAAGTATTGTGCAAAAGTCCAAGTGTTGCCATAGTTCATCAAAAAGAAAAACCAAATGTATCCGTGCAGGCGTCGGACAAAAATTCATCACCATTTTGATAAAAAACAAGTTTTCAAAAACCCAAGGTTCCATTCATATCCAGCACGGTTATAAATCACCAGTTTTAGGCTTCAAGCCAAAGCTAAAATGTATTAGCTATATACTTACCTTCATAATCCCAAGTGATTTGTCATCACACTCAAAAAATGTAGTGTCCGACTAATGTTAGGCCTGCAAAAAAGACCTGTGTCGGCTAAAACAGAGCCCTCTCTTTTTTTTGAACAAACCTTAGTTAGGTCGGTAATCGTCAAGACCTGCAGTGGCTTGAGCCAAGCCAAGAGTACCCAAGAGATACATGATGCACAGTTTTTTTTCAAAAAAGCCCAGCCGACAGTAAATCCCCCAATCTTTCTAATAAGTCCAATTAGGTGTGCTTTTTAGCAATCAAATGCCTTGCTACAATATCTAAGGGCCACAGAGGATTAAGAAACCAGTTTACGCAGAGTATTACCGTGACAAACCAGTAAAGTAGAACCCCTAAAAAAATGATTGTTTGTATACAGTTTAAGGCTACTGCATGCTATGAGAGCTAATGCAAGCAGTACCAACCAAATGTTTTGCTACTAGAAGTAACAAGTAACCAAAGTACAAAGATTTTTTCTCAAACACATGCGTGAGGTCAAAAGGCCTAGAAGAAAACCTGAATATAGTTTGAGCAGTGAGCTCCATAGCTCGAACAGTGAAGCAAACGGTACACCGCCTTTAGTCAGAACAACAAAAAATACACACAAGCTAAGTGAGGGGCAAGGTGCACCCTCACCTTATTTATAGAGGTTGGTCTGCATGTTCCTAAGCGTGATCGATGAGAGAGGCAAGCCGCCCTGCTGTGTAGTGTCATCAAGCGATGCACAGAAAGCATTGCAAGGGGAGATCCATAGCCAGGATGTGCAGGCCGCCTACCACATGTAATGAGAGTCCGGCGTTTCACTCACGCTCATTATTCCAGGAGAGACAATTATTATGCAAGGGCATAGTCCCATAGCCCATAAGTGGCATGTTGTGAGTCAGTATCCCATTTGTTGTTTTAATGGGTGCTGGGGGGGGGGGGGGGGGGGAGGGGGGGTGGAAAAATTATATAGGAGGGAAAAAGAACCAGAGTATTTATAGTACCAAAGTGTGTGTGTGTGTGTGTGTGTGTGTGTGTGTGTGTGTGTGTGTGTGTGTGTGTGTGTGTGTGTGTGTGTGTGTGTGTGTGTGTGTGTGTGTGTGTGTGTGTGTGTGTGTGTGTGTGTGTGTGTGTGTGTGTGTGGTTGGCTCGGTGCTCTCTCTACTGCCCACCAACTGCACCAAAGCTTGCTCTACTTACAACCAAGCTCCTCACTCGCTCGCTCCCACTCCCAATCGCTCTCTCAACATTGCTCTCAATGTTGTCTGCTCACCATCTCTGCAAGCAGCTTTTGACTTGCCTTGGATTTCTACCCAATAAGTGCCAGATTGTGTGTGGGTTCACACCCCCTTTTTTTTTTAAAAAAAAAACCACAACTACATCACTGCCTGATTGCTTACTACAAACTACTCCCCTATTCTGCACTCCTTGATTGCTTCAAAGTTTAGATCCAAAAAATGCATGTTTGCAAGCTCAAAACCTGTCTGCTCTCCTACCCGATTGTACTCTTTTCTTGCTTTTCCTGAAGATCTAAAAAATGCCTATTTATAAGTTCAACACCTGTCTGCTCTTCTACTTGATTGCACCCTTTGCTTACTTTGCCCGAAGATCCGAAAAATACATGTTTGATCTGTAGAGCTTCCAAGGATTCCAATCCTTTGCCGTGCCGATCTACCCGCTTCCTACAGAGCGTATTTTCTCTCAAGATTCCAAACCTTGATTGGCAAGGCTACACGTGCGGGGTAGCCGGGGATGCCAATGAGCTCGCTAAGCTTTGATACCACTTATAGGAACGGTGGTGAGTGCAAGAGAGGAAAGGAGAGAAGGGGAAGGAGATGAGCATACACAGTATCTTGGTGGATCTTGTGAGACTAAAGGTCTCACTCTCCTTATTAGTACTATATCCAAAGAATAATAATGGGTGGGCGCCCGGCCAAAACCCAATCATGGGGCTTGAAACCTTGCACCGAGTGCTAGATTTTTTTTGGAGCCTCGCATGGTGTTGGAGCTAGCGGCTCTCGCCTTACTCGTCTATATACTCTCTTTGGTATGGTAAGTGGTTTCTGTTAGGATGGTCCTAGTGGTTGTTTCTTTTCCAATTGGCCTTTGGGATTTGAAACTTGCCTAGCCCTACCTTAGGGGGGGTCTCACAGGCATGAACCCCGATGTGATAATGTCTGAAGCTCAAGACAGCAATGGGGGGGAGGTAGACGATACGTCTGGTTTGAGGCTCTCATCTAAGCATGGGTGCAGAGTTTGTCATTTTAGCAGAAGGGAAGAAAAGGGCTCTTGACTCCTACACAAATGCCACTTGTCTTGAAACCTTCCTCCTTTGGCATTCACACGATGGCAGAGGAAATTATGCATGAGGGGATCAGGCCAAGTCAGAATAAGGCTGAAGATGGATACATGTTGCAGGCCAAGTTCAATCCTGCAAAAGGAGCATTACAGAGTTTGGAAACATGTTATGCTCACTCGGTGTTATTATACTTTATTATCGACCCAAGGTTTATGGGAGTGGGTGACAGCGGCGACAAATAACAAAAATACAATATGCCACTTCACGGTAGTGGGAAAAGGCTTCCTTGTGGCAAGATGTGCCTCCGAGTAAACTGTTCAAGTTTATGGGAGTGGGCAGCAACAATGACAAATAGCAGAATTAGGATCTTCCACTTCACGATGGTGGGAAAAGGCTTCCTTGTGGCAAGATGTGCCTCCGAGTATACTGTTCAGCATTTGGTTATCAGAGGAGGCATTTTGGGGGCTTCCCACTTCATTTATGCTATGCCTTGGACCCCCAAATTGTGTTTGAATGAAGAGTTTATGGACTTTTTCCCGGTGTGGGTGATGCTCAAGGGCCTCCCTCTCTAGCTCCATGACCATGTGAGCTCCACAACTGCTATGCTGGGCCAAGTGTTGTTCATCCCAAAGCTGAGCAAGTAAGATCGGGTTTGGATATAAAGGTTGCATTATGTGGAACATGAGCAGGCCCATTCCCAAATAGTTGGATCTTAATATGGGTGGATTTGGCGCCTGTCGGCAAGAGCTGGCAACTACCTCGTTACCAAATGCCTGCTACAAATGTCACAAGATTGGTCATTATGCTAGGGACTTCCCTGAGGCAAAAATTGTCCAGAATCGGATGGTCTGGACAACTTGGAGGCATGTCACCAAGGATGCCAAGCCCGTTGCAGATGACACCAGGCCAGAAGAAAAGACCATTGACCTAGACATGACTCACAAGGAGATGGTTAAAGAGATGGGATGCCAGTTGGAAGAGAAGCAAGAGAAACCAAAGGTGCCTATTGGACCCTCTATAGAGACTATAGAGACCAATGAAACCCCCATGCCCGACACAACGGTCCAAGATACTCAAGGCCAAGAGCTAGACCTCATAAGCCATATTGTAAATATTTTGGGTACAACGATCAATACAAGTCGAGTAAAAGGAAAAAGGAAAAGAATAAAAAAGTGTTATCTTGTTGGTGTAGAAAACCAGTAACTAGATGGGTTGTTGGCTCGTGGCTAGAGCCAGGGTTTTGGTGGCTAGTAGGTTCTCTTCTCGGCATTATGTTCTCTTGTATTTTCTTGGTGGGCAAGGGGATTGCAGTGGCAGAGCTATCTCTTTGGTGGCAACCCCAATCTATTCGCATTTAGTTTCAGGGTAGCACCCTTCATTAGTCAATGTACATGACTTGTGGATGTGGTTGTTGGTAGATGCCATGGTTGCATGGTTGCATGGTTGTCATTGTAACTTTTTGGTTTTTCTTTGTGATATATTTCTCCACTCACTATTGTGAGTTTGGAAGAAGAAAAGATGCTAATGTTTTTTTTTCAAAACTCACAATGGTGAGTGTAGTATATTAACAAAACCAAAAAAATCATAAAGATAATCCATGCTCGGACCGAGCCATGACATCAACCAGAAACAGAAACTACCATGAGCAACACCCAAAAGATCATACATTGGCTAACAAGAGTGCCACCCTACAAAACATCAACTAGCCAGCAACCAATCCCAATGCACACGACATACTAATAGAAAGCCAAATGGGTAGGGCCCATCACCAACAATGCCAACCTGGGTGCCACCACGATAGAACCTCCGACAAACCACATGCCTTGCACACCAAACTACATGTAGGTGCCACCGACCCGAAACCAACAAAAAGAAGATGCTAATGCCAATCAATTGAGATACAAACGATATGATTGTTTCATGAGATGCTAGCTAATATAATCTCTCTAAAGAATGGGATACTTCATCGTAATGTTCGTACATGCCATCACCATGAACTGGAGCCCGCCCAATACAAGAAACACACATGGTGTAATATTGTTCAAGCTTATTGTTGTAAGTGGTGACCCAAACATAGAATACATAGTTTGGAAGATTTTCAAGACTTAGATTATTATTTATAGCAAGAGGTTTATGCGAAGGCACCTGTGTCAGATGCAAGCACCTAAACGAAACCCTCATGCACCTATTTTGGGGATGTCCAAAAGGCAAAGTCTTCACGGGCTCAATTTGTAGGTGGTTGTACACACATTTGCAAACTCCCTTCTATGTGCTCTAGATGCATTGACAATGAGGTTCTCTTATTGACATATGTATAGTAAGATCTATAGTATTGAGAGCAGTTTGGTAGTCTAGAAAGGCGTTAATCTTTCAAAAGAAGTGTTAGCCTCTGGACACAAAGTTATTTCTGGAAACATGCAGGTGGAAAATCCTTAATAGAAAGAATAAGAATTGTAAGATACACAAGAAGGAGTAGTCGGGGTGGTAAGACACCCTTGATGTATTTGTTTTGGAAAACCCTCTCCAAAGGATATGTCAAGAAATGTGTGTAACTTTTTATGATTAATGCAATTCAATCTCAATTGAGGATTTTTTAGAAAAAAAACTTAGATTATGATTTACAAGGCAAGTTTATTTTTGCAAGATATGCACTCTTTCCAAAGAGTCATTTTCTGACAATAGAGGGGAGATAGTTGAGGCCAGGCGAGGGAGGTTTGTGAGATGGGTAGAGAGATTTTCCGTGTAGAGGGAATCTAGTTGAGGCTAGGTGAGGGAGATTTGTGAGAATGATAGAGAGATTCGTGAGGAGAGATGAGTCTAGAGAGAACTACTTTCTTCATCCTCTTCTATTGTGGAGATAGGTGGTGTTATAGAGGTCAATCCTTAAATCTTTCACAATGTCAAAAACCTCATGATTGTATTGATACAAGAATTCCACTTACCAAGTTTTGCTCATCTACTTGCTTAAGGTGTGGCATCACAATGTTGATGCTCTGAGTCTTGTCCTTTGCGCCGCTAATCTGCATGTGAGCGTTGGAACGGTGGCTCTAGCACCAAGCTGTACTCATGGTTGATACTTTTGATTACTAAGTATTGCAGACACCATGTTGTCCTTGATGGGATGCATTTCGGTGCCGCTAATGAGTTGCAACTCCTCCAAAGTGTTGCATGTGGCAAGGCCAAACATCACCTCATCCTCTTCAAGAACAAGGAATTATGTCACATCTACTATCACAGGAAGTAGCCTCCTCACATCAATATGGGGGGTACTTTGAAGAACTTCATCCCGCTCCATAGTCCCTTTCAAATCTAAATAGACTAATACAAGGACCATAGAGGCTTCAACGACCTTGGAGAAGAATTCATCCTTGTATTTGGTTAAACCCTGTCTCATAGACTTTTTATTTGCCGTTCTTGGCTGGCCAAGAGGATCTCCCTTGGTGCAAGTGCAAACACACTATCAGCTCCCAGCCCTAGAACTGGTTTCCAAGGTTGTGATCCCCTAGATCCATGACACTATCATCCTCTTCCTCGTGATAGTATATCCTTGTTAGACCGTTCAAGAGGTGCACAAGATGTAATCGAAAGTTTTAGTTTGCCTTTGTAGATGAACTTGTTGTATTTCACCCTAGCACCCATGTACCCGATGAAACTTTGAACTCAATGATGTATTTTTCTATATGTCCATCCATGTATGCTAAGATCTTAGCCAATTCTTCTAGATGCTATTGTAGGGTGCCTTGCATGTATATGCGGCACTCAAAAATCACCATGTAGATGGCTGGCTCAAGGTGTCTTGGAAAGTGGCACTACAACACAAGAGAAAATTACCAATCGAGGGATTCCCAATTATCCCATGTGGTTGATATTGACATCCTTATATTTTATTGTTATAGTCATCGTTATAACTGTCAGTATCCACATTGCTATGTATAGTGATGCTCATACGACTATAGCGATGGCATGAATTCAAAAGAAAACAAAGAAATCCCTCTCTCTCACACACACTCTTTGTGTTTTGTTTACCCACATGCGCATGCGCGTGCATTCACACACACACACACACACACACATAGAGAGAGAGAGCATTTTTATTGCTTGTGTCTAGAGTGAGAAAGAGAGAGCATCGTAACAACAATACACACACACACACACACACACACACACACACAATTCGTGTGTGTGTGTGTGTGTATGAGAGAGAGATATGAAATGAAATGAAATGTTATATTACGTCTTTGAATGGCCAAAATGACCTATGAGAGAGAGAGAGAGAGATGCTCTTCTCTCTCTCTCTCTCTCTCTCTCTCTCTCTCTCTCTCTCTCTCTCTCTCTCTCTCTCTCTCTCTCTCTCTCTCTCTCTCTCTCTCTCTCTCTCTCTCTCTCTCTCTCTCTCTCTCTCTCTCTCCAAGGTGCAATGGAAGACTTTAGGATTCTTTAACTTGGGATTAGTACATTATTCTTCCTTGACATTGAGGGCCTCCATGCTTTGCTTTGCTTTGCTTTCCCAATAGGCACCATGAGAAATGTTTTCCTATACCCAATGTTGTTGGCTTCAAAACGTCCCCTCCCCGACGCGCCCAGATTCTGGGGCTATGTTTTTCTTTTCCTTTACTCAATTGGCCAATTTCACAAGGTTATATACTTGCACCAAGTTGGATGCCTTATTGAGTGAGAGCCTAGACAAGGTAAAGCATGCACAACTAGTCCAAAGATATACCTGAGCACATGAATTTATCCCTCACACATTAATAGTTCACATGGATAGAAATTGCGGGTAGTCAATAAACAATATGAATACATACTAAATATCCACAAGACACACATAGAGAAATCCATATAACAATAATCTCAACAATGTACCCATGTATGCACAATGACCTTGGCTATATGTGAGCTTCCAAAGATGGGTCTCATGTTGCAGTTCCATAGTTGGGTAGTAGTAGTTTCACTTCTCAAAATTCTTCTTCAATTTGCTTATGTATATCTTCTCCAAGGAATTTCTCAAAAGAGCCGATTTGGTGGAAAAAATAGGTGTTTGTCCCCTACAAACAAGGCCGTCTCTATTTTCTTTGTAATATCTCTAGTGTCCACTAGATCTATCTTCTCCATGTCCTGCTGAAGTTCCTTCATGTCAGTCCAATCATCTAAGTTTCTAATCTATATTCAAAGATCTCTGAAATGTTACAAACAATTTCAATTAGGAGAATGTGGTGGAGAAAAAAGGTTTCGGTGTTGTGTACAAGGGTGAACTAGCTAATGGAACAAAGCTTGTAGTGAAAAGTATGGATGCATGTGTTTTGAGTGATAAGCGTTTAGATATTACATTGTTGACAAAGGCAAGGCCTCAACATCTTGTTGCTTTGATGGTTTGTCCCATTTTTAGAAGTGATGAGCAGCTTCTTGTGTACAAATACATGCCGCTCGGAGTGCTTAGCTAGATCGCCCTCCATTTGAGCTTGCTAAGCCGGCCCCCGGGTCTCCCTCCATTAAGCATAAAACAATGACGGTTGAGCATTTCACTCAATGTCGCTCATGGCATGGAATATTTGCATGGGCTAGCTCACCATAAGAACTTCATACACAGAGATCTCAAGCCGTCCCACATACTACTCGATGATGATTATAGTGCAAAAAACTTTGACCTAGTGAAGCGAGCTTCAGAGTTGAAGGACTCCATTATTGACACAAGGTTGGTGGTAACTTCCAATACTTAGCACCAAAGTAAGTAGGTAACTCGGGATTTTGTTTAGCTTAATGTTAGTGCTATAATGATATGGGGTATGGCAAAGTCTATTATCTAGAATGGGGCTGACATGATGGGTGTCTGGAAAGGTCAATCTAATTGGATGGGTGACAACAAAGTTGAATGTGTTCAACTTTGCATTTACGCTTATTGAAGGATGGTGAGCACTAAATGAAATGTAGCCACAAGAAAGTGTGCACCTAGTAGCATGGTTTAGTCATATGAGAAGTAGCGGTGATGACTTTCTGAAGGCTATTGATCTGAAACTAGACGTTATGGCTTGTACCCATACACAGCATGATGTCTTCCCGTCTGGCGATAGCTCTCCTGATGATGCAAGGCCTAGCCAAGCATATCTGTCTCTGGGGAGGTCCCATAAACTAGAGGTTGTGGTGTACTCTGGTTATGAAGAGCTCGATGAGAAGATCCTTAAAACATCCTACCAATGTGACCACAAGTCTCACAAGATCTTTACATGCGATTAAGTATTGGTAACAACACAATTGTAAATTCACGCTCACTCAAACCATCAGACCCAATAGCTGTGGTGCTATCTGTAAGTTACATCTCATGTAATTTTAGCTAGATACCTGATGGATCTTTAGGAACATCACTAAGGTATTGATGCACTTTCCTAATTTATATGCAAAGCAAGGGCCACAATGTGACGAGTGATGGTACTGACATGCCAATAACATTGAGAATATGGTCATCGAAATGTGGATGAAGAATGTTGATGTCAAAAATGTTAGTATCTTCCATGCCTCCTTTAACCCTTGGCAATGGTGTTACATCAATAATTTGTCTATTGTAAAAATAATATGGCTCCTGTGGACACCTCAAGAAATATCATAGTTGCACATCTAGAGGCTGACAGCTAGAGAGCATATTAGTCCTCTAGAATACTTGCAGCCGGCAAGTACCTATCAATAGTGACCATGGGTTGCATTCCAAGCATTCAAAATGCTCGACATTCTTCCAGACCCTCCAAACCCCACTATAGCACTTGAAACCTGACCCCAACATGATTTGCCACACATTGTCACCCTTTCTCAGACTTCCTTTGGCCTCACAGTATGCCAATGTCTTTAACTCGGGATTGGTACATTATTCTTCCTTGAAATTGAGGCCCTCCATGCTTTGATTTTATTTCCCAATAGGCACCGTGAGAAATTCTTTTCTCTATACCCAATGCTCTTGTGCCATTTTTTCTTTTCCTTTACTCAATTGGCCAATTTCACAAGGTTATAGACTTGCACCAAGTTGGATGCCCTATTAGGTGAGAGCCAAGACACGGTAAAGCATGCACAACTTGTCCAACACTAAGGACATTAATCTATCCCTCACACATTAATAGTTCACATGAATAGAAATTGTGGGTAGTCAATAAACAACATGAATACACATTGAATATACACAAGACACATATAAAGAAATCCATATAACAATAATCTCAACATTGTACCCATATATGCACATTGACCTTGACTTCAACGTTATGTGTGAGCTTCCAAAGATGAGCCTCATGTTGCAGTTCCATAGTTGGGTAGTAGTAGTTTGACTTCTCAAAATTATTATTCAATTAGCTTTTGTATATCTTCTCCAAGGAATTTCTAAAAAGAGCCGATTTGGTGGAAAAAATAGGTGTATGTCCCTTGCAAACAAGGCCATCTCTATTTTCTTTGTAATATCTCTAGTGTCCACTAGATCTATCTTCCTTATGTCCTACTAAAGTTCCTCCATGTCAATCCGAGCACCTAATTTCCTAAACTAAACTCAAAGATCTATGAAATCTTACAAACAACTTCAATTAGGAGAATGTGGTGGGGGGAAAAGGTTTTGGTGTTGTGTACAAGGGTGAACTAGCTAATGGAATATAGCTTGTAGTGAAAAGTATGGATGCATGTGTTTTGAGCAATAAGGGATTGAAAGAGTTCCATTTAGATATTGCAGTGTTGATAAAGGCAAGGCATCAACATCTTGTTGCTTTGTTGTGTTGATCCACTATTAGAAGTGATGAGCAGCTTCTTGTGTACAAATACATGCCCCTCACAGTGCTTAGCTAGGTCTCCCTCCATTTGAGTTTGCTAAGCGGGCTCAAGTATCCCTCCATTAAGCCTAGAACAATGACATTTGAGCATTTCACTCAATCTTGCTCATGGCATGGAATATTTGTATGGGCTACCTCACCATAAGAGGTTCATACATAGAGATCTCAAGCCCTCCCACTCGATGATGATTATAGGGCAAAAGTATCAACTAGCGAAGCCAGATTCAGAGTTGAAGGACTCAAATGAGACAAGGATGGTGGTAACTTCCAATACTTAGCACTAAAGTAAGTAAGTAACTTAGGAGTCTATTTAGATTAATGTTAGGGGTATGAAAAAGTTCTTTATCTAGAATGGGGTTGACATGATGGGTGTCTGGAAAGGTCAATGTAACTGGATGGGTGACAACAAAGTTGAATGTGTTCAGCTTTGCATTTATACTTACGGAAGGATGGTGAGCACTAAATTAAATGTCGCCACAAGAAAGTGTGCACCGTATCATGGTTTAGGCATATGAGAAGTAGCAATGATGATTTCCTGAAGGCCATCGATCTAAAACTCGAGGTTATGATAGAGGAGAACTTGAAGTGCATCATAGCCATGGCTAAGAACTTGAAGGTCATTATACATCAAGGGAGGCCTAAGATTTTTCAGATATGAACCATGCCCCTGGAAATCTTGCGAGCACATGCATCATCAAGACTACTCATCACGTATGGATATGTCATCACCGACACAAGGATGGCTACATCCCTCTCACCCATAGGTGGAACTATGTGTCATGGCATGAAATCCTTAGCCTTTATCATGAGCATATCAAATAAATCCATGTCCATCATCTCTACATGTGTCTCTAGGGAGCAGACCCACTACCTCTGCCTGCATAGAGTTTGATGACACTTGTTTTGGCTCTTCAGAGCACTGCCACTCTACTTGTGTCTCTAAAGAGTCCACTGGCATGTTGTCCACAGCTAAATGCTTTGTCTCATGGGCATGGTGGAGCTCACTTGCAAAGGAGACATGTCTCATCTCTCACTCA
This sequence comes from Adiantum capillus-veneris, assembly GCF_014529385.1. NCBI lineage: Eukaryota > Viridiplantae > Streptophyta > Polypodiopsida > Polypodiales > Pteridaceae > Adiantum > Adiantum capillus-veneris. The sequence goes on from NC_140937.1 coordinate 49,802,606, forward strand.
ATGCATACCAGCAACAAAACCAAGACTATGCCATCTTGTACCTCAAATACATGCATATGATATATCAAGCCACTGTGGGCTCCTGTGGCAATTACTAGTGATCCACAATGCATTTGGAAAGACTACTTCCTAGGAATTGTCTGACAACCACAATCTACTAATTGTCTAACTAAGATCAAACTCTATCATAGTTGAGGAACATACATGTCATAACGTATAGGATGCACCATTGGGCAATGACAAGCAAACATCTCATGCACTTGCAATGTCAAATGCCAAATCATTGGCCAAGTGTACACAACCAAAACTCCCACTAGAGAAAGTGCTAAACCACTCAAGATGTGGTGTGACATGGAAAACTACATCCTCATCCGGAAACCAATGGGGAGAAGTGCCACCTCTCAAAGACATGTAAGCAAGAGGAACGATAAAGGTAAACATGACATCACCATCACTGGCATATGAATCCACCTCTCTAGAATACATCAAAACCTCATCTACATCACACATACATCTCCATTGTTTCCTCATATGTTTGAAACAGCAACATCTAATATGTCCTATGTGATCACAATGCCAATATTGCATATATCGCAACTACGAGACCGCCATCTCTCATGAGTCATCACTCTTTGAAGAGTGTGTGTGCGCAGATGCCTGCGTACATGGTGTGGATGTGGTTGGTGTGTGCGTGTGATAAGGGGAGAGGGAGAGAGTAGACAGTGTGTGTAGAGCTCAAGTGAGCTACTCCTTATTCTTGGTATATGTACTAGAATAAGGTGAGTAGTGGGCGGGCGTCCATAACCTGGGTGGTCGGGCAAGGTACAGGCGCCTGTACCCCAACAATCTCCCACTTAAAGGCAAATGTGTCAATAAGCGGGTCCTACTAGCTAACTACTAGTATATGCAAGAAAACAGGTGAGAGACTCTCTCAACCTACATCCACTGGCTCGCTCAATTGATCTACATACAGCCGTATCAGTTCTAGTGATAGGCAAGCATGCGTACCCACACTAGAGCATGCATGTAAATCTTGGAGACTCTGTATGGTTTGAAAACCTCCACTATGCATCATGCTAGTGTCAGTTATTGCGCAACTGACAATCCCTATTGAAAATGCTCCCACTATAGCTGCTAGGTTGGGCCTCGACACTAGTAGGTCGTACATGAGACAACCGAACACTCACAAAATCTATGCAAACCTGGCTGTAATCACCTCTCTATGCTATTTTCATGTACTATATCATCAAGAATAATCGCATACGGATGTGTCACCATCGACACTGGGATGACAACCGAACACTGACAAAATCTATGTAAACCTGGCTATAATCACCTCTCTATGTACTATATCATCAAGAATAATCGCATATGGATGTGTCACCATCGACACTGGGATGGCACGTCGTGCACAGCTAAATGCTCTGTGTCATGATCAATGTGGATCTCACCTGTGCAAAGGGACACATCTCATCTCTTGCTCAAAGCATGTCAGCAACAAAATCGAGACTATGTTGTCTTGAACCTCAGACACATGCGTAGGATATACCAAGTCACTACGGGCTCCTCTGGCAATCATTTATGAACTGTAATGCATCTGGAAAGACTGCTCTCCTCACTGAGATCAAGCTAAGTCTCGACTGAGGAACATAGTGCACATGTGGTACCGTATATGATGCACCATTGGGCAATGACAAGCAAACATCTTCTACACCCTCTATGTCAAACGCCGAACCATCGGTCAAGTGTACACAGCCAAAGCTCCCACTAGTAGAGAAGGTGCTAAACCAGTCACGATGTGATGTGATGTGGAAGATTGCTTCCTCATCTAGCAACCAACAGGGGGAAGTGTCACCTCTCAAAGACATGTAATCAGGAGACACTAAAGGCAAACATGACATCATCGTCACTGGCATATGAAGCCACTGCTCTAGCCAGTAGCAAAACCTCATGTGTATCACGCATAGATCTCCATTGTTGTCTCATACGTATGAAACAGCGGCACCTAATGTGCCCTATGTGACCACAATGCCAACAATGCATATATTGGCCAGAACGAGACTGTCGTCTCTCACAAGTCATCACCGTAGAGTCTAAACTATCACACATGTCTTGAATATGGATGCCAAGAAACCAAACCTATGGCGAGAAATCTTGGGAGAAAACTAGCAAAGTCTCCCCTGTAAACTGAGCAAAAAACTCAAGTACAATGACTACCATAAGCCATGCCAAACTGGCAACAAAGTGGGAGATCACTCAACCACTACACAATCATGAAACACATGATCAAACACATCAAAACCGATTCACATATGCATAATGTCAACTCCACAATCTGCAAAATGCAATCACACAATGTGGGACAAACAACTCAACTGAGCATAAAGCGCATAACCATATACACAAGTAGTGATCAAACTAACTCAAAACACATCCACAAAAATTTGCAAAAAAATTATGAAACCTATGAATGTCTAGCTATAGCCACATAAGCATACGCAATTCTCACTCCTGTGAGAGTGGGTACAAGAACACTAAATTGTGTCAAAGCTGACAAAACCTGTCAAAGTGGGAGTAAAAATCGGCCACTAAACCATCAAAGAGTAAAATTACAGATATGCATAGAACATGGTGAGAATTAAGGAAAAATTCGACAGAGTTTCCCATGTAAACTGAGTGAAAACTCAAAAAATTTCACCAATACCGTATAACAGATCCACAAATGGTATGCATGCACTACCAAAACCCTAAGCAAGCTGGCTCACTCCTAAACGAGTGGCTCTATGGACCTGTACTTGTCCAAAAAACACTACAAACCTGTGAACCTAATATGTGTGTGTTGTACCTAGCTCAAGTTGTATCTGCACAATGCATACATAGCATAGGTTGCACAAAACCATGCTAAAACTACTCTCTAGAATGTCCACACAATTATACATAGATTGCATTGCAAGAAAGCGCAAACTCCAAGCAAAACGTTGGAAAACTGGCACAAACTATGTCCTTAGTCGATAAGCATGTCGACCAAAAACCAAGCGCAAAGCACAAGCTGCTATGCATCAGAGTGTATCACCAAAGATGGAAACTGGGAATACCATCAAAGTTGTAATGCTAGATCGAGGCTGAGATGCCGCGGGATGTTTGACATAGCAAATCCGCTCTAGAATGGATGTGGGACGAAAGCCGTCTGCAAAGCTACGTTGGAGGAGATCCCGACTACCCTCTCTCACTCTCGCTATGTCAAAGTTGAGAAAAGAAGTTCGATGTCACCTTTTGCCACCAGACGGAAGTCCTTGCCAATGCCATAGCCACTGAGATGAATGCCAAGTCAATGCCGAGCCGTAGAAGAATGCCAAAAACCAAGAAGAAAACCATCATGTAGAAACCGCTCGCCAAAGATGGATCCGAGCCAAGAGGCAATCCGCTCTCTCTACCTATACGTCAAGGTCAAAAAGTTGGGGAGAAACAGTCTGATACCGGGCCGATGCCAGGTGACGCGGGCTTACTCGTCAAAAAACTCACACAAGGCGTCTGTGTGTGTATACATGTGTGCGTTGATCGAATGCACTCTCTCCTCTCTCCCCGACCAAGAGAGTCAAAACTCTCTCTCTTTCACTGCCTTTCCACCTCGGATACCAACATCATCTCTCTCTTTATCTTTCCCTCTCTCTTGTGAGGGTGTGTGTGAATGCACGCTTAAAGAGAAAAAAAATTATTTGCTCCTTTGCAAAAATTCATAAGTCTGTTGACTGTCAAAAACTCTGTGAGTGTGTGTGAGAGAGAAACCACACACCCATCTCACACCTCTGCTTGCTCAGTTGCTTGTTGACCAGCACTGAGGCAAATTCCCATTTACTACCAACACTACAAAGCTTGATTGCACTGAGGCCTCCCAAGCTCAATGTGCTCGTGACCATCTGTTGAAGGGCTATCAACTCAGTAAATGCCCCAATTTCTAGCAACCAACACTGCAGAAAAGTCATCTCTATAGGCCCTGCCAACATGTCATTTTTTTACTTTGGTAGCACATCCATATCGGCATTGCTGCTCGATTTTGCCCAATTGGTCGTTTTGCGATCGATTCCCGCTTCTTCACATGCCTTCAATTTCAAGCTCGATGCTATAGCTTTGCTTGATTCAAGCTCACAAGCTCTGCATAACTCAAATTTTCCCTTCTTTATAGATTCTTGATTGGTGCCTCAACTCTCCAAGCCTTCCAAATATTTTTTGTGTGCATCCAATTCTCTTGCACTCAAGCTCAAAAGCACAATTACTTCCGTGTCTTGCCGAGATTTCATCGTGCATTTCCCTGTACGATGAATTTAAGCCTTCCAAAGATTTTTTGTGTGCATCCAATTCTCTTGCACTCAAGCTCAAAAGCACTTGCTGCTAAGCTCCGTTACTTCCATGTCTTGCCGAGAATTCATCGCCAATCACTATCGCCGCTCTGATACCAGTTGAAGAGTGTGTGTGTGTGTGTGTGTGTGTGTGTGTGTGTGTGTGTGTGTGTGTGTGTGTGTGTGTGCATGGATGCATGCATATGCGGTGCGGATGGCGGTGTGGTGTGTGCATGTGAGAAGGGGAGAGGGAGAGAGTAGACCCTATGTGGGTGGAGTAGAGCTCAAATGAGCTACTCCTTATTCTTGGTATATGTACAACCAATAAGGTGAGTAGTGGTGGGCACCCATAACCTCGGCAGCCAGGCAAGGAACACGTGCCTTTATCCCAACAATCGACCGGGCAAGCATAGACGCCTTGACCCCAACAATCTCCCACCGCCAAAGCTCTTGTCTCTACACTCGATTCCTATTGCTTGACCTGTTATAGTGCCCGATTCCTTTAAACTCAACAGATTATTGAAAACCCTTTTTGACCTCAAGTTGCTCAATTCAACAGAGCCTTTTTGGCAAGCCTTTGAATTTCCCTCAATTTCACAAGCTCGATTTTACATAGAGATCTTTCTCCTCCCTGTTGCTTGGTGCCCAATCCATGTAGATGCTTCAAGATCCCCTATTTCCTGTCAAGATTCCCTCTTCGCAAGAGGGGCTGCATACTTGGTAGGAATGCCGAGGTCCGAGATTCGCCGATCTCCTCCGATCCACTTCCGCCTTGCTGGATCTATGCCGACAAGCTTATGACTATCTTCGTTGCTTTTGTGTCTTGCCAAGAAGCCATCCCGCGTGTTGATCGCTATCATTGCTCTGATACCAGTTTAAGAGTGTGTATGCCCAGATGTTTGCATGCACGGTGCGGATGCGGTGTGGTGTGTGCTTGCAAAGGGGAGAGGGAGAGAGTAGACCATGTGTGGGTGGAGTAGAGCTCAAGTGAGCTACTCCTTATTCTTGGTATATGTACAAGAATAAGGTGAGTAGTGGGCAAGTGCCCATAATCTGGGCGATCGGGCAAGGCACAGATGCATGTACCCCAACACTCTCGACTCTAAACTATCACACATGTTTGCTATATAGATGTCAAGAAATCAAACTATAGCAAGAAATCCTAGGAGAAATTTGACAGAGTCTCCCCTAGAAAGTGAGCAAAACCTCAAACAAAATCTCAACCATAAACCATGCCAAAATTGCAATAAAGTGGGAGATCACTCGACAACTACACAATCATGAAAACCATGATCAGTTGTATCAAAACAAATGCTCGCATATGTGTAAAATGGATCCGCAATCTGCAGGCATAAGCAATGTCACTAAACCAAGTGATCCAATCTAGGACAAACAACTCACTTGAGTGAAACCATATACGCAAGTAGAGAGCAAACACCCTCAAAACGCATCCCACAAGAAAATTGTCTGCAAAGATCTACAATGGTCCAAATACTTGTAGAACTTGTAAATCCTAGACTGACTTTACTATAGTCACACGAGCATATGCAAATCCCACTCTTGCAAGAGTGGGTACAAGAACACTAGATCCATGTACAAGCTGACAAAACATGTCAATGTGGGAGTCAGACTTGACCACTAAACCATCAAAGAGTAAACTACAGATATACACAAAACATGGCAAGAATCTGGGAAAAAATTGGTAGTTTTCCCTAAAAACTGAGTAGAACGAGGTAAGAACTTAAAAATCTCACCAAAATTGCAGAGAGCATGATCAAACACTATGTGTCTCAGTAACAAAACCACATGTGGCATACATAAGCTACCAAAACCTTGGCAATGAAGCTCACTTCTAAATGAGTGGTTGTATGGACGGTTGTATTTATCCAAAAACCTTGTAAACTTGTGAATCTGTCACCTGCAAGCTATACCTAATTCACGTTGTATCCACATATGGATACATAGCATAAAATATCAAAAAACCATGCTAAAAACTCTTTGGAAAAAATTGGAATGCCCCACATAGTCATACATGAGCAGTACGTGTGCCACATAATCTACACTGCAAAGAACGGAAGTGATGGATGATGCCTAGCCATCGATGGTTGAAACTGATACCAAATCATCGGATGATCAAGTCAATGTGAAGCTAAGAAGAACGCCAAAATTTTGATGCTATGCCAAAGGTCGCTTTCTCTCTCTATAGCTTGAGGATGGGGATGACTGTATACCGTCGAGGATGTTAGGCCGATGTCAGGGGATGCCAGGGCTTACTCGTCCTTGTGCTAGCTAAAAAACACCGCGATCAAGAGAGCTCCCTCTCTCTCTCTCTCTCTCTCTCTCTCTCCCCGACCAAGAACACCTCGCGCGCGCCTTTCGCTTGTGGCAGTGATCAAAAAAACTTACGTTGCTTTGGTTCACTGCTTCATTTGCTACTCATTGCATTAAGGTCTCTGCTCGCTGTCGATTTGGCTTGATTCCCAGTGCTACCGATGCCTAGCACAATTTTGCTTGCACTTTGTGAGCTACAGATGCCCAATTTGCTGCTCAACTTGGTGCTCTCCAATGCTCTTATGCTTAGTCAATCTCTAGACTCCAACGTTGCCCAGCCTTGGAAAATTCCAATGCTCAATTCAAAGTTCCTTGATAAATTTTACTCTTGCTCTCAATGCACAGCGCTGTTGGCTGCCCAAAATTTGCAAACTCCCTTTGCTTCATTCTCTACTACAAGATTCAAAGGCTACAAATCCTGAGCTACTTGGTTTTGCTTGCACACAAGCCTTGCTTGATTCAAGCTCTGCTACTCGATTCAGCACTACAAAGTCCCCTTTGCACAGCTAGTAGATTCTCACTCTCTTACTTGACTTTGCTTTAGCTCACTCTTTCAATTTCTCTCAGATATGCTGAGATTCTCTTGGTTGATTTTGCTCAATTTTCTATAGATTTGTTGCTGCCCGCAAGCTCCTGAGTTCTGCAATTGAGCTTTTGATGCTTACTCTCAAGCTCAATTCCTGCTGCATGGAGATATGATTCTTGCAGAGATCCCTTCCAAGCCAAGCTCCTCAAAAGGGGGTTACCACGTGGGGATGCTCCGAGCTCTGAGATCTGCCGGATTTCCTCACAATGTTCCTTCTACTAATGTTGAGCACCAAGCTCAATTGTCATTGCTGAGAGCTCGTCGAAAGGGGGGAGGGGGAGAGGGAGGGCGGCGGGGGGGGGGAGCTCCTCGTCACCATGGCTCTGATACGAGTTGAAAGAGTGCATGTTCATGGATGCATGTGTGTGCGATGTCATGCACAAGAAAGGAAGAGGAGAGGAGAAGCACCGTGTGGGTGGAGAAAGCCTCCAAGAAGTGGGAGGAACTCCTTATTCTTTTAGGTATAATAAGAATAAGGATATGGGTTAGTGGGCGGATGGCCAACCACCCGATTGTGGGTAAGCAGTCCTTGGTTATGGGTAGAGGCGTAACGCCTTTATCCCAAAAAGCTATTTCTATTTACTTCATTGATGGCTCTTTCTTACTCAATAAACTTTGGGATTGTTCTTTGAATGGAAAGCTGCAATGGAAACAAGCTCTCAAGTTGTGCCTAGTGGATGCATTGAGTACATGGTAATGTAGTTTGTGGCACTCCGGTGGCCTAACCAACCAATGGCACAGGGTTGTAGTGATGGAAAAAATCAAGACCTGAGGTCGGACAAATAAAAAAAACTTCTCGATTTGATTAATGCCTGCACAATAGCAAATTGAGGAAGGAAATAAGGCATGTAACATCAAAGGGTAGAAAGTGGTGTCTGAAACAAGGGAAGAAGGCCAACACATGATGAGAATGAACCAAGAGATTTGTTTCTCAAGAGGAATATTCCTTGTGGGGCAATATAGCTTAGAAGGAATGTAGAGGTAGCCTACTGGTATAAATCAAGTGGCAAGTACGGGAGTTGGTGAGTTGAGGTATCACTTATGAGGGAAGACACATAAGTTCGTGTTGAGCAAAGAAAGAGTAGGGAAAGGTCCCCAAGGGAAAGGGTGACCTTTCCCATGTATTGTGGGCAATTGCAGGGAAATAGGCAAAGGCTGAGAGCCATGCAAGAGCACACATCACAATGGATAGGACACTGTTGGTGACCTTTCCGGCTGGGAGGAGGGGGCAATGACTGCTAGATTCCAATTGGCTTATTTGTTTTGGTACCTACTAATTATTGTTTTGGATCAAGCATAACTGTTTTTGGAACTACGTTGCCTAAATAGCATTGACAATAATGTCACTATGGCAAGACAATCTATATGTAGTCAATCCTACAAAACTATTATTATTGATGTTGATGTGTCATAATATATGAGCATTCCCAGCATTGGCATGGCAAGCAATAGATGCATGGCATAAACTGACATTCTATGCGCTGATATGTCAGCCCATGTAGTCATTCTGGCAGTAGCTAATGTGAAGTTGTTTGATTGGGTAGCAACAAAAATATTCCAAGGATTGAAGTGTCAAAGATCTGTCATAATAATCAATATCTAATTCTCCTAAATGATTTTCTCATATTAAACTGATCATTTAATGTGGGGAAGGCCAGGGGAGAAAAAGCTAGAATATTGGTTAAGCTAGCAGACCGGCCACAGTAGGGATCCAAAGGAGGGAAAATAGGGATCCAAAGGGGGGGCCATCTGCAAAAGAGCCATGTGCAACAATGGGCTAAAAAGACCCTAAGGTTTAGCCCATTAAGACTTCCAAAATGCTAAGGTTCCAAAATTCAAAGGTTGTGTCCAAAGGTCAACCCTAGGGAAAATTGGATGCTTTGTGTGTGCCCTAAAAGTCTTTGCACATCCCTACATGGGAGGGGGCGAGCCCTAAAGGTAGGGGATGAGAGAGAAAGCCACACACACACACACAGGCTCCCTTTACACAAAGGGAATGAGGGAAACATGTCAGCTCCCTAGGCCAGATTCCCACAAGGTGTGCCCAATTTCTATTGGATGACCCTTGAAGTGGACCAATGAGAATTAAGCTAAAGTAAATCTAGTTTAATTAATTTAAAAACATTTAATAAAAGAAACCAATGAGAATTAAGTCTCCTAGAAGACTATTGGGCAGTCTCCCAAGGGGTCTAATGAGCATTCAGGAGCCCCATGGCTTGCCTGATTCCTATTGGCTAGGAGGCAAAGGGGTCCAATGAGAGTTTAGTTTAATTATTTAATTACCTAAAGCTCTCACAAAAGGGAAAAGGGAGACACATGTCAGAAGGCTATCACTTATGCTGCTTAATTGTAATTGGCTTGACTTGGGGAGGGCCAATGAGGCTTCAGCAAGAGCAATTAGCAAGAGGGCTCGCCCAAGAGAGAGAGGGGGCTGATTTTTGCAAGGCATTATCACACACACACTCACACAAGCTCATGTGTGAAGAAAGAGAAGACTATCTCTTCCCAAGCTTTAATGGAGAACTCATCACCTACTCCAAGCTTGTGAGATAGAAGCCTACATCAACACTCTCTTGGCATGTGGATGCAAATCCAACCAAGAGCCAAGCTTCAATGCATGCTCATCTCCTCTACCAAGCTAATTACTAAGCTAAGCTATGCTACATATGAGTGATTATGTGAGGAGATGTACATCTTTCTCGTAAGATACTCCTTCTTCCTCTCAATCTACTCTCATACCCTGATATCTCTCACCATCTTCGAAGGTGTGTGAGGTCTTGGGTCTGAGAACGGGGATAATTCAAGTTGTGTTTGTTAAGTGTTTTTCTTAGTGCATGAAGTTTCCATCTTCATTGCACTAGCTAGTATTGAAGGAACACAAAGAATTGTATTGTACAATGTCTCTCTTGATGGGAGAAACCATAATACAAAGCCTTTTGGAGGGGGGACCGGCTCCATGAAAATCCGGTCCTCAATTGTTGTCAATAGCATAATTTCTCTCTCTTTTGAAAGTATTGTCGATGCTATCTAACTAGGTGTTATGCTTTTTGTTGCTCTCTCCACCCAAGCACTCTTGTAATTCTCATTAGGAATCTATTCTAATGAAATGCCCACTATGTTCATGCTAATTTCCGCTACACATAAGTTATTAGGCCATTAAATGTTACATTGGTATCAGAGCTCAAGGTTTCTCTTTTCTTGCTCAAGAAGGGAGGTCCTCAAGCTAGCTACAAATGGTTGGTATTATTAATTGCCTGTGAGTAAGTAGAATAGGGATTTTTCAGCCTTGCAGTGCGCCTGCCTTCGTGCAGTTAACGGGGCATCACCGTCGAGAGCAATGGTCTTAATAGTGGAGTCCTACGGGGCTTGCCTACGGCTTAACCACTATTGAGCTATTAGAAGCTTGACAGGAGCCGGTGTTGTTTTGGTGTCGAAAGACCCTCTCTTCTATTCCTTGCAATTAATGGTATTCGAGCCGCGGGTACAGTAGCTTGAGTGCTTTTTCTAAAGGGGTAAAGAGGAGTAGCAACTAGGGATTGAAGTGCCAAAGTACACCTAAAAAGTTTACACCTAAAAGTTGTTAGAATGGCTGACAATAGTAAAGAGAGTGAAATTAATGTTGATAACTTTGATTTTGCTCATGAGCAAGCTACTAATGATGCTTCAATGCTTGTTAACTATCTTGTTTCTAGGCTTCAACAAGCCATGGGCAATCCATCTCTCCAAAGTGAAGTGCAACGGCAACTCCGTGCTCACGGGATTCTCCAAGCTCATCACCATGACGAGAGAACACCTAGGAAGCCTCCTTGTGAGACTACCAAAAGAGGTCTCTCTCCGATTCGGGAAGAAGAAGAGAATCCATATGAAGGGCTCAAGAATTTACTTCTTGATGATGCATCTCCTTCCCAAAGGAGAACTCAAGAGCCTCCACCGAAGGAACAAGAAAGAAGCGAGTCTCCTGCCACCTCGGCGGAGATGGCTCCACGAAGACGGCGGGCTAAACGCTCTCCATCACCACCAAAGCGGAGAAGACCATCACACTCTTCTCCATGCCATAATTCAAAGAGGGATGATAAAAAGCAAGAGAAGAAAAAGGCGAGAAAGAGGACACCCTATTCTCCATCTTCTTCATCTCTTCCTCTTATGAAAGCTATGGTGAAGACGACAAAGATTAAGACAAGAAAAAGGCAAGAAAGAGGTCACCCTCTTCTCCACCGTCTTCAAATTCTTCACCTTCTGAAGAAAGTGATGGTGCAACCTTTGAACCATCAAAAAGAAGAGGCCATAGGAAATCCTATGCCGCATGGAAGAGGTCGTCCAAGTTGAAGAAATTCAAAGAGGGAGGGAAGAGCATCTCTTTCCTTACCTATGATGGTACCTTTGGTGCTACGGACAAAGTCTTGGCCTTTATCCAACAATTTGATGCAGCGTTTGGAGATGAGGGCTTCACGGAGTCCTCTAAGCTACGCCATGTAGCTATGCACTTTCAAAAGTCCGCCAGACAATGGTGGTCTAGCCTACGAGCCAACGGTGAAGCTCCACGAACATGGAAAGCTTTAAGAGCTTCCATTATGAAGCAGTTTTTGGCCACCGATGCCAAAGACAAAGTACTCACCGAATGGTGAAGCTTAAAGCTCTCTCCCAATGAATCTATCCACAAATATGTAGACAAGTTTTGGGACCTACAACTCAAAGCCACTGTCTTCAAAAAGTTGGATTTTGGAGAGCAAAAGCAACAATTTTGTGTGGGCTTAACCGAAGAAATGGCGGAGTATGTCAACTCCCAAAGACCACGTACCATATCGGCGGTAATACACCACACTATGGTCGCCTCTCGAATCAATTTCCAAACGGGGGCAAAAAGAAATAATAAGCCCCCGGAAAACAAGGGTTCCAATGAGCCTAAGGGGAAGGACAATGTCCAAAAGTCTCCTAAGGGCAACTCCAACAAAGCTAAAGAGAAGGGAGTTTTCAAAGGTAAGAATAAACTCTCTCCTGAAGAGCTTGGGCGTTATCGTAAGGATAACCGGTGCTTCAAGGGCATGCGTACCGCGCTTGTCCCCAAAAGAACAACCGCCAAGATCCTCCTAGAGCTTCCTTGGTTGAAATCCAAGAGGAGGAGACTCACCAAACTCACCACAAAGGATCTCCTCTATGCCATGCTTGGGGAAAGGTAAGAGAACATGATGCTTTTATTCTCTTTGACCCTGGTTCTACTCACAACTTTATATCTATAGAGTTGGCCACCAAGCTAGGAATACAATCCTACGAGATGGGAGATGTCCTACCTGCAGACAGTGCCTTCAAGGGGCAAGAAGCTTCAGTCACTCCCTTAATCGGGAAATTGAGGCTTCATGTCCAAGGCTATGTGGACAAAGAGGACTTCTTTATCTCTCCTCTCAAGCATGAGGATGTAATCCTAGGGGCACTATGGTTTGACCGCCTGGCTGCCGATGTTAAATTTCCTGAAAGGAGAATCTCCTTTAAGTTCAGGGAAAAAGACATGTATATAGATGCTAAGGAAATGGGTAACACCATCCCCATTGTACATACACCAGCTTTCAACAAGTCAATAAAGAGCTCTATTTCCGTGTACATGATTTTTGTTAAAGACTCTCAAAATGAACCTAATGCTTTAGCAAAAGAAAATAAAAGCAACCAAAAGGAATTAGAGTTATCCAATTTTCTCAAGGGGTTTCAAGATGTTTTTATTGACGACATCCCTTGTGAGCTACCTCCTAAACGAGGTAATGATGACCATGCAATTGAACTTCTTCCAGGAAGTTCACCGCCTAATAAACCTCCTTATAGAGTTTCTCAAGCTCAACAAGAGGAGATTATGCGGCAAGTGCATGAGTTAGTTGAGAAGGGTATGGTTAGGCCAAGCTCATCTCCATTTTGCTCACCTGTGCTATTAGTGCAAAAGAAAGACGGCACATATCGTATGTGTGTCGACTATAGAGCACTAAATAGGATCACTATCAAGAATAGGTTTCCCGTTCCACGGGTAGAAGACCTATTTGATAAGCTACAAGGATCGACCTACTTCAGTAGGGTTGACCTAAAAAGTGGCTATCATCAAATAAGGATAGTTGATCAAGACATTGTAAAGACCGCATTTCGTACTACATTTGGTCTTTACGAATACATTGTCATGCCTTTTGGCTTGACCAATGCACCAGCCACATTCAACCGCTTGATGGAGAAGCTGTTCAGGCCTCATCGAACCTTCACTGGAGTGTTCTTTGATGATATTATCATCTACTCTAATTCATTGGAGGAACACAAGCAACACCTCCAGGTAATATTTCAAGTTTTAAGAGAGAATAAACTTTATGTTAATCGAAAGAAAAGTGAATTTTTCTTGCAAGAGATTCAGTATTTAGGTCACATTATCTCTCAAGATGGCATCCAAATGGATCCATCCAAGTTAGAGGTAATAAAAGGATGGCCTAAACCAAGGAATCTTCATGAACTAAGAAGCTTCATAGGTATGTGTGCATACTATAGACGCTTCATAGAAAAGTTCTCACAAATTGCGGGACCATTACATGACCTAACAAAGAAAAGCGTTAGGTATACATGGTCTGCTAAGGAGAACAATGCTTTCGAAAATCTTAAAGAAAAGCTTATCTCTCAACCTGTGCTTACACTACCGGATCTCTCAAAACCATTTGAGGTCCAATGCGATGCTTGTGGTGATTGCCTTGGAGCTGTTTTGCTCCAAGAAGGGCACGCCATAGGCTATGAGAGTCGAAGGCTCGACCCTGTTGAGCAAGCTCTAGGCATATACGAAAAGGAACTCCTTGCAGTTCTATATGCCTTAGACTCATGGAAGCACTATTTATTGGGGACTCCTTTCATTCTTCGAACGGATCACCAAAGTCTTAAGTACTTCATGACACATACCAAGCTCTCCGACAAACAAATGAGGTGGGCAAATTTCCTTTCGCAATTTCATTTTCATATTGCTCACATTGCTGGAAAGCATAATCAAGTAGCTGATGCACTCTCAAGACGGCCGAGAGTGAATGCGGTTTCCATAGCAACTCACAATGAACTATCTTCAATGATAGATAAGTATGCTATTGATCCCGATTTTAGAGATGTGATTTCAGCCCTTGCATTAGGGAAGAAAGAAGAACCATTTACTTTACAAGATGGTTATCTTCTCTATGGCAATAGACTATGCGTTACTAACTCACTACGTGAGAAAGTAATGTATGAATCTCATGCTCCACCTTATGCCGGGCATAGAGGGATTCAGTCTACCTTAAAGGGAATTGAAACATATTTCTATTGGCCTACCATGAAAGTGAACATACAAGAGTATGTTTCCAAATGTGTGGTATGCCAAAAGACAAAATTTGATAGAGGGAAGCAACTTGGATTGCTTCAACCCTTGCCAATCCCTAATTCACCATGGGAGAGCATATCCATGGATTTTATCTTTGGATTGCCTAAGTCTATCCATGGGAATACAGGAATATGGACGATAGTAGACAGGTTTAGTAAACAAGCTCATTTTATACCTGTCAAAAAGACTATCAAAGCCCATCAAATGGCAACCCTCTTTATTTCACAAATTTTCAAGTACCATGGCTTGCCCATGTCCATAGTGTCGGATAGAGATCCTAGAATGACCAGTAATTTCTGGAAGGGTCTCTTTGAGAATTTAGGAGCAAGGCTAAACTTCTCTTCGGCCTATCATCCACAAACTGATGGCCAAAGTGAAATAGCTAACCTAACCATTCTCGATCTACTAAAAGCCTATGTAATGGAAGTAGATCAAAGATCCCAATGGGAGAAGTACTTACCCTTAGTGGAGTATGCTTACAATAACACTGTACATACTTCCACGGGAAAAGCACCTTTCGAGGTAATTGAGGGAAGATCAAAAAGTCCCTTGCTACTTAAGGTACATGGAAAGATCTTCGCTGCAGATGAGTATAGCCGAGACCTACAAGAATCTTTCCAAAAGATTAAGGATGCTATCTCTATCTCACAGCAAAGGCAAAAGGCTGCTGCTGACAAGCACAGAAGAGCCCAAGCCTTTAAAGAAAACGATTGGGTCTTGTTAAAGTTTCCAAAGGCTCGATTAAGGCACACAACGGGCAAGAATCCTACGGGTCACCAAAAGTACTATGCTAAACTAGCAAAAAGGTACTATGGTCCCTTTCAGATTCTTAGGCCAATCAATGAGATGGCCTATCAACTCAAGTTGCCCAATCATTGGCTCATACACAATGCTTTTCATGTGAGCCTATTAAAGCCTTACAAAGGAGAGCCACCTCAAGAACCAACTATTGAAGACCCACCAGAGATCGAGGACCAAGAAGAGGTGCTGCAGCCCGAGTCCATTCTCCGACATGAAGACAAGGTATTAAGAGGCGGTAAAACTATCCGACGATATCTTATTAAGTTTAAGAATTATCCTTTTGAAGATGCTAGATGGATGCAAGGCATACAATTAAAGGATAACCTAAACCTTGTCAATGCTTACAATGCTTCCCAAGAGTAAGCAAATGTACAAAATGTTAAAAATGAACAAAATTTTTGTCTTATAAGACTCTCTTTTTCTTTATTTGTGCACAAAAATGAAGTAGTATGCATGCTTAGATCAAGTTTGCGGAGACGACGTCTCCCAAACACCAAGTAGAGCTTGTCACTCTACTATGGAAGACTGATAGGACTAATGTGCAGACATGCTTGCGGGAGCCTCAGGCTCTCAAGCGCCACATGGACTAGTCATCCATTGTTGAATGATGTCGTAGGGTAACATAGGGATCCTCTACCCGCTAAGAAAAGGACTCATGAACATGCTTTATCTTCTCTACACCATAGTCGAGGACGACTATGATTTCAAGAGAGAGGTAATGTCATAATAATCAATATCTAATTCTCCTAAATGATTTTCTCATATTAAACTGATCATTTAATGTGGGGAAGCCCAGGGGAGAAAAAGCTAGAATATTGGTTAAGCTAGCAGACCGGCCACAGTAGGGATCCAAAGGAGGGAAAATAGGGATCCAAAGGGGGGGCCATCTGCAAAAGAGCCATGTGCAACAATGGGCTAAAAAGACCCTAAGGTTTAGCCCATTAAGACTTCCAAAATGCTAAGGTTCCAAAATTCAAAGGTTGTGTCCAAAGGTCAACCCTAGGGAAAATTGGATGCTTTGTGTGTGCCCTAAAAGTCTTTGCACATCCCTACATGGGAGGGGGCGAGCCCTAAAGGTAGGGGATGAGAGAGAAAGCCACACACACACACACAGGCTCCCTTTACACAAAGGGAATGAGGGAAACATGTCAGCTCCCTAGGCCAGATGCCCACAAGGTGTGCCCAATTTCTATTGGATGACCCTTGAAGTGGACCAATGAGAATTAAGCTAGAGTAAATCTAGTTTAATTAATTTAAAAACATTTAATAAAAGAAACCAATGAGAATTAATTCTCCTAGAAGACTATTGGGCAGTCTCCCAAGGGGTCTAATGAGCATTCAGGAGCCCCATGGCTTGCCTGATTCCTATTGGCCAGGAGGCAAAGGGGTCCAATGAGAGTTTAGTTTAATTATTTAATTACCTAAAGCTCTCACAAAAGGGGAAAGGGGGACACATGTCAGAAGGCTATCACTTATGCTGCTTAATTGTAATTGGCTTGACTTGGGGAGGGCCAATGAGGCTTCAGCAAGAGCAATTAGCAAGAGGGCTCGCCCAAGAGAGAGAGGGGGCTGATTTTTGCAAGGCATTATCACACACACACTCACACAAGCTCATGTGTGAAGAAAGAGAAGACTATCTCTTCCCAAGCTTTAATGGAGAACTCATCACCTACTCCAAGCTTGTGAGATAGAAGCCTACATCAACACTCTCTTGGCATGTGGATGCAAATCCAACCAAGAGCCAAGCTTCAATGCATGCTCATCTCCTCTACCAATCTAATTACTAAGCTAAGCTATGCTACATATGAGTGATTATGTGAGGAGATGTACATCTTTCTCGTAAGATACTCCTTCTTCCTCTCAATCTACTCTCATACCCTGATATCTCTCACCATCTTCGAAGGTGTGTGAGGTCTTGGGTCTGAGAACGGGGATAATTCAAGTTGTGTTTTTTAAGTGTTTTGCTTAGTGCATGAAGTTTCCATCTTCATTGCACTAGCTAGTCTTGAAGGAACACAAAGAATTGTATTGTACAATGTCTCTCTTGATGGGAGAAACCATAATACAAAGCCTTTTGGAGGGGGGACCGGCTCCATGAAAATCCGGTCCTCAACTGTTGTCAATAGCATAATTTCTCTCTCTTTTGAAAGTATTGTCGATGCTATCTAACTAGGTGTTATGCTTTTTGTTGCTCTCTCCACCCAAGCACTCTTGTAATTCTCATTAGGAATCTATTCTAATGAAATTCCCACTATGTTCATGCTAATTTCCTCTACACATAAGTTATTAGGCCATTAAATGTTACAGATCCAACAATTGCAACACTATATTTTGCACAAGAAAGCCCAACAGATGGAGGGACACGATGCGCTGCCCCTGACCCTTGATGTTAGTTGCTCAGCTAACAAGAGCTAGAGAAAGAGCATCAAAAGGGATGCCACTCATTTTTTTCAAGGCAATCGAATGTATTAAATCCCTTTGTATCAGTGAAAAGGCCCGCAAAGTCCAAAGCCATTGAAATATTATCGATTGCCAATGAGTCTAAAGGAGTTGAGGCCTCCAAGTTTGTAATCATATGCAGTTTCTAAGCTTTGTATTGCCCAAATAGCTAGAAATCCATTCTTTGAACCTTGGCTAATGTATAAAAGCCAACTTCTGCTGGATCGATATGTTTGAGCATTGTGTTTGCTCACGGTTTATGCGCTTTGTGCAATATTGATTGCTTGTAATCTTTTGAGATCTTGTTATCCCCGCATGGATTTCACTTTAACACAGAGATACTTTTGACGTTTCATGTTGTTGGTGCTTGTTTGTGCACATATCATGGTATATATAGTAGTAATTTTCACACAATTTATTGTGAATACTAGCTTGTATGCTATTGTGGAGCCCTTTGGGAATTTATGGAAATTGGATTAGTGATGAGCTTTGATCAGAGTCATTGAGTCTGCTAAACCTTTTGGAGGTCCTACGTGAGGTTTTCTTTGAGCTAGGAGATTCTTGAATGTTGAGATCTTTTTGGTGATACAGGTGGTTGGACCCTTTACGAGACCTCGCCATATGCTATACGTAGAGAGGACTAGGTGCTTTGTATGTCGTGTTGGCAAGCTAGATTTGATGAGTTTTGATCAAATTTAGTACATTTGCATAGTAAGATACTCTCTATGTACAATGTTAGTGTCTTGATAGTTTTATAGACTTGTTTTTAGTTGAGATTCTATTGCATTTACTGGGGAAACTCTGCCAAAATTTTCTCAAATTCTTGCCTTATAATTTACTCTTGGTAGCTATGGCTTTGTCTTTTGAAAAGGATATATACAATATCCAAAATTTTGATGGCACATACTTCTCCATTTAGAAAGAACAGATTAAAAATTGTGTTGAATTCAGAAGAACCAGTTAGAGTCATTGTTTGAATGCCAAGAGGGTGATAATTACACAAATGCCCAATGGAAATCACTTGATGCAAAAGCAAGTTCCATCATGCTTTTATACCTTGTAGAGTCAGTTTCTTTACTATTGTGGATAAAGCCACCACTTGTGGTCTATGGTAGAAGTTATGCAACACTCATGAGAGTGAGACTATTAGTAACAAAGTTTACTTGATGAAAAAGTGTTATGAGCTTTATCTAAAGGAAGGCGGCAAAGTGGCAGGACACTTGGAATGACTTTATTATTTTTAGTCAATTGAATTCACTAGGACTTAACTTTGACGAAGAAGTCTAGTCTACTTTCTTGTTTTGTTGCTTACCAGCACCTAATGGCACACTTGAATACAATGATGTTGTTGGTAGTTTTCTCACTAAAGAGATTGGATAATTCTTGTAGAATCCAAGTCAAGACAAACAACACCGAAAGCTGGAAGAGGGCAATGCGGCCTAAGGAACTTTGTAGAAAGTATGGCACTAAAAAGATAGAGAGGATAGCTAGCCTCAATGAATATCTTCCTATTGTAAAAATAGATCTGAACGCAATACTATTGGATAAGAAGATAGCATAGGAATAGCGAGAAGAGTACATCAAGAGTTTCATTGAATTGAACCAAGGGGAGGGAACAGTTAGTCTAGACAAATGAACTTCAGAGAACATAGTGAGCTAGACACCTGGCATAGCGTCAGATGTAAATATACCTAGAGATCAAATCATGCTAACAAAGAACACAAGTATCAAGATGTCCATTCACCGTAACAAAGTAGATAGACTCCTTATAAAGGAGGTAGTGAATTGGCTAGCTTAGACACACCGAATAATGAGTATACAACTAGAATTTGTACAAAGAAGAAAGCCGAATCTTTAGCTAAAATGCAGGGGGGATGCCCAATTGGTTGTTACCAGGTGCCCGAGAGGTTATAAGAATGGGACCTAGGAAAAGAGGCTAATCCCTAGATGATTAAGATCAATAAACATCTAAAGCAAAATGTAAAAGGAAAATCCAAACAGTTTTTTCAAAAATATCAAAATGTTTTTGCCTAGGAGCTCTCAACTTTGAAGGGAGTCAACCCTGACTTTTGACAGCACGGAATACCACGCAAGGCTGATGCTATACCAGTCAGATTCCAAAGATACTAAATGAATCCAAACGATGCTAAGAGGTCAAAGAGGAGAGAGACAATATTTTGAAGGAAAGATTCATCATAGAGGTGGTGAGCAGTGAGACTGGCTATTTCCCATTAGTGGTGGTCCAAAGAAGAATGGAAAACTCAAAGTATGCATGGATTACAAAAATTTGAAAGCTCGGATCATTAATGATCCATTTCCATTACTGTTCATGGATATGATGCTTGACGAGTAGACTGGACACGAGATATTAGCTTTTTGGACAAATACAATGGATAAAACCAACTGAATATTGCACCATAATATAGGGCTAAAATGACTTTTATCATTGAATGGGGAGCATTTATGTATTTGGTTATGCCATTGGTTTATGTAATGCTTCGGTCACATTTCAGTGATGTAGTATGAAAATATCCAATGGGGAGCATTTATGTATTTGGTTATGCCATTGGTTTATGTAATGCTTCGGTCACATTTCAGTGATGTAGTATGAAAATATCCAATGAGTTCTTGCATAAGTTTTTAGCAATCTTTGGGATGATTTCACCATTTATTCCTTCAAAGAGAAACATTTATTATTCTTGGAGATGGTGTTTGAGAGATACAGGGAAAAGAGGATTTGTTTGAACCCCTTCAAATATGTGTTCATGGTACAGAATGGATAGCTATTTAGCAACGGAATCATGGAGGGTGGGCCTTTGAAGTACATAAAACAACATGATACGAGCAATAAAACCAACAGATTTTCATAGCTAGAAAATAGAATGAGCACATAGTTGAAACTATGTACACAATTTGAGAGATAGAGAGAGTGAGAGAGATGAGGAGAGAACGTGCAAGTGCACCTCCTAGAAAATAGCATGAGCACATAGTTGAAACTATGTACACAATTTGAAAGATGGAGAGCGAGAGAGAGATGAGGAGAGAACGTGCAAGTGCACCTCCTAGAGCAGTGTACTACATGGGCACAGAGAGAGGAGAGGTGAGAGAAGAGAAAATGAAGACAAACACTGAGTGCAATCTCCCTCCGTGCAAGAGTGAGCATTGCACGTATTCATTTATAAATTTCTTGAATGCTCAAAATGATTACATATTGTCCGCTCGGACGACATGAAGTGACCATAGCTCATAAAGAGCATTTTAATAATGAAATATTCATAAATATGCTATCTTTTCACATACTCCATAGTTAACTTATGCTTTTTCCACCTGTCAACTATAACAAAATTAATAATTATCCATTTCCATTACATACATATCCGTTAGAAAAGCAATTGTCCTCAGTTGTTAAGTAAGAATCTGCAAATCATACTTGTAAAAAACAATGGCTAAAATTATGTGTCAAAAATATCATGTATCAAAATAAAATTCATAAACTTAAACAGGAAAATTTGTTTATGCTTGCCGTCATCCACATACTACATATTCTAGTGTCACATACCACGAGAATACGTAGTATCTGTCATATTTTGATGCATCAGGATATCATTGATCACACTCAATAATCAATTCTCACATAGATTTCAAGTCTAATTCCATACACGATGTTGACAACCAATCATCATAAACCAAATCCAAATCCAATTCCAAAATCACTTCCATTACATACTCAGGTAACAAAATCGTACTAGAGACAGTGGTGGCCAGTCACTGCTGCAGCATAATTTTGTGATCGGTGTTGCCTAAATGGGCGAATCGGCACCAATGAGACGTGTTGCCTAAATCGATGAATCTGCACTTGTGCTGCCTAAACCGGTGAATCTGCACTAATATTATGTAAATTAGTGAATCTGTTGTTTGTTGGTGTGTTGCTTAAATCTACGAATATGCACTCGTGGTGCCTAAATCGTTGGATTTACATGAAAAACTAGTGTTGTCTAAATTGGTGAACATACACCACCAAGATGAACATTTACACGTTGCCTAAATCGGCAAATCTATGTGTATGTGATCAATGGACTAAGTACGACATAAAAGACAAAACATTTATTAAATGTTTGACACAAACTGGGAGTATGATTGAGTAATGAAGTACTTTGAAAAAAAAATTCACTATTCCAAAGCACCTTAGCTCATGTAGGTATCTTTAAAAACTGTTTGGCATTATTCTCCCTTGTTACAAAACTGCTTGAGCATATCCCCTGAGATATACAGTGGTATTGCAAAATCGTATCACAAATCATCATGCTCATTTCAATATAGTGATCAAACCAAGAATGATCTTTTTAGATGTACATAGTTACAATCATTAGTAAAGCAGCAAATCTAGAGCTTCTTGGAGTGGCATCCCATGAAAGTAGACGGTGGAGTAGGTCATATTGGGAGCCTCTTGAGATATAAGAATATTCTATCAAAAAATGCAAACCACCGTCTAATAATTCAAGTATGCAATGAGAGAACATTGATAGTAGGTCAATGACAAAAGTGAAAGTTAGAGAAATTTGATGAAAAATAGAAAAACCACTGCATGAATATATAGAAAAGACCATACCTTGGTATGGTTCCTCGTGTTTAGCTCTTTTAGAATATGAATTGTTTGAGTAGAAAAAAAAATTACAAGTTTTGGTGATGCTTCTAGGGTAATTTAACTCGTCCAATTGGTATTACCTACAAATGTATTTCTCAAAGAAAAATCACTCATATTTCTTATCAGATTCAAGCAATAATTTAATTATAAACTACATACATTGACACATTGGAAGTCCTTAGTGACAAAATTAATGACAAGATTGATTATCCATAAGTAAAGGGTTTGTGTGCCGATAAATGATAATGAAATAGTTAAATAGATTTGGAGAATCGTTTGCAAAGTTAAGCAGACAGTAGATATCAGGCTTGTGTTGAAACAATAATAAGTTCAAACAATAACTAAAACGGAAAAATTAATCGATTTAGACAACTATTAGAAAATCCACCCTTAATATTATTATGCAAATACACAACCTTATAGTTGGTAGGGAATTGTAGGATCGTTAATCAAAGTGCAAAGGTGATCCTCAAAGATTCATTGAGCTAAGGATAAAATAAACAAATGTATGATGATGAATGATCACATTTTAGGAAACTATAAGGGTGTTGGGATCAAATTCTAGAATAAGAGTAAGTATCCCATCAGTAACTATTATTCATCCACAAGGGAGCAATAGAAACAATAGTAGATATTTTGTACACAAGAAAATAAATGAGGCAACATCAATCAAGATGCAATAACGATGTGAGTTTCGTATGATGCAACATATAAGATAATCGCTAAAATATCAAAGAACAAATCTCATTACATTACATATCTGGTAATAGGTATAACCATATATCATTACGCCAATGGCTCATGGGAAGAGTAAGGAGAGAGCAATTTTCTTATTTTCAGTAGAGAACTACTTGATTAGGTACCTCCTGATTCTAATAGCTGAGATAGCAGGCATTACACATAGTAGGAAGAGTATTAGAGGGTTCTGATCGGTATTGAAAAGTTGTAACTAAAACATGGTTAGCATGGGCTATTCTAACAAACTGATTATTGATTGCGTCCTTCTTGTACTTCGGCAAGCCATTTGCAGTGAACTCCAAGATAAAGATTGTCAATGGGATGTCTCTTCAAAAGGTGAGGCAATATATGTGACTATAGCTATCTGAAGTGAGCCATGAAGCTTTGGTAATGAGAGAGAGAGAGAGAGAGAGAGAGAGAGGACTAGATCATCATGTTTTTGGAGAATCTTTCGATGAGCATCATTATAGCTATGATCCCTTCTATATTCTTCATGGTTGTCAGGGTCTCTTCCTCTTTCATTATGTCTACCATGATCTCTACCATCAACTCTTCTAGGCCCTACCAATGTTCCTTTTGTTGATTAGCTATCCATGGAAGACCTCTATAGATGGACAATTTTCTTTGACAAAGCGATGACCGTGATCAAGAAAATTCCATCATCTAATTATGCTTCAGTTTGGTCGGGTATTCGAGGTCCACAAACATCAACATGTTCTCTTTGCATCTATTATCGATCTGGGTGACCTCAACTTTGCCACCGATTGTGAGGTCATGTACAACTGGTCAAGGGCATCTAGATGCACTCCTACTAGACGCTGAAGGTTGGGACATCCTCGACATCGATGCCAAAGATCTCTCATCCGATTGGAGTCGGGTGAAGATCTCACACCTTGAGATGATGTTTCACTTAGAGAGAGAGAGAGAGAGAGAGAGAGAGAGAGAGAGAGAGAGAGAGGGATATTTGAGAGCCAATGGACATCATGTAGGCTCAAAGGGGGGTAAGGGTGGGTTGTGAGGTTATTGGAAATCGATGGTAGCTCATGTGTGTGTAGCGAACAAGGGAGAGCAAGGGGGGGGGGGGGAGGGGGGGCAAGGATATATATATATATATATATATATATAGATATATATATATATATATATATATATATATATATATATATATATATATAGCCACCAAAAAGGAATCATGGGTTAAGAAATATAGTAGAAAGAAAAGGGGTTATGTTGAGGTTGAAGGTAGAGGGCGAAAGTGGAGTTCCACAGGAGGGGGATAAGGGTTTGGCATGGCGGCATAACATTTTCACTAGGTGCAATCTCCCCCATGCAAGCATTTTTCTCTTGCACATATTTATTTATAGATTTCTTAAATGCTCAAAATGAATACAAATTGTCTGTAAATGACCATAGCTCATAACGAGTCCTATAATAATACAATGTCAATATACTTGAATCCTTTTGCATAGTCCATAGCTTTCGCTACCAAAATCTATGGACTATGCAAAAGGATTCAAGTTTATTGACGTTGTATTATTAAAGAACTCCTTATGAGCTATGGTCACTTTATGTTTGGGCGGACAGTTTGTATTCATTTTGAGCATTCAAGAAATCTATAAATAAATACGTGTAAGAAGAAAATGTTCACTCTTACATGGGGGGGAGATTGCACCCATTGTTTGTTTCCTCCCCCTCTCCTCTCTCTCTGTGCATGTGTAGCACTTTGCTCTAGGAGGTGTACTTGTACGTGCTCTCTCTCTCTCTCTCGCTCTCTCTCTCTCTCTCTCTCTCTCTCTCTGATTGTGCATAGCCTTGATTATGGTGTACCAAGAATTTATTAGGTATGTAGATTCAATGGTTTTATCGTTGCAAGTATGGTATTTTGTCTATTTTGCAAGCCCTCTATGCATATGTCTGTTGCCGTGGTTTCAAAGTTCCAAACATACTAAATACTATGCCACAAGCAATAGAATCACCAATCACATATGTACAAGTCGTATACACACGAAATCCATGAGCAAGACCGCTTTGATCCACAACGAGGCTGGCTAAAAGAGATAGAGAGTAAGATAGAGCATGAAAACATATGCAGATGCACCTCCTAGAGCAGTGATACACTGACAGGCAAGAGAGGAGAGGGGAGAAGGGAGAGAAGAAGAACACAAACACTGGATGCAATCTCCACCCGTGCAAGAGTGAGCATTTTCCTCTTGCACATATTTAGTTATTTATAGATTTCTTGAATGCTCAAAATGAATACAGACTATCCGCCCAGACATAAAGTGACCATGGGTCATAAAGAGCACTTTAATACTAAAATATCCATACACTTGCTATCCTTTTTGCATAGTCAATAGCCTTTGTGCTATATAATTGAAATGGATAATGATTTCTTTATTGCAGATGACACGTGGTAAAAGCATAACTGAGCTATGGACTATGCAAAAGGATAGCATATTGATGAATATTTCATTATTAAAGTGCTCTTTATGAGCTATAGTCACTTTATGTCCGGGTGGACAATCTGTAATCATTTTGAGCATTCAAGAAATCTATAAATAAATATGTGCAAGATCAAAATTCACACTCTTGCACGAAAGGAGATTGCACCCAGTGTCTATCTTCACCTTCGCTTCTCTCACCTCTTTCTCCGTGCCCGTTACGACTCCGCTCTACGAGGTGCACTTGCACGTTCTCTCCTCATCTCTCTCTCTCACTCTCTCTCTCTCTCAAATTGTGTACATAGTTTCGATTATATGCAATGTTGTTTGCCAGGTATGCAAATCTGTTGGTTTTATTGCTCATAGCATGTTGTTTTAAGTATTTTGGAGACCCACCGCGCTCCTATTTGCTACTAGAGCTAGTATAGAAAACCAAGAATTCAGATTCTAAAGCTTCGAAACGCTCTTATGAAGAAACAAGAAAATGTGGAACTGTGCAAGAAGTCCGTAAAGGAGTTAGAAAAAGATAATTCATAGTTGGAAGAATTTAACTCCAATTTTTTTGCTATCAACAAAAACCTGGTAAAATAACTTCAAGAGAAGAAAGCTGCATATGAATCAACTCTGAATCAAAAGCAAGCTAGCATTGATATTTTGAAGGCCACCAACAGTGTAACTAGAAAAGCGATGCTAGACAAATACATCTACCAGTCTCTGGTCGATAAAACTAACTCTGAAGGTAACATCACATAAAGTACTCTAGAGGATTCAGCAACAAAGTACACAAATGCACTAGTCAACCAAGCTTTGATCGAGCGCTTCGAAAACGACCAGGATACTAGAGAGAAAGATGACGAAGAGTGTAAAGAAGATGACACCATGGAAGCTAATCTAGAAGTTAAACCAAAGTCAAACGATGATGACAATGATGATGATGACACAGGAGCTCCAGATCAAAGCCAAAGAATTCGTCAAGCTGACTAGACACTCGGGGGGTGCACAATGTAATCATGTTAATGTATAATGTGAGTTCGATAGGAGGGGTTTTAAAATGCAAAAAAAATAGGCAATTTAACAGAGATACATTAAAATAAGGGGTTTTTATATTCAATTTTGAAAAAAAAAACTTAAAATAAGGGGTCATTTTATTCATTCAGACATGTTAAAAGAGGGGTTTTTCTAATACCCCGCGAACGCACGTTATAGGGGGTACTAAGCAGTGAATCCCCCAAGACTAGACACCATACCGATCCCAATGGCAACATGATCAGACTCCAAAAAATTGGCGTGATCAAACACCACATAACGAGCCATAGGAGACCCCAGACCAATAGATTGATCAAACTCAACAGCAATTGGTATTTAGACAGAGGAATAAAGGCAAAGCTAATCTGATGAAAACAGATTAAGAAACCAGCTCAAGGTTCTCAAATCAGTGTCTTGAGTATGAACAAGAAGCTTCGAAGTGAAAAGAACTCCAAATCCGGAATTATCTTGATAATGACGTTGCTTATTTGGATCTGGAGAGAGATACAAGATGCTATATGTTGGGGTTAAGAGATTGCAAAAGCAATGGAAAGCTATGAGCTACCATGAGCAACAAGAATGTCAAATGCCTCCTCACCCCAATGTGATTCGAGTCGTAGACCGAATTCCTAATATATGATTTCACAAGCTGATATCGATGAAAGCCCTCATATAAGGAAGATGACAACAATGGATGTACAAAGTTTGAGGATTCAATTGGAAGTACTATTAGGCAATCGACCAGCTTATAAGTGCATGAAGGATATCAAGATTGAAGTTAAGGGAACACTCCAAAAGTTATAGATTGCTGGAAGGATCTAGTAGATAGAATGAAGTATGTTCAGATAGACGATCAGTTTCATTACTAGAGTGAGCATTCTAATGCTCGATGGGTTGCTTGAAAAATCAATAATTAATGACACTGAAAAGAAAGATACAATTCGTGAATTGAAATATGATCTGATCACCTTCAGAGGGATGATGAACCAATGGGAGGACCATGTAGGGCAATTGATAAAGTACTCGAACAATCTTCAACTATCGCTAAAAGCCTCAAAAATCCCAAATAAAACACTAGCTAAGTGAGCCCTAGTTGAAGGATAATCAACCAAATCTATTTGGGTTGATAATAACTGCATCCATCTACCACAAGATGGCCAAGGCAAGAATGACAAGAAGACTGTATGATCCAAACACTAAGAAATGGCACCAACTAACACCCTACGAAGTCGTGATTCTAATGGAAAGAAGGAACAATTGGAGCAAGAGGCAATTTACAGAATCATCATTAAGGAGAATGCAACCTCCAACAATGCTCAGAACTAAATGGTGATCAAATATGTTGGACCACTAGCTCAGACCATTCAACGATTTGAAGCAAAGAAGGCTACAGACAAGCCGAAGTGCAAACGAAAGAAATGAAGCCTTTATATTAGAAATTTTGTACAAAATTCTAAAAAGGGGAAGGAATGTATATGGTGAGACCAATCCCCTATATGTTGAGGCTTTTCATCTGCAGGTTGAGGCTTTTCGAAATTACTACCAATGGCTTGATGACACATAGAGGTGGCAGTTCCACACTGTCGAAATGTGCCAAATACTCAAAACCCAGTGCCGATACCTATAAATAGGACCCATTAATCTCATTTTGGGTTGTCTTGCTTTGGACGTGTGTTGCTTGTCTCTCAACACACTTGTAACTCTTACATTTGAAAGCTTGGGAGCACTTGTGCTGGTCTTCGTATCATTTGTACTTTCTAGTCAATCATTCCAGAGCTCTGAATTTGAACTAGTTGTATCGTGATCTATATTCTGAATCTAAATACACTCAGTTATCTCATTCAGTGTCTCATCATCTGAAATCTTTTCATTTCAATCATCTATCTAAAGTTTGATTCTGTTCATGTGATTGGATTTGATATTTAACATTTGATTTTGAGCTTAAGTGTGGAATAGCTATAAAGTGTCCTGCTCATTCCAAATATCTCCTCCTTTTTATACAAAAGCCTAAACACCTGAAGGAGAGCTACTCAAACCGTACCAATATTCAAGTTTCGCAAAGCCAATGGGAGGACCATGTAGGGCAATTGAACCCCAACTTGAACACTTTCTTCAATAGAATCCCTTGTGCTACAAAAATCCAGATACAATACTTGGATTCTCTCGTGTACCCCTCTTTTCATTTCATTGAAACTTCAATAGAGCAAGGAGCCTATGTATTTAAGTATGCCCCAAGTTTGTCTTTGAAGCGAAAAGTCTCAGACCTGCCTTTCCATGCAATCCTGAACTAATATCCTTGTGTTGTCCATGAAAATGCAACATACCATTTCAACTTCATAAGCTCAACAACAAGCTCTATCCTATACCATCACAATAGCCCATTATTGAGTCATTTTATAGGTACAACTTTCGAGAGAATATCATATGCACTCCGTTATAGGTGGTAGCAAGGGCACCTCTCTCTCTCCCGAACTATCCTCACACCATCACGTTTTCAAGCTAGTTCATCTCGTCATGACACATCCCTGTTGAATGTCCTTCACTCTACACAACCACCTTACACTATTGTTGAATAATTAGACGCCTGATTAGATTTACCTACCTACACCATTCGATATGGACTTCACTCAGCTATACCCAAGAAATGCCTCAAATTCTGTCCGCGATGTGTCAAGAGCCTTTCAAAATTGTATCAAGAATCCATAAATGTGGTGTAAATCTAAAGATAATCCCTAGCTTTTATTAGCGTAGTGCTTTGGAAAGCTCCAATCTCACTTGAACTTTTAATAAAGCTCTTGGAAAGACCCCATGTACAACTCTAAACTTTACCAAAGTTTATCTTCAAACTTCTATCCACTACTACATGAGTCCTACATTAATCCTGTTAATTCAAGTCTTGCATCATAAAGATGGGATGATTCTTTGAGTCAACCTTCACTGTCAATAATTGACATCCCATGGGAAAAAGCAGATTCTCCGCATGCATCAGACTTCCCAGTCAAATCAATTGATAAACTGAGAGAACCATCAATGTGTACACAAACTCATGTCATTCACAAGCATGCAGCTTCCTCCGTACAAGAATGTCCTCTAGAAACATTTTTGGGAACTGTTCTTGTGTACGTCATAAATGTATCTCTCTACTACTAGAATATACATCCCTTGCAAGTTCTAGATGGTATCACTTACATACTATCATACATACATTTCAAGTTGTAGAATGAATGACCAGTTTAGGCTGTTCAGGCCAAACAAATGGCTGACAAACTCTTCAACTGCTCTGGCACATTCGAATAGCCGCATCCTGTTTACCACATACATCAAAGTAACTCCTGGGCAATGTATCAATTGAACACCTTTCTTCCTGGTCACAAATCACAAACGAACATCTTTAGATTGATATACTTTTAATAGACAAGCTTCTAGAGTTCATATGCTCCCCTGAACAGGTATCAATTGAGTATAGAACATAATTGTATCTGGATATACTACCATTATGAAACCTTTTATCCATTCAGTCACTTCTCAAGTGAAGAAAGGCTTTGCGTTACAAAAGACAGCAGAGCACATGAAGTTGTTAATCACACATTATTTCTTCTGTCAGATGTTGCTTTAACTTTCTAGCACACCAGAAGACTGATGCTCAAAAGTTTTGAATCAACCAATATTCAACACAGAAGGGGACTAAACCATCGACTACGCCACAGCCGTTCTATTAAAATGCCAGAGTACTCACACAGGCAGACCAAATCACTTTGCTGATACCAAGCAACCTTACTCAAAACAGTTAACTTCGCAGAGATAGACTGGTTATGATACTGCAAAAGCAAGTGTTCTAATTTACTCTTACACTGTACTTGACACAAGCCTTGAAAACTGCAATGAAAATTATATTAAAAACACATACTCTAGAAGAGCAGCCAAACACAAATCACACAATTTTCATTGCTTGATTGCTACCAATATACTAAATAAAGACCACCTCGAGACTAAGTATGTTTGTAGTCAAAACGCATCCGACAAAGAGTAGCAAGCTGCTAGAAACAAGCCACTAATACTGCTCAAGAAAATGCTGTGCGAGTATAAAACACTCAGCAGTAGTCTTCAAGAAGGTCAAAATTTCATGCCAAACTCTGGCATCAAATAACAGCAATAAGAATACAGTTAACGGTTGGCCTTCGCCACGCGTTCAATCTCATCCTTCTTCTTGATAGCATAACTGCAAAACCAAAACCTTCGATAAGGACAAAACACTGCAAAGTTTAATGCGCCCGTCTAAAACAAGACATTAAGTACCTATTGGAAGAACCTTTGGCTGCATTGATCAGCTCATCAGCAAGGCACTCCGCTATAGTCTTGATATTTCTGAAAGCACTCTCTCGAGCACCAGTAGTGAGGAGATAGATAGCCTGGTTTACTCTCCTAAGAGGAGAGATATCGACAGCCTGTCTTCTAACAACACCAGCCGATCCAATACGAGTGGCATCCTCCCGAGGACCACTAAGAGAGGCATTTACAATTAAGACATTAGAGCCGAATATATGTCAAATGTGACTGTCTGCATGCATAAGATCACTACGGCAGCATATCACACAAAAAACTCAGCCCTAGAAAAATTTGAAATCACACATGAGGACTCGAAACGAAGTAACAGCCAATAAAGCAAATGCATCACACAAACTCTGAGGGAATTTCATCACGCCTGCTTCAGTGTATGTCACAAGCGCAGACTCAAAACAAACCTGTTGATAACTGCATCAACAATAACTTGAATTGGATTTTGATCAGTCAACAAGTGAATAATCTCCATGGCGTGCTTAACAATCCGCACTGCCATTAGCTTCTTTCCATTGTTTCGGCCATGCATCATGAGAGAGTTGGTCAATCTGTTGCAAAAAGACTGTCAAAGAAGAGCCTTAGAATCTAGCCAAATGTTTGCTTTAAAAACGCCCACCTCTCCACAATGGGGCACTGGGCCTTTCTGAAACGTTTCACCGAATATCTCCCAGCGGTATGAGGCACAAAGGTGGCATGTTTGTGCACCGAGACAGCGATATAGTCAGCCAGCGAGATGTCATTGATCTGGAACACACAGGAAATTTCTTAGCAAACAGTTGCCTAGTTCAAAGAAACGCTCTAAGGACACAGTTTCCACTTATAACATAGAAGTCATACCTGTTAAATAACACTATTTGCTAAAATTATACTCCGTGCTACATAACTAAGCATGATGGTCCACTTGATGTAACAAGTAGACAGACATAAACAACAAGCTCTATACATACAAACAAAAAAAAATAATCAAGCCAAATATCCCCATGAGAAGCATAGTGATGAGTTAAAAACCTCAATCCTCCCTTATAAATACAGACATTTCAGTCTAATGGAGATCTAGCATTGCCCAACTTTCCGCCTTTGAATCGGTAAACTTAAGAAAGCAAAAAATACACAATTAGGATCCAATCATTTCAGATTGTCTAGATAAAAGGGTTTTAAGGACCTTGTTCCTCTGCCAAAATCTCACAATGGAAACAATACACTTCCCCAAGACCTTCAGCACGGACAATTGCACTGGCGGTGTGTGATATGCTACATGGATTGCTGTTCTGGAAGTGCCGTATTTGCGTCTATCTGGTTATTTGTCAGCCTTCTTGCTTTGGCGCACGGGACTTGTACCCAAAACCTCCAAGCAGTTGAAAACGCAGAAATCTCACGTACATTACCGGGCGATACAAGAGAATGCACAGCTATGGAGCACAAAAGAGACTAATGGGCTGTGATGGAATAAGATCTGCGACTAACCTCGACGTCATCGAAGGTCCAGCGGCCAAAGAGCTTCACTTCAGGCTGACCGGAAGGGAGGGGCACTGCTTCCGCCATCTTCTCTGCTGGATGGAGTGCTCGTTAGCAGCAGCAGCAATAAGAACAAACGCACAGGCTCGTAAACCCTAGCGATTCCGTAAAAGAGATGGTTTCCTTGCAAACCTAGAGTTATCTAATGTACTCTTGCCCGACTTTTCAAGTAATTTGTCTGTTATACAAATTATGTTTTTTATGAAAATCTATAAAGGAATAACATATTGAAAGAGTTAGGGTAATGTTGGGGTTCTTCTATACGAAAAATTGCCAAAAGCTAGGTGAAACATTTGTTGGCACTGCCTGCTTGCAGGTAGTGATATAGGGTGATGCCTATCAATTTGTGCACACATTTTTTAGGCTTTTTTAAGCTATTTTTTAAGGTCCCTAATAAAAATAGATTATATTTTTCTCTCTGCCGTTCAAAGCAGTGTCTCTCTCTCTCTCTCTCTCTCTCTCTCTCTCTCTCTCTCTCTCTCTCTCTCTCAGCCTCGCCAGTCTCGGCCCATGCCCAGGCCCGGCCAATCTCAGCCTCGCTAGTCTCAGTCTCAGCCTTGCCCATGTTGAAGCCCGCCAGTCTCAGCCTCTGCTCACCCGAGTCTCGACCTGCTACACAGAGAGAGCTCCTTTAATTAAAGTTGATTATAAGCCTTTGAAGGTGATTTTTTCTCTTGAGAGACTGCCCACCATGGCCACTCGGGCCTCTTCTCGCGTGAAGCCCACATTCGCAGGCGTCGTGGCAACACCCCCAAAGGTGGACAGCATGGCCCGGCTTCAACATGAAGTCGAAAGACTTCGCAAGGAAAATGACGCTTTGAAGGAAAGACTCGCAGCCATCGAGTCTCGCCTCACCACAGTGGAGGACTCCAACAAGGGGAAGACGGAACAAAAGGAAATCGAGCTCAATACGAAGACGGAAGTCACCCTCACAGAGAAGGTCAAAACTCAAGTACAGGATGTCATTTTTCGCGAAGTCGAAGTTCGTGTGGCGTCTACGCTACGCGAACAACAACGACAAGATGCTATTGCTCTCAATGTCCGCATTGGCGGACTCCCGAGCGATTGGCAAGGAAAAGAGGACCCCAAGTTTCACAAGTCTTTTGATCGCATCCGAACAACAACCCCCATGATACAATGGGATCCAACGACAATCGCCACTCTCGTTCACGAGCATCGCACCAACCATGCAATTCTTACCTTCAAGACCAAAGCGGATCGAGTCAAGCTCCTTGAGCAATCGAAGCTTCTCAAGGACACAAAAATTTGGTTTGCCGAAGATCTCACACCCACCCAACTCAAACAAAAGAAGACCGAACTCCAAAAGATGCGAGAAGCGCGCACAGCAGGGAAATGGGCAGTTTACCGAGGAGGCAAAGCCATCATCCAAGAGTTTCGAACTCCCAAACCGGCCCCCTCCTCCTCACCTACCTCATCTTAGACTTTTGTTCATCCCACCTTATCTTTTTTCTCCCCACTCGATGGACTCTCAGTCCTTAACTGATATGTATGAGACGAAATCCTTTGTACTGTTTTGTTCTGGTCCTATAGGTCATATATGACCTCCATGGACGATAATTCAATCTCTCTCTCTCTCTCTCTCTCTCTCTCTCTCTCTCTCTCTCTCTCTCTCTCTCTCTCTCTCTCTCTCTGCGTGTGTGTGTGTTTCTCTGCTCTGCTCTGCGGATCAACACAGTCAAGAGCTCTCTCTCTTTCTCTCTCTCTAACAGCAGGCAGTGCCGCCGTCTACACGTTAGTGTCGGCCTTGTTCATGTCTCTCCGTAAGTGTATACCTTCTTCTAGCTTCGATTCTTATGGACACTTCTTCGCACTACTAAAATGAAAATACAAATGCTACAAGATTTGATTGACCATTTACATGTAGCATGCCAAGATAGAAGCTTATAAATGACATCGATGTTTCTCAAACTTGAACTCTTCTTGTGATCCAATCTGACAAATCCATTACATTGTGGTTAGAACCTTTTTGGGTGTGGCTATCATAATATTAACTTAAACTGCAACACAAGATTCAAGAAAATAAACAAAAATAAGTAAATCATGCTTGTGTTTGACCAGCAATTAGTATCACTTTAGTGTACACCTATTGCCTAATTGCACCCCACAAAATTGATCATGCTTGTGTTTGACCAACAATTAGTATCACTTTAGTGTACACCTATTGCCTAAATGCACCCCACAAAAGTGATCAAATTGGAAAGCACACCAAGCAAATGAAAACCACAAGACGGTTCTTTTTGAACCAATGAGAGTGTTCAAAGTTCCTCTAATATATTTCCTTTTATTCTTTTGAAGGCTAGAACCAATGAGAGGACTCCAAGGTCCTACCATAGATTATGTCTAGGATAACACTTATGTTGTTGTAAACTTTGTCACGTGTCTTTGTAAGACATTGTCCGATGTGCCTTTGGAGCATCGTGGCTCTTATCCAGATGGCAATATACTTCGAGTAGAGAGAAACTATTTTGACACTTTTGATCAAAATTTAGGTTCATTTCTTATAGTTACTATGCATAATTGTAGACTAGTGGGATAACTATTGCTATTTGTGGCCATCATGGAGGTTAGGCTCATAATAACAACCTTCGAGATGGATCCTTGTGAAGTTCAAGCCCCGTTCAAGCACAATATTCATTTTTTGTGTCCTTATTCATTCAAAAATTTCTTGCTTCATATAACAAAAAGAGTTACTTTCATGTGTGAGCATCTTGTTTTGATCAAACATGGCACTTGTTTATATTCAAAACGTGCAATCTTCATCGACAAATCTCAACATGGCTCTTTAGGTTTATATCTAGATTAGTACTTAGGTGTGTGAAAGACCACGACATGTTTTTGATAAGTAATTTATAATAGTAAAGTAGCAGTTCTGATAGGTAAACAAGAATCATTTTTGCTTATGCTCCCTAATGATGATAAATTATCAAAGCTAGAGGTATAACAACAAATTATCAAATGAGTCCAAGATATGCTAGAGAACTTTAGTAGCTCCCAATGGATTTTAGACACTCCATAAGGAATACAAGCGATTAAAGAGCATTCTAACCAAGTGCCCAATTGTTCTACCCCCTTTTTAAATCCAATGGAGAGCTCAGAATTTTCACCAAGGCAATAGTTCAAAAGTTAAGTCATAAATTTGGCTCTTTTAAAAGAAAATAGCTAAGGATCTTGCTAACAGAAATGCCAAGGTGCTAGATGATGACTTTGTATCGATAGCTTAAATGGTTTGGACCCAAAGTACAAGTATTTGGATACATTGATTTCAATTATAGGAAACATGCCAAATTTTGAGGAGTTGTTCAGTCTATGTTTATAAGAGGATTTTAACCTAGGCAAGTGAGACACATCTACATCATGTAGCAATTCCACAGATCAAGTGTTTTTCTCTAGAGGTCATGGGGAAATAATAGAGGTAGAAGAGGAAATTATAGTCGTGTAAATAATGTGAAAGATGTGATTGGCAACCATGTGATCAAAGCTAAAATGATTCCAACCGTAGAGGTAGGGGGAAGTCCAACACCATGGACATGGTGGTGGCAAAGTAATGAGGCAAAAAATTCTACTTACATAAGGAGTTAGAATGAAAGGATATGCAAAAGAAGGATGGTATGGATTATGGTGGTGGCAAAGTAATGAGGCAAAAATTTCTACTTACGTAAAGAGTTAGAATGAAAGAATATGCACAAGAAGGATGATATGGATTTATTTTTAATGGGGAATCAGTTGCTATTGGTGAGGTCATTCACAATATTCCCTTGTGTTTATTTTTAATGGGGAATTAGTTACTATTGGTGAGGCCATTCACAATACTCCCTTGTGTAGGTAGTTCTTGATGCATTTTTGGATTTTGAAAAGACTTTTGCCTCCACTTTGAGACTTGATGTGATGTTCTTGTCAATTGCATTGTTGCAAGAGACACAATCTAGAAAAAATAGGGCTAAATAATGTGTCGTTGGATGGGCATTTGTAGTTGCTCAAAATAAGAACACTAATGTTGCCACCTCTACTGCTTATTCAAGTAATAAGCGTGCATTAATTGCTATTTCTTCAAACAACAATAGGTCTGAGAAGTCTTGTGATAAAGGAAAGAAGAAGCTAAAATGTTAATATTGAAAGGCAAGTGTTCACCCCATTGAGAAATTTTCTAAACTTAAGGCTAAAGAGGTTGGCAAGAAGCAACCATTACAAATGCTTCATCAAACGTAGATTTAGTAAAGTTCTATAAGATGCATAACGGGATTTTAGTGCACAATATCAATATGACCCATCTATTCATGTTGGATGTATTGGAGATTGTGTGAATCATCTTTAATACTTTGACAATAGTACAACTAAGCACATTATTTGCCATCATGCTTTGATTGCTTCTCTTGAAATTGCCCCTAGTGAGAATACTACCATGTCTCAACACTACCTCATATCAAATTTAGCAAGCTGGTAGAGTGTGCTTATTGCTGCACTCGATAGTTCATTTCACACTTGTTAATGCTATAAATCCTTTTTAACATGTTTTAAAGCATCCCAATAAAAAAGAAAAGCATCTTGGGGCCCAACTCTGAAGAAACATATCCAAGGGCGATTGATGGCAATAAAGCACCGAGTTATGTATATTATGTACATTGCATTGTCAGCATACCATGCATAAAATGTAAGTTGGCAAGAAGGTGTAGAAAAAATCTATTGCACACACACCCCCTCTCTAAGATATACACACACACACACAAATTCTTTTGTAGCAACAATAAATGTGCTTCTCTCACACTTCTTCATTACCTATTCTGTATACGTAATGTACACTTAACTAGCGTCATGTCTAGCCATAGACCACAATAAAAAATACCAAGACTCATAAGTGTAGATTAGATAGAAGGTTCTTGTTAATCCAATAAATATACAGAGCATTAACAAATGTGAAGGAACTGTTGCTTGTAGCAGTAAGCACAATCTTATCAACTTGCTTCATTGGATACAAGGTATCGTGACAAGTGATAATATTCTCACTAGGGGCAATCTCAAGAGAAGCAATCAAATCATGTTGAGACATAATGTGCTTAGTTGCACCTTATCAAAGAAAGGTTGTTTCTATCAAACTTTTCAATGTTAAGCAAAGCACTATCGGAAGAAGAAGAAGCCATAATGCCACTAAATAGCAATAATAATCTTGACAAAAGTTTGGCAGTGTTTCACCTATAAATCGAGTAAAATCTTAATCAACAAACCCAATCATAGCACAAGAAAATGATTGGCAAGGTAAAGAGATGTTCAAGCAATGATAGCCATGAAATTCAAAGGAAAATTTTAGCAGAACTTTCCTTGTAGGAGGAATAGAATCTCAAATCCCAAATGTCATAAATTACCATAATAAGTAGTATATGCTAGTATCTCAGTAAGAGGAGTCAAGAATCATTGCATCTCTCAATGCATACAAATCATGAAAACATATGTTGAGCACCTATGTACACCACCATACATGTCCTAAGGTGAGGCCACGATAAGGGAAACTCCAACGACCTAATTCACCTTGCACTGGGTAACTTGACCCCTAGTGTTTGGCTTCAAAAAACCTCATGCACGACCCTCACAAAAAGGTTAAGCAATGGCACGACTATAGTCAAGTCTCAAAAATGACTATCTTTCGAACCAAGTCTTATAAATGACGGGGATGTCAACACTAGCCAAGAGGGCTCCACAAATGAATACATAGGCAGTATCCACAAGATTGTGCATCAAAGTAATCAACAATGTGCATAAGCAAGCGCAAAACCGCAAGATACACCATGAACCATAAATCTCCTCAACAAACATAATCCGAGCGCATATGTTTTCTTCACAAGGCACACATAGATTTTTGTTATGTATGCTCAAAATCCCCGAACAAATTAGCCACGCATTGAACAAATGAAGTATGTGATAAGCATCCCACTTCCAACAACTTTTCACAAAGCATCTATAACTTCCTAGAAACCCTGCAATTGGTCAGCCGATAACTCTCAAATCGTACAAACTTTGCAAATTCTTCCCTCTACAAAGTTGTAGATCACAAAAAAGCGGTAAGGAATAATGAGGAATGCACATGAAAAGGTTATATTTAAAGTCAAAACAAATCTATAAAAATTTGCAAAACTGTCCACCCACGACTTGCGGGTAGTCTATCAAATGTACAACAAAATCACTCCAAAATTTGGAAAAACTTTCAACTACAAAGTTGTAGACCATGACGTTTTCGATAAGGGCGGTAGAAAACCAAGTTGAAAATCACTTTTTAACTCAGTCAAATCTTTGCTACAAAATAGAGCTAGAAATTTCACCGCTGCACCACATTCTCCAATGCTACCGTATGTTGCAATGATGCAACGCCTTTACTCCTGATCTGATACCAATTGTTGATGAGTGTGAAATGAAGAAGGGATCGTTGAGAGATTAGGGGGGAGAGAGAGAGAGAGAGAGAGAGAGAGGTTTTGGTGGAGCTTCTTCTCACACAATGTGTGAGCTCCTTATTGCTCTATATTATCAATAACAAAGAATAAGAGTAGGGTTAGTGAGTGGTTAGTCTATGATCGCATTAGCCTAATGGCTTATATCCCCAACAATCTATTCAGCAAGATTGGCATGGAGTAATGACATATTGTGCTAATGTGAAACCACATATCTAGTCAATGATTTGTGGTACAAAACAGGAGAAACCTTATGATTGATTGAGATAATATCATCTCCATCATTGTCTTAACGTGAAGACATTTAATGCACTCAAAGCTGGGGTTGCTTGCCTTTGAGGTGCAGGGACTTCAAATAGGCTTCAAGCGGTAGGCGAGCTTTGAGTCAGTCTTTGAAACCCATATGCTTTCCCTAAGGAGGCTCTTTGTGGATGAGACTTGCTACACGGTTGAAGATTTGGTCATAATTGATATGTTTCCCAAGCATCCATATCCTCCGCATGCTGAGTTTTGATATACTTTGTGCCATTTAATCCGTTGCCATCGTCATGAGCTAAGATCATGTCATTTGTAGGATTTATTATAAGCACATTCTTTATATGCACATAGACATCCAAAGGTCCTTCATAAATTCTAGCACAATAGATATTAGTGGATAAGTAAAACAAGCAAACAAGAGGTTCTTGATAGGCCTTTTGTGGCTCTACCCAATTGAGATCTCCTTGAGAGAGAGTTACCATGCTACTAGGGTCTACTTCCTATGCTAATTTTGAATCTCCACACTTCAATGAGCTTTCACTTTTAACTGTCTCTTTAAGAGTATGAGCTACTTGTAAATGACTACAACTTGTAGATGCTCTAGGGGAAGCTACAAATACCCATGCAATGGTCATTACAAACTGAAAATGCATGGGCCACTTGAGCATGTACAAGCTTAAGGATAACAAGCATTGGTCATCGATCTAATGCTAGTGAACTTCCTAGTCAAGGTCTCTTGTTGATATTTATGTGAATTTTATGAGGCTTTTTTTTTTTAATATCTTAATGTTGATTTGGGTTGCTATTACAAGTCTTAGGATGGATGGATGTGACTACTAGGCTAGTACTTACTCTTGGCACCCAATTTTAGACTTTGGAAGATTGATTGATATTCAAGGATCATCAATTTGAATGACTCACCAATTTGCACCCCAAACACAATCTATCGATCGAATGAATTTGAT
The DNA here is from genome assembly GCF_014529385.1 of Adiantum capillus-veneris. Taxonomy (NCBI): domain Eukaryota; kingdom Viridiplantae; phylum Streptophyta; class Polypodiopsida; order Polypodiales; family Pteridaceae; genus Adiantum; species Adiantum capillus-veneris. The sequence continues at coordinate 49,842,838 of NC_140937.1, forward strand.
GGTTTTTGACTTGCTTGGTCCCTATTAGGGTTGTTCGTTGTTAGTTGCCCTCTAGTTAGGCCATTTAAGGTGCAAATATGTGTATTTATAGTTTGACCATCAATTCTAGAAATGGGCACAAACTAGTGGACTAGATTCAATCTCTACCCAAGAATCATTGGCTTTGTTTAAAATAAAATATAATCCTCAATACAAGATAGTGGATGATAAGGAACTTTGTGGCATATCGCGACATTTTATTAAGGATTACCTAGAAAAAACCCGTCCTCTTGGCCAAGCCTTCTCCCCCCCCCCCCCCCCCCCCCACTCCCCCTCCTACAACCCTCACAGTGGCCTCCTCTTCCATCCTTTTGAGGGGCTTACAACTTCCCCTTGGTGGAGTGTGTGGTGCGTGCGAAGTGCGAGGGAGAAGAAGAGCAGACACAGAGTGCTGGTGGAGCTTAGCATGAGGATTAACCCCTCATCCCTCCTTATTGTTCTATATGATGAAAAGAATATATAGGTTTAGTACTATCGGTGTGATGGATGTCTAGCCAGTTGGCTTGAACCTGACAATCTCCCACTTGAAGACCAACGTGGCCCAAGTGGCCTATATATGTACAACTTGTACAACAATGGAACATCAAGGTGGCTTCACCCTACACCCATCATCTCCATGCAATGTGAAAACCTCTTTGAGGGTAGGCTCTTTGTGAGAGCATCTATAGGTTTGTCATTTTTATGAATCTTGACTAGCTCAATGTGCTTGCCAATATGTCACGTATCACATGATAAGAGACTTCTATGTGTTTTGAATTGGAGTGAAACACGGGGTGCTTTGCTAATGCAATTGCACTTTGACTATCACAATGCAACGTGTAGTCCGAGTAATGCCAATATCTCCCACTAGGTAAGCTAACCACACAACTTCCTTGCTACCATTTACTGTCGCATACTCTGCTTCTGGTGTGGAAGACAATCTACAATCCTTGAGACATGATCTCCATGACATGGCTACTCTAGCAAATAGGAATACATAGCCAGACGTGGATCTTTGACTATCCACACAACCAAGTATAATCCGCATTCGTGTAACCCACAATGGATGCATCACTATTTCCAAAGCGTAAGCACTTGTCTGTCGTACCTTTTAAATATCTCAACATGTACTTCCTTGCTTCCTAGTGCATTGGCAAGGAATTGCCATAAATTTGCAAACCACTCACACTCTATCAATAGAGCACAAGCACTCTCAAGTTCTAGCCACGCATGAACCATATGCATTCAAATTCCCATTGGAATTATAATGGTTGTCACTACCAAAATGCTCGCAGGTCTGTTGTGTCAAGAGAACCTATGATTGTCCCTATGCATGTAAATTTGTATCTGAGAGCTATCTCTAAGAAGCCATCAATAGATATGCATAGGCAGCTAACAACAATCTGTAACCTGCCTCCCATTGTTGACAAGCTCTCTCTCTCTCTCTCTCTCTCTCTCTCTCTCTCTCTCTCTCTCTCTCTCTCTCTCTCTCTCTCTCTCTCTCTACAATGCAAGAGAGTGTGTGAAAATATGTGGTCAATGTCACCAAAGTCGATGTTGATGCCGGATGTCACTCATCTATGGAAGAGACACCTCACACCCGTGCAGGTCGATGTTGGAGGAGAAGCTGATGCCACAAGCTGGGAAAATGGGTTGTCGATGCCGAGAAAATTGGGGTACAAATGAGGATTAGAGGAACAACCCTTGGCTCCCCTTTCCATTGGCCATGCCACCAACTCACAAGAGACAATTGGTGTACTATTATGCTCCCTAGTGTTAACCCTCACGACTCACGAACACCCTATCACCTACGACGGACGTTGTATTATTTACTTGGTAGAGTCAGGTACCGGGCTTGTCGGTCCAATAGGAAAAGGGTAAGAGTGATCGCCGATGAGAGGCGCACTCTAACTGGAACATTCAAGGGATTAGTTGGCTAAGCATGGGCGCCCAAGTGTGAATGGGGCGAGCTCATATAAAAGTCAACTAAACCTAAAATTCACTCATTCTCTCATTTGTGCAATTGAAGAGTTCTCTTGCTCCATCTCCATCTTCTTCTTCTTCATCTCCTTGTGTGTATGTGTATGCGTGAGAGAGAGAGAGAGAGAGAGAGTGTGTGCGATCGAGCATTGCGGCGGCACGACGGCGGTGAGGTGGTTGAGCGCGGCGTAGCGGCGTCTCCCTCTTCTTCGCGGCGAGGAATCCTCCACGACAGGAAGCGTAGAGCGGTGAGTGACACACCAACGCCATCTTTGAGCTTACTAGTTTAGGCTTGTTGTGTGCTTGGAGCCATTTGTGGCTCGCACACAGTGTATCGGCAAGTTCCTTGCATTGACATGTGCGACAGACGTGCACATTTTTGGCACCGCTGCCGGGGAATGCCATACACTAAGCTTGAATGGCACTCTGTGCTTGTTTTGTGGTGCAATTTCAATTGTAGGAAAGGTAAGGAAGGAGGGTGTGTGTGTTGAGGAAAAGGATTTTGTGTTGCTACTGTGTATTTTTTTTGTTAATGGAGTTTTCAAAGGTACTGTGTTTTTTCTTTGTGTAAGGTGTTAGTATTAAGGTTGTTAGTTCTGTGTAATATAAAGTACAGTAAGTAGAAAGTAGATCTGTGAGAGCTAATAGAGTGTGTTAGTGTATAATAGTAGGTGTATCAGTTGTAAGTAGGTAGGTAGAGTGTGTGTGTGCTCACGCGCAGGCCACGACAACCTTATCTTTTTTTTTTTTAATTTAAAAAAAATTAATTTTAAAAAAAAAGGTAGGACCAGGATCGGGAATATCTCCTAGACCCAAGCCCAAGCTCACGCTCAGGCTTAGGCATCTATCGCCCTTTAAAATACAAATTTTAGCTTCACACGTAGCTAAAAATTGACTTTTTTGAGGACCAACGGAGCTTCAGGTGACCGAACGTTGTGCTGTAAAGCACACCGCGACCCTCTGAGTGATACACTCATTTTGAGCTATCACACACTTTAATCAAAAAAATTGACATTAAAAATATTAAAAATGTAAAAAACACGAGTGAAAACGGACGCTTAAAAAAGTAAGCGGTTAACCTTTGAGGTTATTCGCCGACGCTTGTAGGGTGCCAAAGGCACATGCATCTGCGCTTTGGTCATGTGCTAGAGACGGAGCAACTAGAGAGAATTTCGACTTACGCGAGTTCTCAATATCCACCTACCTTAGGTTCCGGGCTCTCGGCGGGGACCCAAGGTAGTACAAACCAAGACCCGAACATAGCGGCTAGTGACTCTTGCTCTGACTACAACGTCATGGAGGGTTTCCCAATGCCTAATCCCGATAGCTCAAGCCAATACATGCATGCCATGGGCCCGCGATCTGGGCCGAGCGTGCTTAGCCACTGAAGGAAACCTTTAGTAGAGCCACTCGCTCCGAACATGGAGCTAATGATGTAAATGAGGGGGGTGGGGAAGTAAATTCTCCATTCGTGACCAACGTAGACCCTATACCCTTAGAGAATGTGCACGTGAATACTTCATTCATTGCACCTCTTGATTCTTCAGAGTTATTTCCCTCTGAGGTCATATTACCCGATGGTAGAAGCCTTGCCGAAGTGCAAGAGGTTGAGGGGTATATCCTTGAGGCTAGGGAAAAGGAAGTCGACAGCTTACGCAAGGCGGAGCAACGAAGAGAGTTAAAATCAAAAGGTCCTATGTCAATATCTTTGCTAGGAGAGCAATCGAGTGCTCCTGACTTAGCAACCGCTAAGGGCCAACCCCTAGAAAGCAACATTGCATCTAGCTCAAAGGACACCCCTAGCACCTCAATCCTAGATGAGGGTTCTTAAATGAGGACTGGGAGTACGAACTACAAACATAAACTCTGACCGACCTATACACAGGTCACACCTATCTCGTGGGTTGGTTAGATGGTGTACAATCCACAATGGGTGCTACTAGTATGGAGGATCAACAACAAAGAGTTTGTGAGGTCATCCATAGGGTCATTGAGTTAAAGAGACAGAACAAGGGGATCAACATACCTTCAACGGGTCTCATGAGATTCTTAGATACAAGAAAGGCTAAACAACCGACCTTATTGCAAATGGAGACTCCCTCGGTAAGTCCGATGGATCCTCCATATGTTGTTTCTCCAGGGGTCTCAATGCAATCTGAGCCCACAAGTGATATAGCTTCACCTTTCCAAGTCTAGCTCATCTTTCCCTTGATGACACCACGGCTACCATGCCTACCCCAATGATGGGCATGCCGAGAAACATGCCATGGACCTCATTTGTTAGTAAAGCACCACTACATGGTAGCTCAATGCCTGCAACAGTACCTACAAGTGTGTACCAATCATATGCACCTATGGGTCATCGCACTCATGTAGTCCCTACCCCTCCCATTGTTTCAACAACCTATGCTCCACAACCACAACACCCAAGCTCTTATTTCCATGGGACTATACCGGCTAGCATTAGCATGTCACATCCGATGTTTGCTATGCTTAGGGCCACACATATGAACTTTGGGCCACCACATGGCACAACATCATACCAAACGTGGAACCCAAGGGCTTCCTATGCGCCAAGCCCAATGCCAATACCTACTCCACATGTAATCTCTGGAGCGCTTCACCCACGGTTCCTGCTCACTTAGGTGACTTGGCAACATTTTCTCAAGCTATTGGTCGATCTATTGCTGAGAATATGCGTAACACGCCTGATAGAGAGCCTAGAAGTAAGGCAGTACAAATAGCCAAAGCTCACACAAAAATTTAGTGGAGACGCGGATGTGAGAAAGCATATTGAAGTGTTTGAACGGATTTGGGATTCTCTAGGAGAACACAATGACCTGCATAAGAGTAATGCTTTAAGCCTAACCTTAAGTGGGAAGGCAGGGGATTGGTATAGAACCCTAAGGGTGGAAGAAAAAACGATTTACCCTACTCTTAGGAGATTGTTCTTGAAAGAATACATACGAGAGGGGGTGCTTTGGGTGTAGCCTCTCAGCTCCATAAAGCCCAACGAGAGGAAAGAGCGTCGGTGAGAGACTTTATTAGTCGCTTGAAGCATTTGAATTCTCGTTGTAATCCAAATGAGCGCTTCAACAATAACCAATTGCTTGATAGATTCACTAGGGGGTTACGACATGAGGATATCTACAATGGCCTAGTCATTAGAGGTATCACCACTTGGGAAGCAGTCACCACCAATGCGATCCAATTGGAGGATAATTTAATGATTCAAGGAGAAAGAGTGTCTGTTGAGCCTAAATCTATTAGCTCGCAAGCATCAGGGCATCAACCAATGACCCTAAAGCCTATTGCTAAGGAGCCAAAGATATATGAGATGACTTTAATAGATCTCACCAAGGCTATTCAAGAGAGTCTTAGAGACAATCATGCTCCGCAAAACAATCATATGTATCCAAGAAGGGATCAACAATGGTGCTCGGTATGCTATGGACTGCATAGTACCAGTGGATGCCCTACTTTTAGAGTAAAATTCAATGGGGATTGCAATGCCTGTGGGAGGTATGGTCATCAAGCTAAGGATTGCATAATATTTAAGCGCGCGATGGCCAATAGACCAACCTTAGCATGGACAGACACACCTCGAGTGCCTGCATTGATGCCGGCCCCACCTCTTGAACAAACAGCACAACACATGGTCCCTAAGGCCCAAAATGTTGTTCAAACAACACCTTTACCACCTCCAGTGCTAGGACCGCAACCACCATATCTGAGAATCACTTCTATGAATCAAGTGGGTTGTGAGTCATCTATTGCTTGTTTGGAAGGCTGTGAGGAAGATATAGACCCTAATATTGCCTATGGGATGGATGTGCTTGAAGAAAGTCCACAATACTACATGGAGGACTATTGGGGACAAGTCAAACCTGTATATCAAGTAGTTGCTCTTGCGGCAAGAGGCCAAAATATCAAATACACTGCTAAGAGACCGCCTCTTCAATGCTATGAGTATGGAGGTCCACATCATGTAGCCGAGTGTCCTATTAGGCTACAAAAGAACGTCACACTAATGCAAACTAATCAAGTGAGCACGTCTACAATGCCGATACTCATGTGTAATCGATGTGGCATAGATCATTTGATCGCCCAATGTCCAAATAATCCAAATGCACCGAAGATCACGCCATTAAACTTGATCGAAGTTATCGAGGAGCCATCACAAAGTACACATGTGGTACCAGTAAATGTACTCACACGATCGATGCTCCAAAAACAAAATTATATTCTTGAGGAAAGAGACACGGCATCAATTGCCCAATCTCAGAAAAAGAAGAAAACACGAAGGAAGAGATCGCAAAAAGCAGCGAAGTCAGACCCTAGTTCAAAGACCAACATAGGGACTAGTGACGACCCCGTATATATGAACGACGCTGAAGAGGATTCTGATTCAGGTGAAACCATGGAGACCAAAACAACCACTAAGATAGAAACCAACAAGCAAGATCTTCATGAGCCACAATGGCAGGGATCCAAGAAGAAGATAGGAACTTATCCAAACCCTACATAGGAGATCGAGCGAGTCAAGCAATTAAGGAGTTTGGTAGAAGATACCCAAAGGGATCTAGAACCAACACCTAGGCAGATCCAGATTACAGACACCGTGTTCCCTACGCAACAACAACCTCACCAAGTCCATAGACCCTTAGCCATACCTAGTGTCATCCAAGAAGAAAGTGACTTTAAGTCATGGGAAAGTGGGCGTACTCACTTCTTGATGGAAAGAATGTTTACAGAGGGACTACCTGATCCTATCGAAGAAATGGAGATCCCATCTTCCCCACGTCAAGGGATTGAAGCCCAAAAGGTGCCGTTAAACATTGCCAAATTGATGGATTTCATGTCTTCAGAAGTTAGAACCACCATCATGTCCAAACTATATAAAGACCCTGAGCTAGTCTTAGCTCTTCGAGCCTTCCTCAATGGAGAACTAAAGTTTGGGCTACCACAATTTGCACAGATGGATGGAGCTGGGTAGATGCCAATAGAGGAGGAACACTTAGATCCACAACCCAACTTAGATGAGAACCTTGTTATAGAAATACTTGTTAACAAGTTGGGACAATACTTTGAGGGAGACGAATCCAATGCAACCATACCAATCACTACCAAGGGATTAACTCTGAAGGGAATCCTTGATGGTGGTGTTGGGGTTAGCACTGTGACTAAAAATTGCTGGGAAACTATGGGAAGACCTCACCTTGCGACCACAACCATTGTAGTGAAGATGGCCAATGGGTCTATCGTTAAACCTATTGGAATGCTAGAAGATCTCAAGATCAAGGTCTTTGGACATAAATAAGGATTACCTTCATTGTTATGGATTTCTCCAAACACACTATGGCATCGGAGATGATCTTAGGACGTCCTTTCATGAGGGAAACAAAAATGGTGCATGACTGGTTTAAAAACCATGTCTACTTGCAGTTCCAAGATTCTGTCATTCGAGTGGATCTTGTCACTGGTCGAGCACATCCTCTAGGAAACATGTTTATGATTGATCATAGATCTGACACCACAGTTCACTCGGCCCCCTTGCAATATTGTTACACGTGTAAAGCGGACACTGATGTTGGGGAAGATTCTCCTTATATGGATGTACTACCTGGGATGACTAAGTCGGACAATGTGGATTGAGTCCACCTAGCAGCAACCATAGACACTTGGGGAAATAGGCGGACGACCTGGGTAACACCTGAGGGGGATGAAATTCCCGTACCCTTAAAATTGCTACAAGCAATGCGTATAGCTTCTGATAAGACTCGTCCTCATATAACGAAGAAAACATACAAGTGGGTCCCTAAAGCTTCTTTAGCGACCATAGCTAGTGCTAAAAAGCAGAAGCCTTGTAAGAAACGTCCCACTCGCTCCAAGAAATGTCAAGAAAGGTTGCGTTGGATTCCTAAACGACTATTGGAAGCCCAAGGCTACTATAAACGAAATGATCAAATCTGGGTGCCAAAACATAGATTGTGTTCTTACTTGTCACCTGACCCAGGAGAGCCCAATCCCGTAGCTCCAAAACAAATTGACAATCGCGGAAAGAAAAAAATCACAGAATGCTACACACCCGTTCCAGAGCTAGTTTGGGTACCGAAGAAAGATTGATTTGTTCCTCCACCTAGCTCAGGAAGGGGGAAGTCCTATGAAGCTTCTAGCTCTTCATGTAATGCATCCATAGAGGTAAAAGATTCTCCACAGCCTCCACCTACAATAGTGGACCTTCGTGAAGCTACAAAGGAATCCACACCTCCCAGTGTTCAAGAATCATCTGATGAACCACTTCAAGTTCGATCCTGGGAAAGTACTTTACCGCCCTTGCAACTCGACGAGGCACCTAAGGTGAGAGAAAACTATTGGCAAAAATACTCATCCTATTACCAACTGGAAAAACTGGTTTCAAAGGGTGACGAGCACATTTCAAAGGGTATGATATACCCAAGGAAGGGGGGAGTGTTTGCTGACAGTTATCATTCACTCACTTCCCTCTCAACCTTCCTCCCTGACCTCTCAATCTTTCAATCTTACGTAATGTATATATTAAAGCCTTATACTCTCAAAAAACAAAAATAATAAAGAGCAAGAGCAATTAGCAAACGAGTATGCACAATAAAAGTCAAAACATTGACTCAGACCTACACATTCGCATCCGGTACACTGAAACAAAAACCTATGTCATCAAACACCTTTGATACTCATCACTTGAGTGATGGAGGGTAGGTAGAATTGGTACAATAGGAGTGTTTCTGTTTTAGAGTTGAGTGGTTAGCAAAGTTTTTTTTTCCCACTGATGTGCCTCCTAGAGGTATTCTTTGTGTTTCCTCGTATGTACAGGGACGTGTTGCTGTTGTTAGGATTTGGATCTTCATGGAATCTTTCTCTCATCCACTTTTCAAATCAAGCGCGATCATCAACACAAACAGGTGTTTCTTGTCCATTAGCATTGTCCCTTATCTTTTTGCATCCATGTTTGTCTACTTTAATTGTGATTGGTAGCATAATATTCAGTGCATTTGCTTAGTATCAAACATTAAATTCAATGTAATTTTTTGTCATAATCACTTGTTTAGGTTTAAAAATCAAGCAATCCAACTAAGCTAGTTTGACCAAGCTAGGTGTTAGAGATCTTCTCTTAATACCATGGGGAATGCCTTCCTAATAATCAATGGTTACATAGGTTCTTAATCCGATTTAGGTAGCACTATGTGAAATGTACTAGGGCTTTCTAGTGGGTTTAGTCCCTATTGACCTTTAGCTTAATTATTATAAAGGGAGTTTACTAGTGTGATGAACCTGAGGAGGGTAACAGTGTTATATGACCCCCCAAAGTTACAAAATTAAAATGCTGAAAACGAACAAACAAAAAATCAAAGTGCCATAATGTAAAATCTTAAGTTGGAAGAGAAACCTCAACTTGATTGGGTGCATCACTCACATGTATCGCCTATGGTACTAGAGCCCTAGAGGTTCCCAGTGTGGGCGCTTTTCCTTGAAAAGCAAAAAACCCAAGGCATACAAAATAAGCACACACATCAAAATTGAAACAATGTGAAAAGACTTTGGGGGGTCAAAGAAAAGTAAATAAGTCAGGCGATGATTTCATGAGCAATTCCTTTTATCGTAGCTTAACTACAAGGTCTTCTAGGTATAGCCTCTAGTCAGCCCTCGGACATGAAATACTTGGCTCTCGCGATTAAACAACTTAATTGACCAGAGAAAATTAAGAAGCTTACCCATGGTATTAATAGTCGATCTTTATTGCCTTTCGATCGTTGAATTAGCGGCCCCGAACTTGTTTAGTTTTTTACCTTCCCAACTGTTTATGCGTATGATTATATTGCAATTTAATGTTTATTGCTGACAAATGGTTTAAAATTCTGTTACCAATCAAATTGTCTGCCTACAACTGCATATGCTTTTTTAATGCTTATGAGAATGCAATTACTGTGCCAATGTTGTTTGATTTTGCAGTGACTGAAGGAGGATAAGGACATTCATCTCAAAAGCTCTTCCACATCGACGAACGCGCTTCAACTCAATAGCTTTCGAGGACGGAATCTATATCAGGAAGGGGGGCATGTTAGCCCTCATGGCTCACAGACACCCTATCACCTACGAGACGGACGTTGTAACCTACGATGGACGTTGTATTATTTACTTGGTAGAGTCGGGTACCGGGCTTGTCGGTCCAATAGGAAAAGGGTAAGAGTGATTGCCGATGAGAGGTGCACTCTAACTGGAACATTCAAGGGATTAGTTGGCTAAGCATGGGTGCCCAAGTGTGAATGGGGCGAGCTCATATAAAAGTCAACTAAACCTAAAATTCACTCATTCTCTCATTTGTGCAATTGAAGAGTGCTCTTGCTTCATCTCCATCTTCTTCTTCTTCATCTCCTTGTGTGTATGTGTATGCGCGAGAGAGAGAGAGAGAGAGAGAGAGAGAGAGAGAGAGAGAGAGAGAGAGAGAGAGAGAGAGAGAGAGAGAGAGAGAGAGAGCATTGCGGCGGTTGACGAATCCTCCACGACAGGAAGCGTAGAGCGGTGAGTGACACACCAATGCCATCTTTGAGCTTATTAGTTTAGGTTTGTTGTGTGCATGGAGCCATTTGTGGCTTGCACACAGTGTATCAGCAAGTTCCTTGCATTGACACGTGCGACAGACGCGCACACCTAGTCCCTTCAATTGCATTCCAATTTTAGTTTTTGATGGGGGATTAGTTATTAACCACACAAAAATCTGGATAGAGCTCCAAGGCTTACAAGGCACTTGTATGCTCATGGAAGACTTCAACATGGTTAAAGCTAAGAAGGATCAAATTTTACTATAATGCATATTCATCTCGGGCACAAACAAGATAGAATGGAAGAAACAAAAATATAACCTCCATCTTTGAGACATCGGCCAAGAAGCATAATTTCATGGAAAACCTACAATAAGGGAGACCTAGCTAGGAAAGCTAGGTTGGACATGTGAGGTGTTGTGGGAGCGCGTGCGTGCAATGTGGTGCGAGAGAGGGAAGAAGACATAGAGTGTGGGTTAGTGGAGATCTCATGTTCTGACTGTGAGTGAGTTTCCCTTATTCTTTTTATCTATGAAAGAATAGGGTTTATAAGTTGTTAGGCGGCCATATGAGGTGTCCAGCTACTACGGGGTTAAGGCACATCCCACCTTTACTCCAACACTCTCCCACTTCAAGGTGAATGTGTCGATAAGTGGACCTACTTGCTAACTACTAGTATATACAAAGGATATAGGTGAGAGACTCTATCAACCTACACACACTGGCTCACTCACTCTCTCTACATGCAGCCATATCGGTTGTAGTGCTAGGCAAGCATGCATATCTATGCTCAAGCCTGTATGTAGATCCCATAGACAGCTCTATATCGTCTACAAATCTCCACAATGCATCATGCTAGTGTAAGAACTATACGATTGACAATCCTTGCTACAAATTCTCCCACTACAACTGCTACATCGGGCCTCAACACTAGTAGGCTGTACATGAGACACCCGAACGCTGACAAAATCTACACGAACTTGGTTGTCCTAGCCTCCCCTACGCTATCTGTATGTGTTGCATCATCGAGACCACCCATCACATATGAATGTGTCATCACCAACACTGGGATGGCTACATCCATCTTACGCATAGGCAAAACCATGCATTCTAGCATCAACTCACATCAACCTGTAGCATGAGAATATCAACGAACTCCATGTGTGGCATCTCTACCTGTGTCTCTAGGGAGTAGAGCCGCTCTAAATTTGCCTGCACAAACTTTGATGACACCTGTTGTTTCTCACTAGAGCATTGTCACTCTATCTCTATCTCTATGGAGTCTATTGGCTTGTCTTGCATAGCTAGCTATTGTGTCTCATGAGCATGGTGGATCTCACCCATGAAGGAGACATGTTTCGTCTCTCGCTCAACGCATGCCATCAAAGCTATTGAGACTGCACCGTCTCATATTTGATTCACATGCATAGGATAAACCATGCCATCCGTGACACCTCTCGCAAGGACCAATGAACCCAAATGTATCGTAAATGATTGCTCTTGAAGCGAAGTATGGCATCCTCAATCTCTAAGTTGACAAACTAGGATCAAACTCATTGTTGTTCTGGCACATGATGCACATATCTAAGCACGTATGGTGCACCACTTGGTAATGACAGTCTCACCTCTCCTGCACCAACTATGTCATGCACTAAACCATCAATACACTGCCAAGCATCCTGCTAGAATAGCTGCAAAACCAGTCACGATGTGGAGTGACATGAAACATTGAATCTACACCTAACAACAACTACTACGAAGGAAGTGCACAATCCATAGAAATAAGAACATCAAGAGAAAAAGATGAAGCAAATGTGACATCCTCGTCACTCAAACACTACATCTGCTCTTGCAACTATCAAATCAACCGAGCTAATAGCATCACTGCATCTTGAAGACAACCATATCTCTTGCGCTATCTCATACGACAAAAGCAACATCGTTGACGTGCCCTAAATGAACACAATGCCAACACATAACCTGTCAGCGTGGACATGAACGTTTCTGTCTCACACGAGTCATAGATGACTCAGATCTATCACACGTGAAATGTAATCTCTGCCACAATGCACTCATAGTAGGCTTGTGCATAACAAGAGGATATGTTGACTCTGCAAGGTGTAAACATATAGTAGATAATGCCATCTCTTAGATCCTACCATTGACTACCACACATCTCGCAAGGTCTACCTGCATCACCACAATGGTCCATGCAAACCTTGTCGTGTCAATGCATAAAGCATACACTATTGCCATGACGCAAAGTCTAAACCATCAAACCTACTCATCCCTGAGAGGTCACAATCTGACTAATCGCATGTCTCTACCATGAGATCAAAGTAGAAAACTAGGAGGCAAAACTACATGTCCAAAATTACCTGGCCAAGAGCTTCTCTCTCTCTTTCAATTCTCCTTTCTCGTTGAAGGTGTGTGTATGTGTATATACGCAATCTCTCTCTCTCTCTCTCTCTCTCTCTCTCTCTCTCTCTCTCTCTCTCTCTCTCTCTATTTTCTTGTCGTGGCTTCTCTCCCTCTCTATAGTGCTAGAGAGACTCCAAAATGCACCAACGTTGCTTCTCTATTTGTAACGCTATGCCGAAGAACTGCAGGCTGCCATCATTACTTCAAATAATCATTAGCACTGTGTTTTATTTTTTTTAGTGCTAATTAGACTGCAAAAATTCCAACGCATTGGTTTTCTTTCTTAGTGCTACTGTGTTTCAGAGTTCAACACTGCTAATGTTGCACCTTCATAGTGTCAATTTTAATTTTCAACGCTACCTTTTAGTTGCTTCTCCTTGCTCTACTAAATATCTTATCCAAAGCTTCTGTACCTTGCTCAAGGATTTTGCAGAATAGTATCAAGCTCTCCTAGAGCTCATTTTGTTGCATGCTAGCTTATCCAAAGCTTGAACCATACCTTGTCGGGAAGCCTTCGTGCACGCGCACCGGTGCTAGGAAGAACTGTCAACTTTGATACCACTTGTGAGGCGCTGCAGGAGCACATGCATGTGGTGTGGTGTGGGAGAGGGAAGAAGACACACAATGTGGGTTAGTGGAGATCTCATGTTTTGGCAGTGAGTGAGTCTCCCTTATTCTTTTTATCTATGAAAGAATAGGGTTAGTAAGTTAGTGGGCGGCCAGAACCGAGGTGTCTCGCTCCGAGGTTCACGCACATCTCACATTTACCCTAATAGGAAAAATGTTATATCCATCTTCAAATCAGCTCAAGGCTAAGCCAAAATAAACTAGCCCTCTTTTTGATCACTACTCTCTTGTCATTACTATTGATGACAAAGCCACAAAAGTGAGAAAACAGTAGTTCCACACTGACCCCTTACTATTCCTCCGTCGATGTAGGATTCTATCTTCGATTGTTGGGATTTAGCTATCAACTCCTCCCCCCATCTGACTAGAGAGTGTCATGATGAGATAGTCATGCAAGGTGGCTGTCCATGTGGCAAGATGATGTGGATATTGATGATATGGCTTACATAGATGACATGGCAATGTGGCTCATTGTAGGTTCTCCCTTGCCATGTGGGATGATGACATGCCAAATTGATCACATGGAATGAATAGGTGGACTTGAGATGGTGGACGAGTTGGAAGAATGGATGACATGGCATGTAGGGTGGCACATGATGAGCACCTAAGGCCATGTATCTTTCCATACATCTTTGTTTGAGAGCACTGCCAATTTTGTGTGTGTGTGTGTGTGTGTGTGTGAGAGAGAGAGAGAGAGAGAGAGAGAGAGAGAGAGAGAGAGAGAGAGAGAGAGAGAGAGAGAGAGAGAGAGAGGAGTTGCAAGAGCTTCACATCAAGACTGAGAGTCCTACGGCACACGAGAGAGAAGAAGTTGAAGAATTTTGGCACCATAGAGAGAGAGAGAGAGAGAGAGAGAGAGAGAGAGAGAGAGAGAGAGAGAGAGAGAGAGAGAGAGAGAGAGAGAGAGAGAGAATCTTTGTAAATTCTAGGCCTCTCAAATTTCTCAAAAACATGGGGACATACTTCAGCATTTACATAAAAAATTGTGAAAAATTCTTGGATTTCATCAAGGAAAGCTCAAAATATAACCGAAATCTTGAAAATTTTGCTGGCTAAAAAAAAAAAACTAATCCTCGTCATGGTGCCAAAGCACGGGCCTCTATCGTTCGATCCCAAAGGATTGCCATTAGGCAACTTGGTCTTCTTATTATCATTTACCATCGCACAAGAGTGGACCTTTCCACTACATGTGGGATACTATGAGTGTATATATATTTACCAAATCTGACACCGTAGGAATTACAAGCCAATTTTTTACAAGCACGGACCTCTGTAGTCTGATCCCAAAGGACTACCATTAGGCAACTTGGTCTTCTTATCATCATTTACCATCGCACAAGAGTGGACCTTTCCACTACATGTGGGATACTATGAGGGTATATATATTTACTAGATCTAACACCGTAGGAACTACAAGCCAATTTTTTCATTAATAATACTAGTTCTAAATTATGAGTGGACTAGAGATATTTCAATGTCCTGTTACAAACTGTAATCTGTAGTGCTATATATCTACAAAGTTGGCTTATGAGCTAAAAATCCTTAGCATTTTTTAGGTTATCAATCTCACCTTTAACATTATTTTTGCAAATAGTTTCTCAACCTAAACTCTGCCAAAATACATGTATTGTCTTTTTCCTTTTTTGAAAGTTTTGCAACTACACACTTTAAAACTTATCTTGTGAGGTCTACCTGCTAGAGGATTACCCTTTGTACTTCTTCACATGTTTTCATGCTTAAGGTACAACCAAATTACTTGAATCGTCTAATCTTGTTTTTAGATAAATTTTGCTCCTTTTTTATTTTTTGGCGGCCTTAGTAAAATCCAAATGTAATTTTGATTGTGTAGGTGGATTCTATAACATGTAAGTATTCTTCCTTGAGTTTTGGGGAACCTAATACCACATGTAGCTAACTATAGAATGACGGTTGAGTTTTTCAATCCAACAAGAATAAAAGCCATTCTTAATTAACAAGTATTGTCTTCTCAAGATTGCTATCTCAAAGGCCAAGTATTTTTTCTATAGATTATATTAATATCTACTTATAGCCTCTAATTTTGCCTATATATAAAGATTTTGCTAAGGGATTCTAAAGGACATGATGCAAAACCATATTTTTCATGTCTGTTGTTTTGATATTTCATTATTGTGCCCAACATTCTCCAAGGTAGGATATTTTTGATGCTTTTGACATATTCCATGGCTACTTATAAATGTAAGGGCCAAAAGAGACCTAAGTGTCAACATTGAAATGGAGAGAATGCAAAAGCGAGAGAGTTTCTAAACCAACCAGCCATCACAATGAATGAATTATTTACAACGGGAACTTGGGTTTTTGTAGATATTACCCAAATGAAATTTCCCTTTTTCTAGAATCTTTTCAAATCAAAAAAATAAATACCTAAAAGAAAAATTAATAACTAGGACCACATTGGCCATTCACTTGAGATGCATAAACATTTGCATCCTCTTTGCAGCTCGTAGTGGACATATGCAAGAAGATCACATCGATGAAGAAGCTACCTTATTAGGAGAATTTTGAGGTCTCTTTTTCGCCCTATAAGAAATGATAGAGAGAGAAAACGCTTTTCATTTTTGATAATGTAAACAAGAAATTTAAAAACCGAATATTGGGGAGAAAACTCCACCTTTTTACTGGGTGCATGGGATGTCAGTTTTCGGGCCCCCACATGTAGTGTCATTTTCAAATCCTTTTGAAACATGTCCCTTTCCCAAAAATTCTCCCTCCCAAAGCATTCGTTTTCTCTTTTGGTTCGCACATTTAATTTCCTCCCGCTCCTTCTGTCCTTTCTCTGCACCTTTCTTTGCACCATGTCCAACCCATCATCTTCTCTATATCCAAGCTTTGGCCATGAATACTGCTAAGAGAGGTATTTATCATCTCCATGTTGAATGGGGTTTGTGAAACTTCTCGTTCGGCCATTGAAGTAATGAGATCAGAGGGAAAGAAGCACATTGACCTATGGACAGATGGTAGATTGTATCTTATAGACCCCAACACCAAATGTACCCCACCATTTTTCAACTGCTCTTCATTGATGCGATTTGTAGGAGATGGTATGAAAGGGCTATTAGGCTATACACAAAACCTTGTGGCAAAAAGGGACATTCTTAAGATGGTGAACCATTTGCTATAACACTTCAAGGATTCTCTTAATCATCAAATTAAAGAAAGCAAGGAGAAGGTAAAGAGCCTACAATCATTGCTAAATACAACCATAAGAAAGAGGATGGAGCTTGGGCTTAGACAAAGACAAAGGAAGTTGAAAAATATTGAGAGTCTCAAGCGAGAAGGTGGAGGCTACAACAAAAAAATCAAAGCAATGGGGTAAAATTGATCAAATTGGTGTTTTTATTTTTCAAGTCAGTATCTTCGAGTGCTATAGTCTTTGTAAGTTTATCTTTACCTCAGGTCCTCAATTTAGATAGACTAAATTTGTGTTTATCTCAAGTCCTCAGTTTAGTCTTTGTAAGTTTGTGTTCACTTTAGGTCCTTAGTTTAGCCATAATGTTGACAAAGAAACCCTGGAAGCCTTTCCACATCGGTGACATATATCCTAATAGGAAGAAAGACCTCAAGTTGAAATCTTTCAACAATCTATTCTTTGACTTGAGAACCTTGAAGAGGGCAATTGTAAAATTATATGATCTTCAATATATTGAGGTGAATGGGCAAGATGAAAGTGAAATTGTGAAGGATAAGAAACTTGAGAGGATATCAATAATCCTCATGAATAGAGCCATTCATACCACAAATAGAAAAAAAACCCTAAAAATTTTAGTGTTAAATTAGTACTAATATCCCTGCAATAATCAAAACCGAATAAGTTGGGGAGGAGCTAGATGTTGAGGGTTTTGAAAGATACAGGGTGAAATGGCACACAGGGGAGACCTAAGGATACCAAAGTGTATGTACAAGGTGTGAAAGGGTGCCAATGCCAAAATCCCTTTTTATGTACTGCATGGGTGCAACAAAGGAGCTGAATCCTGCTAATTGGAACAAAGCCCCAAATAGAAATTCTAAAGATCCAAAATTTCAAGGTTGTTTTAGATGTCCCCCTTTCAAATGTGCATATGTGCACATTGTATGCATTGTGTAAAATCATTGAGAAGATTGTGCACCTTTACATAGAATTTGCATAGAATTTGCATGGAAAGTGCAACCTCTATTAGCCAAAGGTGTTGGAATTAGGGTTGCAGGAAAACACACACAACTTGGAGAAGACGAAGGAAGCTCAAGGCACACAATAGAGAGTGCATTACTTAGTGTGCAATGGAAAGATAGATAGACCTAGAATGATGGGCGTATCTACAATCCACGGGGGGAAAAACCTCCTAGTGAGGGAAAAAATCCCCCGGAAGTCCTAAGTTGTGTTCACTACACATCACTACCACATGTATATGGTAACAAATCCCCCCTGGAAGTGATGCGGTGAATGAGAGCTAGCACATGAGTAAGGGTAAGTGCCATGCCCTGAGGACATGATCAATCCACAAAGGGGAGTAAGCCCAAAGCTTTGCGGAAAGCTTCGAACTTCTCACGAGACAATGACTTTGTGAAAAGATATGCAAGGTTGTGCTGTGTTGGCACATAAACCAAGCTGATCTCTCCTGTTGAGAGCCTCTCCCTGACATAGTGGTAATGCACCTCAATGTGCTTTGTGTGAGCATGAAAAACCGGGTTCCTCGCAAACTGCCAATGCGCTTTGACTGTCAGTGTAGATAGTGTTGGCAGTGTCCTGTCCAACACCCAAATCAGCCATAAGTCGTCTGAGCCATACATGTAGAGTGTGCGTGCGTGCAAGAGAGGTGAGTGCAAGCATGAGAGGGTGAGGTGCAAGGGAGACAATATGTGGTGGAGCTCTCAGAGGCAATACCCTCTAGCCCCTTATTCTCTATATGTACATAGGAATAAGAAGAGGGTTAGTGTGAGTGGTCAGTGTCAGTGGGCGGCAGGGCACTGGGCGCCCAACCTGGGGTGAGGCACATCGCCTTTACCCCAACATACTCCCACTTAAAGGTGACTGTGCCGATAAGTGGACCCTACTAGCTAACTACTAGTATATACAAGATGATAAGTGAGAGACTCTCTCAACCCACGCCCACTGGCTCACTCACTCGATCTACATGCAATCGCATCGGGTCTAGGCAAGCGTGAAAATCAACACTAGAGCCTGCATGCAAATCCTGTAGACATCTTTGTATGGTCTGCAATGCTCCACGAAGCATCATGCTAGCATCAGTCATCACTAGACTGGCAATCCCTACTGCAGATGCTCCCACTACAGCTGCTAAGTCGGGCCTCGACACTAATAGGTCGTGCATGAGACGCCCGAATGCTGATGACATTTGCGCAATCCTGGCTCTGTCGACTTCCTCAATGCTATATGCATACACTGCATCATCAGGCACACTCAATCACATATGGGTGTGTCTCGTCTGACACTGGAACATGCATGTCCCTGTCGTCCATAGGTGGTACCCTGTGTCCTGGCAAATCATCATCAACATCTAGCATAAGCATATAAAAAAACTCCATATCCGTCATCTCTAGGGAGCAGACTGACTCTACCTCTCTCTACATAAAATGAGATAACTCCTATTGTGACTCACTAGAGCAAACCCGCTCCACCTCTGCTGTGCTGCAGATTCTACTGACATGTCCTACACAACTAAACGCTCTGTCTCTGGAGCATACTGGAGCTCACTCGCGAATGAGACTCGCCTAGTCTCTCGCTCATCACACGTCAGTGTAGTAATTGAGACTCTACCATCTCGTACATCAGAAACATGCAATGGGTAAACCACAGAAGACCTAGCTCCTCGAGAAATGACTAGGCAACCCAACTGCAATTGGAATGACCGCTCTCGAAGCAGTACCTGACAGCCAAGCTATTTCAAACATGTCACTGAGATCAAAATCTGTGCAATCCCAGGAACATAGCACACATGTATAAGCGTATAAGATGCACCTCTGGGTAGTAATAGACATATATCTCTTGCACCCTCTATGTCATACAGTGAACCATCAGCCAAATGAACACGACCATAACTCCCACTAGCAAATGTGTTGAACCAGTCACACGGCATGGTGTCACATGAAATGCTGCAGACTCATCTAGCAGCAATTGGGAGAAAGTGTCATCTCTGTCAAACATGTATCGTGGGTGGAGACTAGAGGTAAATGTGACATCACCATCACTGGCATAAGTAGCCGTCTCTCTAGTCTGTGTCGTAACTGTCTGTGCATCATGCATCTGTCTCTGGTGCTGCCTAATGCGTCTAAAACAACAACACCTAATGTGCCATGTGTGACCACAATGCAAACATCGCATATGTCGGCAAGATTGAGACCTCCGTCTCTCATGAGCCGTCACTGTAGACCCAATTGTGTCACACATCATGTCAATGCATGAGCATCAAAAGTGGGAGATCACTCGACCACCACGCTAGTCAAGAATAAACCAACCAATAGCTCAATAGTGAACACCTGTAACGTGCATGTTGTAGTCTCTCGCTCGGAATATGCGCCGATGTGAGAACATGAGGCAAAATCAAAGAACACCTGTAACCACTACAAGCATACCATAAACCTCACTCCTGCGAGAGTGGATACGAGAACACGAAAGTGTGTCCAAAACTGACAAGAACCTGTCAAAGTGAGATTAGAACTCGATCACTGTCAAAATAATGGCGAGAACTGGAGAAAATCCGGCAGAGTTTCCCTTGTAAATTGAGCAAAATCTCAAGTCAAATCTCAGCCATAAACAGCGACACGAAAGTAAACCAACTCAAGTGAAGCCAAGCGAGGCTATACGCATAAAGATTGCAAGTCTGTCACTGCATAGCTGTCAAAAATCAAGTCAATTGACCAAAACGCTCTCTATATACAATAGAGGCAAGACAACATATCTGTGATAATAAAGCGTATAAACCTGTCAACAACTGATCCACATAAGGCATACGTAGGCCAAAACCATGAAAAGTGCTCACTTTTGAACGAGTGGCTCTTAGACAATCTGTACCTGTCCGTGTAACCTGTACACCTGTGAACCTGTGATGTTTGAGCTGTCTAGGGTAGCTCACCTACACAAAACCTGTTCCTAGGTGAGAGTAAACACTCTGAGCTATCTAGGGTAGGTCACCTGCACAAAACCTGTGCCCAAGTGAGAGTAAACACTCAATCACTGTCTGAGTGGGAATAAATTGACCACTAGTCACACTCGACCACTAAAGCATCAGAGAATAATACTGCAGATACGCATGTAATTCCATCGCAGAACGTGGGAAAAAATCTGCCAGAGTTTCCCCACAAAGTGATCAAAATCACATCAAAACTTAGCCATAAAATACAATCCACATCATGCACACATCACCTACCAAACATATGGAAATTGAGCTTACTCCTGCATGAGTAGCTCTCTGGAAAAAGTGCCCAATACCAGTATGCACGTGAATCTGTCACCTTTGAGCTCTAACTAGCTCAAACTGTATCCGCACATGCCATACATAGCAAAGCCTCTCTGAATCTTTGACACACAATCATTCATGTGCACAACAGTTGTGCCACATAATCCGCATGATGGGGCAAAACCTGTGAGCAAAATAAATCCACAACCTGCTCAAAGCGTAGAGCACCTGGCTGCTAGAAAATCACCTGAAGAGTAAACCATCTGCATTCTACCTTGGTGACACGGCTCGAGTCTCACCAAATCAGCCCCACACTTTCACAGATGCATTCATTCACTCTAAATGGGCTGAAGATTCAGCTCTTCAAAGCACCCTGATCTGAAGCCCTGATTTAAACTTTGAAACACGTACCTGTGAAAAATTTGGAATACAGACAGCTGCTGTAGAACATTTTGTGATCAGAATTAGGTCAAATGGACATCACCATTGCGTCCAGAGCGTGCCAAAACCCCAGAAAAGAGTCCGGGGTTGCGCAGATCTGAGTCCGTATGAGGGATTTATGCCCAAAAAGTGATTTTCGAACCCAAAAATGCACCTGCACGAATTTGTTTTTGCAAACCTGTCTGCTGTGTGGTGTGTATGGGCTGATCTATGGACAAAAGGAGCTCAAAATACACTCCTCCTACAAGCCTCTGCAAAGTAGATCACAAGCTCTTCGATTTGTGCTCCGATTTATGACCTCCCCGCCATGGTCAAGCTCTTGCAAAGCTTCTGTTACCGCATATGTGTGCTCTCCCTCTCCGTGCCTGTGGTTTGATACCAGTTGTAGAGTGCACCTGCAGTGCGTGAAGCGTGTGTGTGAGAGAGGAGAGTGCAAGCATGAGAGGGTGAGGCGCAAGGGAGACAATATGTGGTGGAGCTCTCAGAGCCAATACCCTCTAGCCCCTTATTCTCTATATGTACATAGGAATAAGAAGAGGGTTAGTGTGACTGGTCAATGTCAGTGGGCAGCCGGGCACTGGGCACCTAGCCCGGGGTGTGAGGCACATCGCCTTTACCCCAACAATACGCACTCAACCATAGCTGTGAAGACTGCCCTGTACTCAGCCTCACAAGTAGAAGTGGCCACAGTAGGTTGCTTCTTGCTCAACCATGATATACATAAACTGCCAAACATGAAACAAAAACCACTTGTGGACACTCGCGTGTCAAAACAACTAGCCCAATCTGAGTCCGAAAAAGCATGTAAGTCTGGCGAAAATGATCCCTCCCTTGGGATAAAACAAGACAAGATGTAAAGTGCCACTCAAGTAGCGAAAAATCCTCTTAATAGCCTGCCAATGCCTAGACCTTGGGCTATGCATAAATTGTTACCATATACATGTGGTAGTGATGTGTGCGAACACACTTAGGACCTCTGGGGAATTTTTATCCTCTTTAGGAGATTTTTTCCCCCGAGCATTGTATATACGCCCATTCATTCTAGAGCTATCTATCTTTCCATTGCACACTAAGTAATACACTCTCTGTTGTGTGCCCTGAGCTTCCTTCGTCTTCTCTAAGATGCGCGTGTTTCCCTGCAACCCTAATTCCAACAATTGGTATCAGAGCACGTTGCGTCCTCTCGGGCTTAGTCGCCAGCAGATCTAGCACACGCCTGCTCACTTTCTCCGATTTCTGTGAGCTTTGGTGAGCGTTCGAAGGTAGACAAATTTTTTGGGTGTACTCGTAGAGCTCAATCTGCTCAAATTTCTCATTCGGGCTCGTTTCGGCCTTCGTTTCGACTACAGGCAGTATTGCACAGGCTATTTCATCATTTTGTGCATCATTTTTGTCAGTGCTGTTTTCTCCATAATAGGTCCCTTACAGTCTTCTACGGTTTGTGCTATATAGCATGTGTTGTTCCCGCTTCGTTTCTCCTCTTTTCAGGCAGTTTTCACACAGGTGCATCATTTAACATGATTGACAACAACACAGACGTGTTCAAGATGTTTGCTGCTGAGGACAGATTGGATGGGGACAATTACCCTATGTGGGCTTACATGATGCAACATGTTCTTGTGTCAAAGGGCATCTGGAATATTGTGCAGGGCATTGATGTACGTCCTGGTTCTAAGGATGTAGGCGATGTTGAGGATGGTGCAGGTCTTGCTGCAAGGATTGCTGTTGTTAGAGTTGTTTTGCCTATGGTAGAACAAGCTCGTTGGGATGTAAAGGATGTGCAAGCTCATGCTTTGATTGCGTTGTCTATAAAGCACACCATTACTCCTCACATTTGTTCAGCAAAATCTGCAAAACAAGCTTGGGATATTCTGGCTGGTCTTTATGCAAGTTGCAATGAGGCAAAAATTGCATTGCTACATAAAGAACTGGAGTCGAAGATTATGCATGAGGAAGATGATATGGACACTTTCCTTGCTGGTGTCAAGCATATCAATGAGCAGCTTATTTTTGCAGGTGAAGTCATTTTAGACAGTTCCCTTTTGCAGACTGTTCTTGATGCCTTGCCAGACTCATATCAGACTTTTGCTAGTACTCGGAGACTCATGACCCAAGGAAATCCTAAAGTTGTCAAGTTTGATGCATTGTGCACATTGTTGTTGCAAGAGTGACTTTACAAAAAAAAAACAGGACTAGACATCGTGCAGTTGAACAGGCTTTTATTGTTGCTCAAAGAAAGTGTGGTAACATCAATGCAACCACTCCTTATGGTTCTTCTGCGAGTGGAAAATCACCCGTTCCTAATGCTTCTATTGGCAACAATTTGTCTGGAAATTCTGGTGATAAGGGCAAAAAGAAGATGCGTTGCCATTATTGTAAAGCTAATGATCACTTGATCGAGCGGTGTCCTAAATTGAAGGCCAAAGAGGCTAAGAAGAAAGAGGGTGATTCCACTACAAACACAACTATTATTGAGTCTTCTGTGAAAGGAGACTGTGATGATGATGTTGATGTAGGATGGGGATTTTAGTGTAGTGTACCTATAATCCTGCTGTCCATGATGCATGCATATCAGTTGCTGTAGATTCACGTGTATGGTATTTTGACAGTGGTGCTACAAAGCACATTACCTCACATCGTGATTTGTTCACCTCTCTTGAGTCTGTCCCTCATGGGAATTTAGTTACTTGTGCCAACAATGCCTCTTATTAGATTCAGGGAGTTGGAAAGATTGTGCTTATTGTTGCAAATGGCAGTTCTTTCACACTTGTTGATGCACTTTATGTACATGGGATCAAGAAGAATCTTTTGTCTGTATCTGCACTTGCTAGAATTGGTCTTGTAGTCAAATTTGTGGATGAGAGACGTACTGTACATGATCTCACTTTCAGTGATGAAATTGTTGCATCTGAAATTTTATGCCGTGTGCTGGA
Organism: Adiantum capillus-veneris; assembly: GCF_014529385.1. Lineage (NCBI taxonomy): Eukaryota > Viridiplantae > Streptophyta > Polypodiopsida > Polypodiales > Pteridaceae > Adiantum > Adiantum capillus-veneris. The sequence continues at coordinate 49,867,270 of NC_140937.1, forward strand.
TAAGCTCACTTTGTATGACAAGTGTGGGCAGAATTTTTGTAAATGCAGTTGTGGATTCAAAGGCTATTTCATATGCAAAACTTTGACATGCACGTTTTGGTCATCTGAATTTTGTCAGTTTGCTGCGTTTGCAAAATTCTGACATGGTTGCTTCTTTGCCGCCTCTTGAAGCACCCGTCAAACACGTTTGTGAAGGCTGTATTTCTGGTAAGATGCAATGTTCTAAGTTTCCAAAGGATGGTTCAATTAGGGCCACATGCAGGTTGCAGCTTGTGCATAGTGATGTTTGTGGGCCCATGCAAACTCCTCCTATCAATCTTCCATAGTAGAGTGACAAGCTCTACTTGGTGCTTGGAAGACGTCGTCTCCACAAACTTGATTTTAAGCATGCATACTACTTCACATTTGTGCATAATAAAGAAAAAGAGAGTCTTATAAGACAAAAACTTTGTTCATTTTAAACATTTGTACATTTGCTTACTCTAGGGAAGTATTGTAAGCATTGACAAGGTTTAGGTTATCCTTTAATTGTATGCCTTGCATCCATCTAGCATCTTCAAAAGGATAATTTTTAAACTTAATAAGATACCGTTGGATAGTCTTACCGCCTCTTAATACCTTGTCTTCATGTCGGAGAATGGACTTGGGGTGCAACACCTCTTCTTGGTCCTCGATCTCCGGTGGGTCTTCAATAGTTGGTTCTTGAGGTGGCTCTCCTTTGTAAGGATTTAGTAGGCTCACATGGAAAGCATTGTGTATGAGCCAATGGCTGGGAAACTTGAGCTGATAGGCCATCTCATTGATTGGTCTAAGAATCTGGAAGGGACCATAATACCTTTTTGCTAACTTAGCATAGTACTTTTGGTGTTCCGTAGGATTCTTGCCCATCGTGTGCCTTAATCAAGCCTTGGGAAATTTAAGCAAGACCCAATCATTTTCTTTAAAGACTTGGGCTCTTCTGTGCTTATGAACAGCAGCCTTTTGCCTTTGCTGTGAGATAGAGATAGCATCCTTAATCTTTTGGAAAGATTCTTGTAGGTATCGGCTATACTCATCTGCAACGAAGATCTTCCCTTGTACCTTAAGTAGCAGGGGACTTTTAGAACTTTCCTCAATTACCTCAAAAGGTGTTTTTCTCGTGAAGGTATGTACAATATTATTGTAGGCATACTCCACTAAGCGTAAGTACTTCTCCCATTGGGACCTTTGATCTACTTCCATTACATAGGCTTTTAGTAGATCAATAATTGTTAGGTTAGCTATTTCACTTTGGCCATCCGTTTGCGGGTGATAGGCCGAAGAGAAGTTTAGCCTTGTCTCTAAATTCTCAAAGAGACCCTTTCAAAATTACTGGTCATTCTAGGATCTCTATCCGATACTATGGACATTGGCAAGCCATGGTACTTGAAGATTTGTGATATGAAGAGGGTTGCCATTTGATGGGCTTTGATAGTCTTTTTGACAGGCATAAAATGAGCTTGTTTGCTGAACCTGTCTACTATCATCCATATTCCCGTATTCCCATGGATAGACTTGGGCAATCCAAAGATAAAATCCATGGATATGCTCTCCCATGGTGAATTAGGGATTAGCAATGGTTGAAGCAATCCAAGTTGCTTCCCTCTATCAAACTTTGTCTTTTGGCATACCACACATTTAGAAACATATTCTTGTATGTTTTCTTTCATGGCAGGCCAATATAAATATGTTTGCTTTCATGGTAGGCCAATAGAAATATGTTTCAATCCCTTTTAAGGTAGACCCGAATCCCTCTATGCCCCGCATAAGGAGGAGCATGAGATTCATACATTACTTTCTCACGTAGCGAGTTAGTAACGCATAGTCTATTGCCATAGAGAAGATAACCATCTTGTAAAGTTAATGGTTCCTTTTTCTTACCTAGTGCAAGGGCTGAAATCACATCTCTAAAATTGGGATAAATAGCGTACTCATCTATCATAGAAGATAGATCATTGTGAGTTGCTATGGAAACCGCATTCACTCTCGGCCTCTCGAGAGTGCATTGGCTACTTGATTATGCTTGCCAGCAATGTGGGCAATATGAAAATGAAATTGCGAAAGGAAATTTGTCCACCTCATTTGTTTGTCAGAGAGCTTGGTCTGCGTCATGAAGTACTTAAGGCTTTGGTGATCCGTCCGCAGAATGAAAGGAGTCTCGAGCAAAATAGTGCTTCCATGAGTCTAAGGCATGTAGAATTGCAAGGAGTTCCTTTTCATATATGCCTAGAGCTTGCTCAAGAGGGTCAAGCCTTCGACTTTCATAGGCTATGGCATGCCCTTCTTGGAGCAAGAAAGCTCCAAGGCAATCACCACAAGCGTCACATTCGACCTCAAATGGATTTGAGAGATCCGGCAGTGTAAGCACAGGTTGAGAGATAAGCTTTTCGAAAGCATTGTTCTCCTTGGTAGACCATGTACACCTAGTGTTTTTCTTTGTTAGGTCATGTAATGGTCCCGCAATTTGTGAGAACTTTTCTATGAAGCATCTATAGTATGCCCACATACCTATAAAGCTTCTTAGTTCATGAAGATTCCTTGGATTAGGTCATCGTTTTATTACCTCTAACTTTGATGGATCCATTTGGATGCCATCTTGAGAGATAATGTGACCTGAATATTGAATTTCTTGTAATTTTCTTTCGATTAATATAAAGTTTATTCTCTCTTAAGACTTGAAATATTACCTAGAGGTATTGCTTGTGTTCGTCTAGTGAATTAGAGTAGATGATAATATCATCAAAGAACACTCTAGTAAAGGTTCGCGAGATCGAAATAGCTTCTCCATCAGGTTGAATGTGGCTGGTGCATTGGTCAAGCCAAAGGGCATGACGATGTATTCATAAACACCAAATGTAGTGCAAAATGTGGTCTTTACAATGTCTTGATCAACTATCCTTATTTGATGGTAGACACTTTTTAGGTCAATCCTACTGAAGTAGCTCAACCCTTGTAGCTTATCAAATAGGTCTTCTATCCGTGGAATGGGAAACCTATTCTTGATAGTGATCCTATTTAGTGCTCTATAGTCGACACACATACGATATGTGCCGTCTTTCTTTTGCACTAATAACACGGGCGAGCAAAATGGAGATGAGCTAGGCCTAACCATGCCCTTCTCAACTAACTCATGCACTTGCCGCATAATCTCCCCTTGTTGAGCTTGGGAAACTCTATAAGGAGGTTTATTAGGCGGCGAACTCCCTGGAAGAAGTTCAATTGCATGGTCATCATTGCCTCGTTAGGAGGTAGTTCACAAGAGATGTCGTCATTAAAGACATCTTGAAATCCCTTGAAAAAATTGGATAACTCTAATTCCTTGTGATTGTTTATATTTTCTTTTGCTAAAGTATTAGGTTCATTTTAAAAATCTTTAACAAAAATCATGTACACGGAAATAGAGCTCTTTATTGACTTATTGAAAGCTTGCGTATGTACAATGGGTATGGTGTTACCCATCTCTTTGGAATCTATGTACATATCTTTTTCCCTGAACCTAAAGTAGATTTTCCTTTAAGGGAATTTAACATTGGCAGCCATGCGATCAAACCATGGTGCCCCTAGGATTACATCCTTGTGCTAGAGGGGAGAGATAAAGAAGTCCTCTTTGTCCACATAGCTTTGGACATGGAGCCTCAATTTCCCAATTAAGGGAGTGACTGAAGCTTCTTGCCCCTTGAAAGCACCATCCGCGGGTAGGACATCTCCCATCTCATAGGCTTGGATGCCTAGCTTGGTGGCCAACTCTGTGGATATGAAATTGTGAGTAGAACCATGGTCAAAGAGAATAAAAGCATCATGTTCTCTTACCTTTCCCCAAGCATGGCATAGAGGAGATCCTTTGTGGTGAGCTTCCTCTTCTTGGATTTCAACCAAGGTAGCTCTAGGAGGCTCATGGTGGGTGTTATTTTGGGGGCAAGCACGATATGCATGCCCTTGCTCGCCGCATTTGAAACAACCGTTATCCTTGCGATAACGTCAAGCTCTTCAGGAGAGAGTTTGTTTTTGCCTCTGTAAACTCCCTTCTCCTTAACTTTGTTGTTATTGGAATTGCCCTTAGGAGACTTTTGGACATTGTCCTTCCCCTTAGGCTCATTGGAACCCTTGTTTTCCATGGGCTTAAGATTTCTCTTAGCCCCTATTTGGAAATTAATTTGTGAAGCCACCATTGTATGGTATATGACTGCAGATATGGTGCGTGGCCTTTGGGAGTTGACATACTCCGCCATTTCTTCAGTTAAGCCCGCACAAAATTTTTGTTTTTGCTCTCCAAAATCCATCTTTTTGAAGACAGTGGCTTTGAGATGTAAGTCCCAAAACTTGTCTACATATTTATGAATGGATTCATAGGGAGAGAGCTTCAAGCTTCGCCATTGAGTGAGTACTTTGTCTTTGGCATCGGTGGCCAAAAACTGCTTCATAATGGAAGCTCTTAAAGCTTTCCATGTTCGTGGGGCTTCACCGTTTTCCTGTAGGCTAGACCACCATTGCTTGGCGGACTTTTGAAAATGCATAGCTACATGGCATAGCTTAGAGGAGTCTGTGAAGCCCTCATCTCCAAACGCCGCATCGAATTGTTGGATGAAAGCCAAGACTTTGTCCGTAGCACCAAAGGTGCCATCGTAGGTAAGGAAAGAGATGCTCTTTCCTCCCTCTTTGAACTTCCTGAGCTTGGACGACCTCTTCCACGCGGCATAGGATTTCCTATGGTCCTTCTTATTTATGGTTCAAAAGTTGCACCATCACTTTCTTCATAAGATGAAGAATTTGAGGAAGATGGAGAAGAGGGTGACCTCTTTCTTGCCTTGGTCCTCTTTGTCCGCAGCATCACTTTCTTCATAAGAGGAAGAGGATGGAGAGGAGGGTGACCTCTTTCTCGCCTTTTTCTTCTCTTGTTTTGCATCATCCCTCTTTGAATGATGGTGTGGAGAAGTGTGCGATGGTCTTCTTCGTTTAGGAGGTGATGGAGAGCGTTTTGCCCGCCGTCTTCGTGGAGCCATCTCTGCCGAGGTGGCAGGAGACTCACTTCTTTCTCGTTCCTTTGGTGGGGGTTCTTGAGTTCTCCTTTGGGAAGGAGATGCATCATCAAGAAGTAAATTTTTGAGCCCTTCGTATGGATCCTCTTCTTCTTCCCAAATCGGAGAGAGGCCTCTTTTGGAAGTCTCACAAGGAGGCTTCCTAGGTACTCTCTCTCGTCATGGTGGGGAGTTTGGAGAATCCCATGAGCACGAAGCTGCCGTTGCACTTCACTTTGGAGGGATGGATTGCCCATGGCTTGTTGAAGCCTAGAAACAAGGTAGTTAACAAGCATAGGGGCATCATTAGTAGCCTGCTCAAGTAGCAAAATCAAAGCTATCAACATTAATTTCAATCTCTTTACTATTTTCAGCCATTCTAACAACTTTTAGGTGTAATATTTTTTAGGTGTACTTTGGCACTTCAAGCCCTAGTTGCTACTCCTCTTTACCCCTTTAGAAAAGCAATCAAGCTACTGTACCTGTGGCTCGAATATCATTAATTGCAAGGAATAGAAGTGAGGGCCTTTCAACACCAAAATAGCACTGGCTCCTGTCAAGCTTCTAATAGCTCAATAGTAATTAAGCCGTAGGCAAGCCCCATAAGACTCCACTATTAAGACCATAGGTCTCGACGGTGATGCCCCGTTATCTGCACGAAGGCAGCCACACTGCAAGGCTGAAAAATCCCTATTCTACTTACTCAATTGCAATAAATTATACCGACCATTTATAGCTAGCTTGAGGACCTCCCTTCTGGAGCAAGAAAAGAGAAACCTTGTGCTATGATACCAATATAACATTTAATGGCCTAGTAACTTGTGTGTAGAGAAAAATAACATGAACATAGTGAGCATTTCATTAGAATAGATTCCTAATGAGCATATCAAGAGTGCTTGGATGGAGAGAGCAACAAAAGCATAACACCTAGTTAGATAGGCATGAACAATACTTCAAAAGAGAGAGAAATTAAGCTATTGACAACAGTTGAGGACCGGATTTCCGGTCCCCCCTCCAAAAGGCTTTGTATTATAGGTTTCCCCCATCAAGGGAGACATTTTACAATACAATTCTTTGTGTTCCTTTGATAACTAGCTAGTGCAACGAAGATGGAAACTTCAAGCACTAAGCAAACACTTATAAAACACAACATCAATTCCCTCACGGTCTAAGATATCTAACTCTCTCGATTAAGTGGAGTGGGCATACTCATGATTGAGGGGTTAGAGTTGTCCTCTAATGGTGTGCTTGTGTGTGTGTAGGTTTAAGAAGACTTGAGCTTAATTTGATTATGTGTGCTTGATTTGGACACCATGATTGGCATGGTTGGGGTGGCCGACTTGAATGCAATCTTGTGTGCTTAATCGTCAATGCATGTAATTAGAGTTGTGCTTGAGAGACTCCAAGATTAGTGTGTTTCACTTCCTTGCTTGATGTGTGTAGATGGTTGCTTGAATTGATGCTTGATGTGCGATTAGCATTAGTTGTTTGGGATGATTTCTATTTGCATTGGAGGATGCACGCTCTTGAATCCTCTCAATCTTTACATCCGATGACGCTCTCGCACATTCTTTGTGTGATGCCTCCAAGCCCTAGCCGGGTCATGATCTCTCTCTCTCCTGATTGATAGATTTGTGCGATATTGCCTATGCTATGGCGAGCCTCCAACCCTTGCAGCTTATCAAACAGATCTTCTGCCCGAGGCACGGGAAATTTGTTTTTGATAGTGATATGGTTTAGTGCTCGATAATCCACACACATACGGTATGTACAATCTTTCTTTTGCACTAAAAGGACCGGGGAACAAAAGGGAGAGGAGCTAGGCCTCACCATCCCTTTGTCGACCAATTCTTGTACTTGCCTCATAATCTCCTCTTGTTGAGCTTGGGAAACTTGATAAGGGGGCTTGTTAGGTGGTGAGCTTCCTGGTAAGAGCTCAATTCGATGGTCATCATCCCCTTGTTTTGGAGGTAAGTCCATAGGGATATCATTGATGAAAACATCTTGGAATCCATTTAGAAAAGTAGACAAGTCTAACCCTTCTTGATTCCTACCATTTTCATTTGATAAATCATTAGTGTCATTAGTGGATTCTTTGACAAAAATCATGTATTGACTTATCAAAAGCTGGTGAATTTACAAGTGGTATAGTACGACCAGGCTCATTAGCATCTATATACATGCTCTTTCCTTTGTAGGTGAAAGTCTTCATTGTCTACATAGCTTTAGACATTAAGCCTCAACTTCCCAATCAAGGGAGTAACGGAGGCTTGCTGTCCCTTGAAAGTTGTGTCAGCCGTTACAATATCTCTCATCTCAAGAGCATGAATGCCCAACTTGGTGGCCAACTTCATTGATATGAAATTATGAGTAGATCTAGGGTCAAACAAGATGAAGGCATCATGCTGCTCCCTTACCTTTCCCCAAGCATAGGAGAGAGATGATCCTTTACAAAGAGCATCCTCTTTTGGAGCTTCAATGGTGGAAGCTCTAGGAGTCTCATTACGAGCATTTTTCTTGGGGCAAGAACGATAGCCATGTCCTTGCTCCCCACACTCAAAACACTTATGGTCCTTGCGAAAAGCTTCAAGCTCTTCATGAGAGAGTTTTTTTTTACCTTTTTAAACTCCCCTCTCATTGGATCTATTATTGTTGTTGTAGGAAGTGCCTTGGAAAGAATTTTGGGCATCGGTTTTCCCCTGTGCATCTTTTTGTCTTTGTTTACAAGACATTCCATCTAGCCCCTTGTTTGCAATTGATGCGGGAAGCAACCATGGTGTGGTGGATTACTTGGGTGATAGAACCAGGCCGTTGGGAGTTGATATACTCGGCCATTTTTTCGAGTAATCCCACAATTTTTTTTTGCTTTTGCTCGGTGAAGTCTATCTTTTGGAAGATACTGCCTTGAGATATAACCCAAAACTTGTCCACATATTTGTGAATAGACTTATGTGAGAGAAGCTTCAAACTGTGCCATTTGGTAAGTACTTTATCCTTTGCATTGCTTGCAAGGAATTGCTTCATGATGGAAACTCATAGAGTTTTTCATGTCTTTGGGGCTTCACCGTTGCCATGAAGGCTAGCCCATCATTGACGAGCCAATTTTTGGAAGTGGATAGCTACATGGCATAGTCTGGAGGACTCCGTGAAGCCCTCGTCTCCAAAGGCCGCATCAAAATTGCTGGATGAAGGCCAATACTTTGTTAAGTTACCAAAAGTGTCATCATTGTTGAGAAAACAGATACTCTTTCCTCCTTCTTTGAACTTCTTGAGCTTTTGTGATCTTTGCCATGCAGGGTATGATTTGCGATGTCCTCCCCTCTTGTATTCTCTAGGAGAATAGCCATAGCTTTTTTCGGGAGAGGAGGAAGGTGAAGAAGAAGGAGAAAAGGGTGACCTCTTTCTTGACCTTTTCTTCCTTTGTTTCCTCTCTTTCCTTTTGGAGTGTCGAGGAGAAGGACTGTGTGTTGATAGTTTCCTCATGGGAGGAGTTGACGATCGTCTAAATCACCGCCTTCGTGGATCCACATCTTCAAAGGAACTTAGGGTTTCATTACTTTCTTGTTCTTCGGATTTCTCCTCTCGTATGGGAGAGAGTCTTCTTTTGGGGGTCTCATCAAGAGGCCTCCTAAGCTCTCTCTCCTCTTGGAAAGGAAGGGAAATTCCATAAGCACAAAGTTTTTGAGTAACATTGGCTTGCAAAGTAGGGTTGCCCATAGCTTGATGCAACCTAGTAAAAAGATACTTGATAAACATGGGGCATCATCATTAGCATCTTCATGTGCAAAATCAAAGTTATCAATGTTCATTCTACTCTCTTGGTTATTGTCAGTCACGCTAATTATACTTATGTGTTTACTTACTGTATTCTTTGGCAATTCAAAACCTTAGTTGCTACTCCTCTTAGCCTTTGAAAATAAGCACTTAAGTATCTACACCCACAGATTGAATTAATTAATTATAGAGAGTAGTGGGGTGGGTCTATCATAGAAGAATTGCCTAGGGATAGCTCCTTTTGGACTTCTTATGTCTCAATAATGGTAAAGCCATAGGCAAGTCTAAAAAGACCCCATTATTAAGACCAAAGCTCCTGAGGTGTGCACCATATCCCACATAGTGGGCTCAACAAAATTGACAATAGATCCCAGTCCCACTTACCCTAATATAATTAAAAAAATCAACCATTAATAGGCTACTTAAGGACATCTCTTCTTAAGCAAGAAAAGAGAATGTTAACTGAGTCAACGTCAGTTAACAGAAGCTGCTAAAGACCGAAGACGTACGAATGTCGTCCCCTGCATACATTGGCACGTGAGAAACAAGTGCTTTGTATGGCTCAAGAAGAGGATCGTATTATTCGTGCATGGGATACATAGACTGTAAAGCTTGCTTTTGCAGTGAAGAATGCTCACACAAAGAGAGTAAGAGGGTTGTAGATAAAGCATCAGAGTCTGTGGCTTACAAAGTAGCCAACGCTTCCTCGTATGGTTGTATACATGTCTAGGACACATGTCTTATTAAGAATGGAGATTATTTAAGCCTTGTTATGGAGGAAGAAACCAAAACTTGACTTACGTTCCTTTTGGCATGCTCAATGAAAATGTATTCATCTGTGACTAATGATACCACCCTGGCTAGTGCACAAAAAATTCATCTTAGAGGTGGAACAACCAAGAGAAGTTATTCCACAAATGGTGAAGTATTGGATAAGTACACAAGAAGGAAAAAGTTTAAGAAATCAAGCCCAAAAAGCTAAGAGCAAAAATCCAAATTCCCCATAACAGTGGCTACTAGTAACGCCTTCTATTTTTTTGAGCCGTGCTAGATTTTTTGTACTGAAAGTATGGTCAACAATGTATTTGTTTCTACTATCGCAATCATGTTCAAATGGGTTGCCAATACTCTATTAGGTACCCACTCTACTTGGATTGGAGTGGCCATATGAGGTGTTGATGAGTTGTTCACAAAAAAAAAGAGATCTAGAGAGAGGGGAGGGAGGGGAATACAATGGGGAGAGAGAGAGCGGGGGGTGAGGGAGGGGGGGGGGGGATGGGGGGGGGGGGGAGAGAGAGAGAGAGAGAGAGAGAGAGAGAGAGAGAGAGAGAGAGAGAAGGGGGGGGAGAGGAATATATATATGTGTGTGTGTGTGTGTGTATATATATATATATATATATATATATATATATATATATATATATATGAGTCTTACAAGATGGCGAGCGAGTTTTTTCGAGCGACAAAAGAAACGAGCGAGTCCTTCCGTGAAGTTAGTTGTGAATTAGAGAGATTTTGAAAAGTGATAAGGGAAAAGAGATGGTAGTAGAGTATGACAAAGAAGTAGAGATGGTAGTATAGTATGACAAAGTAGTAGAGATGGTCCTATGTCTAAGTGTAAGTGGCTATCATCCCCCTCATCCACACATGGAGCCACCTCGCACACTATGTGAAAAGGCACAAGCTTCAAAGTACCCTTGAGTTTGTGGAAATTCTCAATATATCCCTCAAATTTCAGAAATTCCCAATATACCCTTGCATCATTTTGGGATATATTTGCCCCAATTTTTACATAGTCTAATGTTTAAGACAATGGAGATCTATTTTAGTGTCTTAGACGAAATTTTTCACCAATAAGCTCACCACCAATAGAGGCATTTGCGTCAAAAAATGATGAACGATTTCATTTGAAGAGGCCTCAATACCATTTAAAATCCTAAATCTATCATCTTTTATTGAGGAGAATCAATCATCCTATGAAGTGTTGCAAAAGAAAAGATTTTAGAGATGTTTGTAGTTAATCAATGCTATTTTGGTAATTTCGGCACAATTGAAGTTCATTTTGGGAATTTTTGGCCAAATGTGAGGGATTCGTTGGGAATTTTTTAAATTTGAGGAGTATTTTGGGTTTTTATCCCCTATAAAAAACAGCTCCTAGGCATGTTGGCGATGTTGGACAACTGATGTTGTGGACGCGTTTTGATAGATGTCCATAATTTTGAATATGCCTAAGAGCTTTTTTCTAATATAAATGTGATCACTTGAATTTTTCATTAGTGGTAGTGGCACCTACTCATGCTGGACCGATCGACACCATCGTGGCTTGGTTTGGATTATGATCACTAAGGTCATATGAACGCATGCTTAAGTTGATAATGTTTAAAAATAACATGACCTTCGGATCTAATTAAGAACCTACTGGAACCAGTCCGCGTTCCGCGGACTGGTTTCGACATGTTTCACAAGAGGTAGAGACCGGTGTCAATGCTGCAAACATTCGTTGCTTTGTCCACAGTGAGCATTGTGCTGAGGTTCATCAATCGAGCCTGCTCACCATGGTTGCTATGGCCGCAACTTCAGCTACGTCATCCTCTACCTCGGCCATGGCTGTGAAATGCGCCTCTCCTTCTCCTGCATCCACCACTACAACTATGCCTGCTAAATTAGGTTACTCACGGCGGCTCATCATATCGGGTCTCGTCTGCACCCCCCTTCTATTGCAACAACAAGCAGCTATGGTGAAGGAAATTCCTCTCTTCGGCATCAGGAAAAGGAACAAGCAGAGAAAGAAGTTGTGAAGGAGGTGAAGGAGCTTGTCAAGGAAGGCGAGCAGCTTGTGAAAGAAGGAGAGAAGGAGATCAGCAGTACCCGCAACTCCTACGGCCTGGTAGGCAGGGGGCGTGCTATCAATGAAGGGCTTTGATGCAACTGCTACCGCTGTTGGGGCAACCACGCTTCCTTTGTTGTTACATGTTTGGTCAGTGAGTCATAAACCCTCTAATTTTTCATGTAGTCTGATCAACTCTATTGTCCGTCAAGGGCTCACAACATTAAGTTTGTGCATATGTTCAGTTTTTCTTGTGCTTATATGTGTTGGTCTTCTTCCCAATATCATGTGTTATTGTGCGTAGCGATCTGTTAGCATGTGGGTAGTAGCAGGAACTTCTGTAAGCTGAGGAAGATTGCAAAGTGGGGGTGTCTTTCTATTTTATGCTGCAATGGTAGTCTTAGCATGCATTCATTTCGGCCATCTGTGTATTGGATGGGGATGCCGCAAGGAATCACATGAGGGAGTGGTTGTGTGTGTTATCAGTGACAAAATAGAAAGACTATGGTAAAATTATTTACAAGTCTTGCCTGGAATCTCTAAATCACTTTTACTTACATTGTAACAACTCCTACAGGTTTTTCAAAGACTACCTCCTTCTTTATATTAATCTCTGTGTATCAACATTAATAAAACCAAATCCTTTCCATGTTTGCTCTGTCCAATTTAGTGAGTTCTACAAAGGCCGATTTGAGAGAGAGAGAGAGAGAGAGAGAGAGAGAGAGAGAGAGAGAGAGAGAGAGAGAGAGAGAGAGAGAGAGAGAGAGAGAGAGAGAGAGAGAGAGAGAGAGAGAGAGAGAGATGGCTTTCATCCGGTAGGCATGCGGGCAAGGGAGATTCAAGAAATCTTTTTGTAACTTCGTTGAGAGAGAGAGAGAGAGAGAGAGAGAGAGAGAGAGAGAGAGAGAGAGAGAGAGAGAGAGAGAGAGAGAGAGAGAGACCTTATCTCTAGCCTTATCTCTAGGTTCTATTTAATGAGCGAATTTTCACTCATTTCCTCACACTGTAGAAACGTGATGGTGGTGTCTACATCGACTTTCGTGGCTTTTTCACGCAAATGCCTCGAGTCCCACTGTTAGAAAAGTAAAAACCGAGTTCTAGTGTATTTTAAGCAGATGAAATTATAAAATCCCAGTTTTGATGACTCACTTTTGGCGTGCTGATGAGGCCCTTCTTTGAGTCCTGCTATATACTAAACAGAGGAGTACAAGAGAATAATCCTCTAGGGGGAGTTCCATCAATGACTTTCCACTTTGTAGATGACGCCGACCATATAGTAGGACCAACACCTAGAACTTGGGTAGTGGTAGAGGGCACTGACCTACAACCATCTGAAGTTGCGATGTTGTGGCACAATTGGTTTGTTCTTAAAGACACTGATATAAGCATAGAGTGCAACCACAATGTTAGAGTTGGTGGATCTGTGCTTAGTGTCAAGTTTAGGGATGGTGAGGAGGTTAGACGGAGATGAAAATAACAAGGGATTCTTAAAACAAAATTGCACAAGGAAGAAGCATGCATGCCACATTGGTGCGGGAGGTACTCGTGGTCCCCCATGCATCACATGCGTTCCATGTCAATATAATTGGTTCATTGGAGAAAGGGGTAGGTTTTGAAGATCATGAGATTTTGAAGCCTCCATTTCTTTGTGGTGCTTTTAGTGTACAGCCCTTTTGGGTTGAGGTGCTTGTTGAATCCATAATGACATGATTATTTTCTTCAATATACCTTGCACTCGCATCAATTTGTCAAGAATGTTGCCCATATTTGCTCGGAAATTGGTTTCGCTCAGTTTTCTTTGCTCATTGATTGGAAACCCCCTACACACACACACACACACACACACACACACACACACACACACACACACACACACACACACACACACACACACACACACACACACACACACACACACACACACAAAAGATGTCACGGGAAAAAAGAAAGCTTAGCTAATGAGCTTTACTGCTACATCTCTATTATGCCGCCCATCACATGATCACACAAACAGCTATCACAGTAGAAGCAAGTATTTGGCCGCTCTGCCAAAGGCATGATACGAGTCGCCAAGGCTACCCATACTCCCGAGTGTGGTGAGTACAATTAAAATATCCTCGTAGCTGATGACCATAACTACGGTATAGGAAAATCTTCTGAGGAGGTAGAAACTGGGCTAGCATATATAGCCGATCTGAAAAACCAGGCTTTATGGAATGCTCGATATAATAATATTTAGGCCCTAGACCCACTGCTTCAGTAAGCATTGCCAATCGGATATTATTTTTGAAATGTTCACGACCCCAAAGTGTCACTCTGGTCACTCGATCCCTGATATGTCCACCACTTTGTTTGAGAAACAGAAGTTCCTAGCTGCAGGAATAGATGCTGTTCATAACGGAGTAATGTTGCTCGACGTATTGATTCATTTGACATAAAGAGATGTGCTGTTGCTATGAAAAGAACCTGGTCATGACAGTTGGCCATAATACACCAAGGATGCAAAATAGATGAAGAATGCCAAACTCTGGAATGATACTCTATACTTGGGGCTTTATATTTGACCAACCATCTCTAATAAAAAACTTTTTTAGGAAAGTGTGCCTAATATGGTGGTGTTTCTCACATTTTAAAAGGTTTTTTTCACATTATTGTGCAGGTGGAAGCCTTACAGAGGGCATGGATAGCATGTATAAATACCTACTATATACCCGAGACCTGATACTGCTTACTAAATATGGGTCTAGTGACCTGGGTATGAATACGGGAATCATTGCTATTTAAATTTTACCTTGGGGTGATGTAGTCTGCCTGACTGGGCTTTACAATTAAATTGGTGAAAATCACTTACTTCTAAAGGTCATGCTAGGATAGCAGGTAAAAAATACCTAATGGGGTGTTTATACCCGACACCGTATTTAATCATGTCTAGTGAATAAAACCGGGCTTTTTATGGAAATATAGGCTATACCATTGTGGAGGTGACTGTCCGACTTGGCTTCTCAATATTTGGTCTCAGTACTAATCCTTAAATTTCTGTAAGCGTGGCTTATTGTCCTTCTTGCATCCTCTGCACGCCACCGCGTAGGGTTTTGTGGAAAGGCCGGCGATGACAGACTTCCCCGCCATGTTTTCTTGAGCAGTAGGGCTGATATTGTGGAAACTTACCCTCTAAACCTCTGGATTCTGCCTCCGGGCCTTAGGCTATGGAGGATACTGGTGTACGTGCCTGGACTGACATCCTCGATTGGGGGCTTAACCGGTCCAACTCAACTGCAGAGGAGCATCAACTATTTAAACTTGACTTCTAAGGTGAGTTATCATACTCACATAGCTGCGTCTCTGTTATCATTTTCCTGCGTGTGTTATTTCAAAAACTTTGTGTATTCCATCTACTGGTGGCTGTGGCTCAAGCGTGCCGAAAAAATCGGAGAAAGCCAGTGTGGAGGCGTCATCGTCTCCTAATCTTCAGATTAACAGAAAATTTCTGTCTTGCTCTAAGGAATTTCTTTATGTTAGGAAATAAGACATAGCTAAATAGATAATTGAGTAGATTACTTAATGGAGAGAGACAGATTTATATACACGAGATTATAGAGTAGAGAGAGAGAGAGAGTACACACGATATACGTGGTTCACCCAATGTGGGCTACGTCCATGGGAAAGCAGCCACTCAATGGCTTTAGTACTTCAAAACAAGAAGTAGTTTACAAAGGGATTATAACCTTAATGGAGCTCCCGCCTTGCTTCACTCTCACCACCTCACACTCACCTTGTTGCATCAACTTCACACTATGAAATGTGTGTAGAAATGGCCTCCTTTTATAGGCCAAAAGGGCTGCCCTCTCTTATGAGAGACAGCCATGTGTAGCCGCCCTTGTGCGAATAAGTCCAAATCGGACCCTCCAATCCGCCCATGTGTGGCCGCCCTTGAGAAGACAAGTCCTCTTTTGAATTCGGCCACCGGCCATTGACTTCCGACCACCGGCCACTGGCCATTGACTTCCAACCACCGACCATCGGCCATTGACTACCGGCCACCGGCCAACCGACCGGTTGTTTTCCGACCACTTTCCGGCCGTCGTCCGGCCATAATATTCCAGCGAAAAAGAATATTCCGGCGAACAAAAAGTCTCGGGGGCCTCCGCCCTCGAGGCCTTTAAAGTTGCCCCTGATTCTTGTCCGTGAAAATTTTGGTTTCCGATGAGTGATTTTCCTTCACGCACGATGGCT
This sequence comes from Adiantum capillus-veneris, assembly GCF_014529385.1. NCBI lineage: Eukaryota > Viridiplantae > Streptophyta > Polypodiopsida > Polypodiales > Pteridaceae > Adiantum > Adiantum capillus-veneris. The sequence continues at coordinate 49,883,137 of NC_140937.1, forward strand.
TCTCCTCATAATGGGGGCCTTACAAATGTGCGCTTTTACCACAGAAAATTACAAGGGTAAATCAGGCTCCATACTTAACAATCTCCCACTTGGAGACTGATCTCCAAACCAAACCTGTGACTGCTTTCCATTCTGGCTTCTTATCCTTGAATGCCGATTGAAGATGAGCAAAAGCTCAACCTCTCCTTGTTGACCACCTTTGTAAACATGTTTGCAAGATTTTCACTTGTATGCACCTTTCCTAGCTTTAGTTGTCCCTCTTCCAAAAGAGTGCGTATGAAGTGATATCTCACCTCAATGTGCTTTGTCCTTGAATGAAAGGCTGAGTTCTTCGCAAGATGGATAGCGCTTTGGCTATCACTGTACAAGACACAATTGCCTTGTTTGAATCCAAGCTCTTCTAAGAATCTGTGAAGCCACATAATTTCTTTGCTTGCCTCCGTCATTGCTACATACTCTGCTTCTGTGGTAGAAAGTGAAACCACTTTCTGCAGCTTTGAAGCCCAGCTTACTGCTGTGCCTCCAACCGTGAACACATAGCCAGTAGTGCTCCTTCGAGTATCTTTGTCACCTGCCATATCTGCATCAACATACCCTTCTAGAAAAATATCAGTTCCTCCAAAATACAAAGCATTTGTTGTTGTCCCTTTTAGATGCCTAAGTATCCACTTCACAGCTTGCCAATGCTCTTTACCTGGGTTGTCCATGAACCTACTCACAACTCCCACTGCATGTGCAATGTCTGGCCTTGTCTAGACCATAGCATACATTAGAGAACCTACCGCTGTAGCATATGGAACTTTAGACATATAGGCTATCTCCTCTTGTGTCTTTGGACACATATCCTTCGTTAGTTTAAAATGACCAGCCAAAGGTGTAGAAACTGGTTTTGCATTTTGCATTGCAAACCTTTCTAGTACCTTCTTGATGTAATCTTCTTGAGATAGCTTTATTGTCTTCTTCGTCCTGTCCCTTGATATTTTCATACCAAGTATCCTCTTTGCAGCACCTAAATCTTTCATTGAAAAAGATTTGGACAGCTCCTCTTTTAGGTCTTTGATGTCCTGCATGTTAGCACTTGCAATCAACATGTCATCAACATACAACATTAGGATGATGAATTTCCCATCTCCTAAATTCTCCGTGTAGACGCAGTGATCCAAGTTGCATCTTGTGAATCCATGATCCAACATCCATCGATCAAACTTCAAGTACCATTGTCTTGATGCTTGCTTTAAACCATACAAGCTCTTCTTTAATCTGCAAACCATTTTCTCCTTACCTTTTACTTCATACCCCTTTGGTTGAAGCATGTAGATTTCCTCCTCTAAGTCACCGTGAGGGAATGCCGTATTTACATCCATTTGCTCGAGATTTAGATCATGAGCAGCCACAAGGCTTAAGACAAGCCTAATTGAGTTCATTTTTACAACAGGAGAAAATATTTCATTGAAGTCAATACCTTTCTTTTGAGAAAAACCTTTTACCACAAGCCTAGACTTGTACCTTTTCTTCCCACCTTCTTCTTCTTCAGCTTGTACACCCATTTGTTTTGATGTGCCCGCTTACCTTTAGGCAACTCAACCAACTCCCATGTTTGGTTGCGATGTAGTGAGTCCATCTCCACTTGCATGCTCTTCGTCCATTCTTCTTTGGATTCATGTTGCATAGCTTCTTCGTATGATTCCGGCTCTCCAGAATCTGAGATCAAGAGATGGTTGAAGGAAGGAACAAACCTTTCTGGAGGTCTACTTGCTCTTGTAGATCTTCGGGGAATAGGTTGAGGCTGCTCATTTGGTTGACGTTGTTGCACATTGTCACCGTTTGCAGTCCTTGAGTCTTCACCGTCCTCAAGCTCCATGTACTCATCACCTATTTCTTTTGTTTGTTTTCTTTCCAAGTAATCTTTGTACATATTTTGTTCATTAAAAATTACATCCCTACTCCTTAAGATTTTACTATCTTCAGGATTCCATGGGCGATACCCAAAGTCTCCTTCTCCATAGCCAATGAAGAAACACTTTTTGGACTTTGCATCTAACTTTGATCTTAGGCTTCTATCTATGTGCATGAAAGCCTCACACCCAAACACTTTGAGAAATGCATAATTCACCGGTTTACCTGTCCATGCCTCTTCTGAAACTCCCCCATCCAATGCCGTTGAGGGTGACCGATTGATTAAGTACACAGACGTACTTACAGCTTCCGTCCAAAGCTCAAGCGGTAGGCCTGCATGTAGCCGCATGCTTCGTGCTCGTTCCATGATTGTCCTGTTCATCCTTTCCGAAATCCCATTTTGTTGAGGTGTCCTTGGGGTTGTCCTTTGCCTCCGAATGCCATTGCTAGCACAAAAGATTTCAAACGCTTGGCTGCAATATTCGCCTCCATTGTCGGACCTGAGGCATTTAACCTTGGTACCTGTTTCATTCTCCACAAAGGCTTTCCACCTTTGAAATATGGAAAATACATCGGATTTATTCTTCATGACATAAACCCATGTTTTTCTAGTCGCATCGTCTATGAATGTTACATAGTACAATGAGCCACCAAGTGATGGTGTACTTGCAGGACCCCAAACATCAGAATGAACCAACTCAAGTTTTTTATTTTTTCTTTCATTTCCTGATTTTTGAAATTTTACCCTCTTTTGTTTACCATAAACACAATCTTCACAGAACTCTAAGTCCACTTCTTTCAAACCTGGTAGAAGCTTCTTTGTTTGAAGGATTTGCATTCCTTTGGCACTCATATGCCCAAGTCGGTAGTGCCACACCGCACTATCAACTTCTGTAGTTGCTGCACAAGTTGAAGGTTGCGTGCTAACAGTACACAAATAAAGTGTACCGACTTTTTCACCCTTGGCAACCACCAAAGATCTCTTTGAGATCTTCCACCGTTTGTTTCCGAATGCAATGTTGTGACCTTCATCGTCCAATTGTCCTGTAGAGATCAAATTTTTGCGAAGAGAAGGAACATGCCTAACATCTTTAAGCTTCCATTCATTTCTGTTAGCAGTTTTGACAGAAACTGTACCTTTGCAGACAATCTCACAAGCTTCATCATCTCCCAAGTATACATACCCAAAATTACCTTTGGAGTAGTCTTGGAAATGTTGCTTGTGTGGTGTCGCATGGAATGAAGCCCCGGAATCTACTATCCAGGAATTAGACACATTGTCTAATGAGAGAATTAGAGCATCTTGCTCTACTTTACCTGCCACATTGGCCTCCGATGTTGGCTTGTTGTCTTGAGACTCTGTCTCCTTCTTCTTCTTGGACCAGCAATCCTTCTTGACGTGGCCCTTCTTGCTGCAGTTCCAACATTCAAGAACTGACTTTGTGCGTGACTTGCTCCGCCTTGAGCGATCACGACCCTTTTGGTTTTTGAACCTCTCCTTAAGCCTTTCTCTTGTTTCCACTGATACTGCAGCACTTGATGATTCTCCTGTGCTTCTCCTTCGCATTTCCTCGCTTAGGAGAACACCCACAACATCATCAAACTTAAGAGTATTTGTGCCAGAGATAGAATTACTTACAGCCATCACAAGGCTGTCCCAACTATCCGGTAGAGATGATAGTATAAGGAGAGCTCGCACTTCGTCATCGAAATTGGTTTTCACTGATCGAAGTTGACTTATGTTTGTGTTAAAGTCATTTGGGTGTTCTGCAACTAAACCATTCTCTGCCATCTTTAGATTGAACAAGCGCTTCATAAGAAATACCTTATTGGATGCCGATGGTTTCTCGTAGAAGTCGTCAAGTGACTTCATCAAGTCCTCCGTGGTCTTCATCTCCGAAACATTGAAGGCCACCGTTGACGCTAAGCTTAACCGGATTGTTCCCAGTGCCTTTCGATCAAGGACAATCCATGCTTCATCTGCCATTGTTGCGGGCTTCTTCGCAAGACCGCCTAGTGGCAAATAGAGGTCCTTCTGGTAGAGATAGTCTTCAATCTGCATCTTCCAATGTTGGTAGTTTTTGCCATTGAACTTCTCAATCTTGAGCTTCCCTCCCTCCGCCATAACTCCCACTCAATTCAAGGAATCCTTTCCTTGAGATAATTTAGCTACGAGCAAACCTTGCTCTGATACCAGTTGTTAAGAAAATAACACGTAGCTAAATAAATTTTTGAGTAGATTACTTAATGGAGAGAGATAGATTTCACACACAAGAGATTATAGAGTAGAGAGAGAGAGAGAGAGAGAGAGTACACACGATATACGTGATTCACCCAATGTGGGCTACGTCCACAGGAAAGCAGCCACTCAATGGCTTTAGCACTTCAAAAGAAGAAGTAGTTTACAAAGGGATTAAACCCTTGATAGAGCTCCCGCCTTGCTTCACTCTCACCACCTCACACTCACCTTGTTGCATCAACTTCACACTATGAAATGTGTGTAGAAATGGCCTCCTTTTATAGGCCAAAAGGGCTGCCCTCTCTTATGAGAGACAGCCATGTGTAGGCGCCCTTGTGCGAATAAGTCCAAATCAAACCCTCCAATCCGCCCATGTGTGGCCGCCCTTGAGAAGACAAGTCCGCTTTTGAATTCGGCCACCGGCCACCGGCCATTGACTTCCGACCACCGGCCACTGGCCATTGACTTTCGACCACCGGCCATCGGCCATTGACTACCGGCCACCGGCCAACCGACCGGTTGTTTTCCGACCACTTTTCGGCCGCCGTCCGGCCATAATATTCCGGCGAAAAAGAATATTCCGGCGAACAAAAAGTCTCGGGGGGCTCCGCCCCCGAGGCCTTTAAAGTTGCCCCTGATTCTTGTCCGTGAAAATTTTGGTTTCCGGTGAGTGATTTTCCTTCACGCACGATGGCTTCTCCTCATAATGGGGGCCTTACAAATGTGCGCTTTTACCACAGAAAATTACAAGGGTAAATCAGGCTCCATACTTAACACTTTATACACTAAGTTGCTTTGCTGAGACTGTTTTCTGGAAATTTCTTAAAATAAACTTGTTAAATTATCTCCAGATACTGAGCTTTCATGTGAATGGTGTATGAGGAGATATATACGATTGGCTTGCTTTTATCATTTCTTGAGGGGTTTAGTCTGACTCTGTCGGAAATGGAATAAAATGACTTGAGCGTGTCTAAAGGCATGTTTATAGAGCGGACTGCATTTGAAAATGTAAAGCTAAGCTGGGTTTGATCAACTTGTTGATGTATGTATTGCTGGTCTTTACATAGAGCCAGATATTCACAAAGATCTAAAAAAATAAATAGGCTAAAAATGGTGTGCTTATAATGTCAGAAACTTATGTCTGCTATAAATACTAAGGAGTCGGAGTACTGTTATTTACATGAGCTGACCTCAGACTGAATAGACTCAGATTACAGGTATCGAATTTTGGAATAAAGAAACTTGTAATAAAGTAAAGGATGTTTTCTGATTTGCTTTCTTGTGTCAAACTGAAATTATCTCTAGAGTCTGGCATGTGTTATCCGTTTGACTGATGGTGCTTGTTTTCATAAAATAAACAAAAAAATACATAGATATAACCTAGCTCTGGAATCTGACTCTTACTGGTAAAGGAAGAAGCGTGGATGGCTCAAGATAAACTTAGAATTACCTCCTAAATCTTCAGGCTAACAAGATTTTTTTATGATTATGATACTTTGGGTTTAAAAAAACCAGGTAGGTAGACGGCTTTTTTTGCTCCGATGACTGTTCTTAAATTCAGAGGGAGAAAAGTATATGGAATGGGGTTTTTTTGCTTCAACTAAAGATGTTTTTTGCTTTGTAAACGTACTGGGAGACTAGCTCCGAAACATGGCTCTTCTTGGCATGAAGAATGCGGTAAATAAACCAGTATCTACTGGGTAATGTTTTGATGGAAATAAAATTATAAAAATGCAAGGAGACTGTCTAACTAGCTTTTTTCTGTATGTCCTATATAATTTTTTTTGGAAAAAAGCAGATTACCAGGTGTATGTCTTATCCTTTGACTGCATAAAAATGAGGATAAAGGACATGAAAGGTATATAGTGTTGACTCGGGTAATATTGTTACTCGAATGGGTAAGGTACTCATGAATGGTTTACTGCAGATCTGAAAATAACATGTCTTACACTAAATGAATGAGATTTATGTAAGTGGTTGGATTAGTTTGGTGACTTTGCTGAGGTAATTTCGGAAATAAGGACTTACCTAGAATTGAATCTATTACTAAAATCTGGTGTTTTTTTTAAAAAAAACCTACTTGAGAGGATTCAAAGGACATTCAAAACTGTTTTTTCTGGAAATAATGGCCAGGCATATTACTTTACAGTAGGGTATGATAGGTTTCGCATACCCGACTATAAAGATTAAATAAGGTTTTTTTAACTCAACTTTCTTTACTGGTAGCCTAGTGTACTGAAGAGGCTAAAAAGGTTATTCTGTGTGCTGGCTTCGGGTATGGTGCCCTTGATGCTGACTTCACATACCGGACTAATGTTAAATAAAATGCAAGTTTTCTAACTGGTTTTTTTCAGCATTGTCATAGAGGTAGGTTCTGATTAACCTATCACTTAGTTCAAAGAGGTGACATATTTCTGATGGCAGAAGTTCGGTCGAATCTTGGCTTCTCAATTCCTTTTTAACTTCTTCTGCTGGCTTCTTTTTCTCATTTAAATCATATAGGCACTTAGCCTTACCTAACATCTTACTAGTAAGTTTGATCTCAATACCACAAGGTAAAACATATAGTGACCTTAAGTGATCCTGGCTGGTTAAATATGATGTGTTTTATTGCAAAAGTTTTTTTCGGATTTAACTAAAAGGATACTCTGAATTCACAGATTACTTTAGTGTTACCACCCTAACTTCTGATAGTTGATAGGAAGGAATGCATGATATGGTGTTGAGCATGGCATACAGTTCCCTCTTGCTGGGCATAACTTGAGATTGGTAAAAAAAAATAATTTCCGGACCGAGTCTAAGTTGGCTCACTATGAATAAGTGGTCCAACATATTGTTGTATACATTTGTTAGCTGGAATATGGCAGCAGTAGGAATGACATAACATAAAAATAAGGAACTTTGGGAATAAGGGTTATGTTTGAGAAAAAATAAAACAAAATTTATGGCTACTCTATGGGATTGGGTACCGTCTGTATCAGATTGGCTGAGAAGCCAAGGATCTTCACTCTTACCAAGTTTTTTTTAAAAATCAATTATTCAAGTTAAGAACTATGTTTTTTTTATGGTGACATGGATAACAACTGGAATGCCCAGCATCACCTACGTACAGTCACGTGCTAACGAACTGTTTTCTTGTGGCTATGGGTGCAGGTGAGGGCTGCCTTCCTTAATTAAAACGTCCAGTTCTTAACAAATGGTGGATCTCGTAGTGTGATACAAGATTTCCCAGACATTGGGTTTAAGGATACTTAAGCTGTATTTTGTTATCTTCATTACCTTGTACATAATTTATTTTCAACTGCAAATAAATTACTATGTAAAGCCACTGTACTTTTCTAGAATTGTTGTCTGTGAACAGTTAGTGTTCGCTTGCGTATAATTTTATATATTTAGAACTGCTACACACATACACATATACATATGTATATGTATATACATATACCTATGTATATGTACATATACACAGACATACATATTATATATATATATATATATATATATATATATATATAGAGAGAGAGAGAGAGAGAGAGAGAGAGAGAGAGAGAGAGAGAGAGGGAGATATTATATATATATATATATATATATATATATAGGGAGAGAGAGAGAGAGAGAGAGAGAGAGAGAGAGATAGGATAGGATATCCGGCCTCATGTTGCATACATAAATGAGGCAGCCAACAAAAATTTGGTAAAGAGTGACATGAGCAGGATCACCAGCATCATGTAGACTCAACTTCAAACCTGTTTCCATGGGAGTGGCAATAGGTTTGCAATCCTCAAGTCCAAACTTACATAGCAATGTCTCTATGTAACTTTTCTGACACAAGGCAATACCACCATCACACTGCTTAAACTGTATACCCAAGTAATGATGCAACAGCCCCAAATCTTTCATCTTGAAAGTAGCATTCAAATTCGCCTTAAATTCAGCAATATGTCTCTCATTTGGTCCAGTGATCAGCAAATCATCAACATAAAGAACCACAATGAGAAGTACATCACCCTCACGCTTTACATACAATGTGCTTTCTGTTGGACTGTTATGAAAGCCTTGTTTGACCAAATGAGTGTCAGCTTTCTCATACCAATCATGAGGAGATTGCTTCAACCCATACAAAGCCTTCTTACATCTGCCCACTTTGTCCTCTTGTCCTTTTATGACAAAACCGCACGGCTGCGTTACATAAAGTTCCTCAAATATGTCACCATTCAAGAAAGCAGTAACAATGTCTGATTGATGTACATCCCAACCAAAATGAGTTGTCAATGCACATAGAAAACGCACAGTAGTCATACGACAAGTGGGAGCAAAAGTCTCTTCATAATCTATGCCTTTTTGCTGTGCATAACCCTTTGCAACAAGTCGAGCCTTATGGCGATCGATCTCACCATCCGGCTTGCATTTCAACTTGTAAACCCACTTCGTACCAATGGCCTTTTTGCAAGGAAGCAAATCACATAAAGTCCATGTGTCATTTTCTATAAGTGCATCATATTCTGATTGCATGGCAGCCATCCAATTTTCTGAATTTTGTGCTTCATCAAAAGTCAGAGGCTCCTCAACATCATGTAAGCTAGACACAGCCAAAGCATAACAATCTGATGCATAAGATGCATGGCGAGAGCCTGAACGAGTACGACTAGACAAAGGTGCATCCAATTTACTGTCACGCAAAGTGTGCACCAGCCATTTTGGCATACCTCTAGCCTGCTCATTTTCAGCCCTTTCCTTATCAAGTACATCATGTACATCTGCATCAGTAATAGGCTGATCTAAAACATTTTCAGAAACCCCCATAGGCTGTACATTTGCCTCATTGGAACTTACATTCGTATTTCCACCACTGAAAAGAGGCAACAAAGTGTCATAAATGTCCTGTGAGCTTACATTATTATCTCTGGTACATGACAGCAAGGGCTGAACAGAATCTTCCACAAACACTACATCCCGTGAAACCAGAATAAGTTTTGTTTGCGGATGATACAACCTGTAACCTTTGCTTTCAGCACTATAACCAACAAAAATACATTTGACAGCCTTATCATCCAATTTTATGCGCTGCACTTGTGGCACCAAAGCATATGCCAAATAGCCGAAAACACGCATGTGCTCAATAGAAGGCTTTCTATCATGCCATGCTTCATATGGAGTAATAGACTGCAAAGCTTTTGTAGGACACCTATTAAGTACATAAGTGGCACACATGATGGCCTCAAGCCAAAAAGAATGCGATAAAGCTTGACTTTTGACCATACATCGTGCCATTTCTGTCAATGACCTGTTTTTCCTCTCAGCAACACCATTTTGTTGAGGTGTATAAAGCACTGTACATTGGTGTTGTATCCCACGACTAGCCAGAAATGCATTAAATTCATGAGACATATACTCCCCCCCTCGATCGGAACGAGGGTGCCCATAGTACATTTCGAGACATTTTCAGCCATAGCCAGAAGTTGTTTGAAGCACATAAAAACTTTGGACTTCGCTTTAAGCGGAAATATCCATGCATGCCTAGAGTAATCATCAATGAAAGTCACGAAGTACAGGTAATTGCCCAAGGACGGAGTTTGCATGGGCCCACAAACATCACTATGCACAAGCTGCAACCTGCATGTGGCCCAAACTGAACCATCCTTTGGAAATTTAGAACGCTACATCTTACCCAAAATACAGCCTTCACAAACATGTTTGACAGGTGCTTCAAGAGGAGGCAAAGAAGCAACCATATCAGATTTCTGCAAACGCAGCAAACTGGCAAAATTCAGATGACCAAAACGTGCATGCCAAAGTTTTGCATCTGAAATAGCCCTTGAATCTACAACAACATTTGCAAAATTTTGTCCACACTTGTCATACAAAGTGAGCTTATACAGCCCACGACACAAAAGGCCAAATGCAACAATTTCATCACCAAAACTGAGATCATGAACTGTACATCTGTCATCCACAAATTTGACTACAAGTCCAAGTCTAGCAAGTGCGGATATAGACAAGAGATTCTTCTTGATCCCAGGTACATAAAGTGCATCAACAAGTGTGAAGGAACTGCCATTAGCAGTAGTGAGCACAATCTTTCCAACTCCCTGAACTGGATAAGAGGCGTTGTTGGCACAAGTGACTGAATTCCCATGAGGGACAGACTCGAGAGAGGTAAACAATTCACGATGTGAGGTAATGTGCTTTGTAGCACCACTGTCAAAATACCACACATGTGAATCTGCAGCAACTGACAAGCATGCATCATGGACAGCAGGATTGTAAGTGCACTCTGCGCTAAAAGCCCATTCTGCATCAACATCAACAACACAGTCTCCTTTCACAGAAGACTCAACAATGGCTGCATTTGTAGTGGAACCAGCATTTGCAGTGGAACCACCCTCTTTCTTCTTAGCCTCTTTGGCTTTCAACTTAGGACACGACTTGATCAAGTGATCATTGGCTTTACAATAATGGCAACGCATCTTCTTTTTGCCCTTATTACCAGAATTGCGAGACGAAGTACTGCCAGCAGAAGCATTAGGAACAGAATTTTTGCCACTCGCAGCAGAACCATAAGAAGTGGCTGCATTACTGTTACCACCCTTTCTTTGAGAAGCAATAAAAGCCTGTTCAACTGCACGTTGCCAAGTCCTGTTTTTTCTGGAAAGTGACTCTTGCAACAGCAATGTGCATAATGCATCAAACTTGACAACTTCAGGATTTCCTTGGGTCATAAGTCTCCAAGTACTAGCAAAAGTCTAGTAGGAATCTGGTAAGGCATCTAGAACAGTCTGCACAAGGGAACTGTCTGAAATGACTTCACCTGCTGCGGAAATAAGCTGCTCATTGATATCCTTGACACTAGCAAGGAAAGTGTCCATATCATGTTCCTCATGCATAATCTTCGACTCCATCTCTTTACGCAGCAAAGCAATTTTAGCCTCATTGCGGCTTGCATAAAGACCTGCTAAAATATCCCAAGCCTGTTTTGCAAATTTTGTTGAACGGATGTGAGGAACAATGGTGCACCTCACAGACAACGCAATCAATGCATGAGCCTGCGCATCCTTAACATCCCAACGAGCTTGTTCTGCCGTAGGCAAAACAACTCTAATAGCTGCAATCCTTGCAGCAAGACCTGCAACATCCTCAACATCGCCTACATCCTCAGAACCAGGACGTACATCAATGCCCCGCACAATGTTCCAGACACCCTTTGACACAAGAACATGTTGCATCATATGAGCCCACATAGGGTAGTTGTCCCCATCCAACCTATCCTCAGCAGCAAACATCTTGAACACATCTGTGTTGTTGTTGTCAGGCATGGTAAATGCTGCACCTGATGTGAAAACTGCCCAAAAATAGGAGAAACGGAGCGGGAACAACCTGTGCTGTATAGCACAAACCGTAGAAGACTATAAGGCACCTGTTATGCAGAAAACGACACTGACAAAAATTCTGCACAAAATGATGAAATAGTCTGTGTAGTACTGCCTGTAGTGGAAACGGAGGCCGAAATGAGCCCAAATCAAAATTCTGAGCATACCAAGCTCTTCGAGCTGTCCCAAAATTTTTGTTGACCTGCGAACGGTCGCCAAAGCTCACTGAAATTGGAGAAAATGAGGAGGCGTGTGCTGGAGCAGCTGGCGACTAAGCTCGGGAGGACGTGACCTGCTCTGATACCAATTGTTGGAATTAGGGTTGCAGAGAAACACACACAGCTTGGAGAAGACGAAGGAAGCTCAAGGCAGACAATAGAGAGTTTGTTACTTAGTGTGCAATGGAAAGATAGATAGCCCTAGAGTGATGGGCGTATATACAATGCACGGGGGAAAAAACCTCCTAAAGAGGGAAAAAATGCCCTGGCGGTCCTAGTGTGTTCACACACATCACTACCACATGTATATGGTAACACTAATTCTGGAACGAAGCGAGCTGTTTTTTTTTAATTGCTTAGTTGAGCAAAAATTTGGAGAAAGCTCCCTCAAAACCTCAACTCAAAAAATTGAAGAAAGGGCAACATAATTGCAAAAATAAGGAAAAGAAATAAAGCATTCGAGGGAGAGTGTCAAGTCTTCAATAGAGACCCAAAAATCCAAAATACAAAGGTATGAGGAAAGGAAACAAAAACTTCAGGCTCAAGTGAAAGTAAAGCCCAAGAGATTGTTGAAAAAGGAAACAAATTTGAGTCTGACCAGATAGTGGAAGTAAAAGCCAAGTCAACAGGATTTGCCTTGGTAGACAAGATCTACGAACCAATAAATGAAACAGAAGAAGCTTACCAAGCAGAATTACAAGCGAGACAGAACATGGAAAACCAATGAAAAACCTATCCACATCCTAATTTGAAGAAGAGAAACTTGAAGCCTTTCAAAGATTGATCAAGATAACACGAGCTTTTGAAAGCCCAAAAACAAGAATCTATAAAGCTTGATGAAACAAAACCAAAGGAGACTTCTAGGTAGGACCAAACCATTTCAAAAGAGAAAATTGTCCAAATAGTGCTAGACTTTTAAAATGGGCAAGAAGGAAACTCACCTATTGATTAGTATTGGCCTGTACATCTATGGGAAAGGGTAAGGGGTAGAAACAATGTGAATTTGAAGAAGCATCCAACTCCCTTTGAAGAATTGTGCTTGGAGCATCCTCCAATGGAAGAAATAGATATGCATTTGTTGTATGGGAATTGGGGGTCAAAACCCTTTGAGGCTTCAGAGGCCAATACCCTCAACACTTTACCTCATACATAGAAGAGCATGAAGAAGGATTGATGATTTGCAAAGCCACCAAGGTACACACAATGAAGGAGACCCTTGATGTGAGCAATTTACATTCTATCCTATCCAAACCAATCAAGTGCGCTATCACTATGGGAGAATTGTTGAAGCTCAGACCACACCTGTGGAATGATTTGCAAAATATTTTGGAAATAATGGGAGCTAAAGGATTAACCAAAGACCATCTCAAGAAACTAAACCAAGAAAATTCTCCATGGAAAATATGTTCTTGTGAATAAAGTGGGAGAATACTATGAAGGAGAAGAAGGTAATACTGCATTGTCTATTGAAAATACTGGAGTCAAATATCTTGCCATACTAGATACTGGACCAGGGATTTCCATAGCTACAAAACATGTATGGAAAGCATGGGGAAAACCGGCAATCAAGAAAACTCAAATGACACTGCAACTAGAAGATGGACATGAAGATAGACCCTTAGGATAGCTGGAAGGAGTATTAGTCATCTCTTGTGGGATTGACTATGACCATACTTTTACTATTGTAGATTTTGGGGCCAAATCAAACAACAAAAGCATATTGGGGAGATTGTTCATGAGACAACTCTAGATGATTCAAGATTGGGGCTATGACGCCATATATCTCAAACAATCTCGGGTCGTTTCGAGAGTTAGTCTAGTGGACCATTCCCTAAGGAATGTAGACAAGACCCTGATATAAGAGTTGGATACTGAGTCTTTGGCCGCAAGTAATATGGAGCTACCATCATAGCTCAAAGACGATACACTTATGTGGATATATGCAACCTTAGATCATGATAGCTTGCAAAAGGAAGTTTGTATTCTAAAAAGGGATGTTGTAGATGATGCATATGTTTTAGAACCCCTTCTAGAACACTTTTTTGTGCCATTTGGATGGATCGATATATTGGCCACCATGAATGTTTGTGTCAACAAATCTCAACCAACAACCAAATTTTGTGACAAGGAAGGAAATGAAGTCATACCTATTCAGATGATCTCATTTGTAAACACAATTGAAACTGAATGTTGAATATAGATGATCATGAGGATCAAGACTCAAATGATGAACCAAATGTGAAGCCATACATTCAAGTAGGCATGGGACAAGGTAATCACATTTTTTACGCTTATGTTTATGGGGGAAGTGCTTTGAGCCTCCTTAACTTTCAGACATGGGAACCTTTGGGAAAACCAACTATCAAACCAAAGAAAATCAAATGTCAAGACTTTTTTTTGAGAAAATACTTGTGTACTTGGATCCTAATGCTCAGGGTCAATGTTGATGATTACATTATGTTGCACAAGTTTTATATGTTTCCTACAAGAAAGCTAGTAGATCGGATTTTTCTTGGAAGACCATGGATGAGAAAGCACAACACCCATGTGAATTGGGCTAAATAAGGAGTACAATTCTAGCAAGCTTGTGAAAAGTTTTCCATTCCATCCATTGAGAAGAATACAAGGGGAGTACAAGCGAAGTCAAGGGGAGTACAAATGAAGTCAAAGGATTCCAATGCCAGATAAAAACGGATGCGGATGAGTACGGTTAGGAAAAAATATATAAAGATACACGGTAGCCCTCCTCATTCATATCAAGTTGTGATAGATTACAATGGAGTTCAAGAGTGCATAGGAGATGATGGATACATCTATAAGATGCTCCCGATTGATGAACTTATGGAAAAAGGGAGACACACCCAACATCGCCTCTCAACAACCCCTTCAAGAAACATTATTGGAAATTTAGGAACAAAGAGAGAAAGAAATGCAATTGCAAAAGGATCTTGAATATTTGGAGAGATTGCAAGAACTTGATTATATTCAAGATTATCCAGTGGTGCCTCCCATGGATCAAAGCAGAGGACAATCAAGCAGCAATTGGAACCATTTCCAACTCAACAACCTTGAGATCAAAATCCAAGGGCCTCAAGGTGAAGGAAAATTAAAAGCTGCAACAACTTTGGCCAAGGTTGGTGGTCGGCAATTTCATTAGGCAATTATGAGTTCTTCATTGCCAAGGCTCACAAGTACAAAAGAAGATTTTTTAAGTTCTTATGAACATATTGAGAGACCAAAAGGATGTAGCCAACATGACTTGAAGGTTTCCATAGTAAGCAAATCTCCATCTAAGCTCAGTCATCCTTAAAAGCCAAATGAAGTCTATGTAGGTTTCCATAAGGCACCCCAAAGGGTTGCCCCTAGAGGGCACCTGATGCATGCCCTAAGGATCCTCCCATGTGCTCAACTATATACCTCATACCAAAGGCTGGTCGATCCACTCTACTAGCCCTCATGACTTGGTAAATGAGAAAAATGATGGGAAGAAAAGGAAAACAAGCAAGTGAACCACCTGGGTCACACAGGGAAAAACCAACCAGGGCAGTAGAAGATCTATTGGCTACTGAGAGCCTAAAACCCAAGGCGAAACATGGCTAGACATAACGCAACATGAGAAAAAACCCTCACAATGGTCGGACACAGCCAAAAAATAGCCCTCACTCCCTAACACTTGTCTTTGAGAGAAAATGGGACGGGTTTTAGCACTTTGTTTCTGTTTTCCCATCTCATACCTTTTGCTTCTGCTTCTTTTGGTCTTTTGAGAGGAAATTTTAGTATTCCCCGAATCATCAGAGGAGTTATGTTTCTTTTTCTTAGCCTGAGCTTTGGTGATTACCTTGATTGGAACAATCGGTTCACTCTTGGATGAGCTACTAGGTATCACTTGGACTACGTTCACTACTGTTTTACCCTTCTTTAAAGGATTTTTTGGACAATCTTTAGGGAAGCGTCCTCCCTTTTTGCAACATTGTATGAAATAAGCTTCAACTGGCTTTAGGTTCTTGTCTGGCTCTGGGCATTCATTTTTCTGATGATCATCTGCACCACAATTATGACAATTTCCAATTCTTGGCTTAATCATGGGTCTTACCGAAGGTCTAACACCTTGACTAGCTACATAGTACATCGATGCAAACTCCATGTAGTGTAAGTCACAGGTTCTTCCATTGGTGGGGGATGTGAATTATACCAATTTCCTTCTACCATTACTGTAGATGGACTAGGCTCATCATAGGGAGTAACAGGCACTAGTGCTTGATCATCTATGACTCCCTCTAAATGCATGTACTTTACAGGTACTACATTATGTCCAGGATATGGAGGTTGTTGACCCAACACGGGTTGAGGTCTTTCCATACCCATCGATGGTCTTTGATCTGGGGCCATATTAAGCTGATATCTATACATGGGTTGTCCTTGTGGCCCCATAGGCATGTATTGAACATTCCCATCATACTTTGTTCGGTAATATCACTCATTGGTCTCTTGGTTGGTCCATTTATCCTCGATTGCACACCATTTTTGCGGCCTAATTGGTTGTCCCTGTTGAGGTATCCCTTGCCCTGGTCCCCTCATGGGTGATTTTTGCATGTTATTCATCATTTAATTCATCCTTTTGAGCATATCTTCTATGGATGAAAGAGGTGCTGCAGCAGCCGTTCCCACTTGTGCTGGTTTGGTGGATGCTGTTTTCTTGCTTTGGTTATCCTTAGGGACATCTTCTTTATTGAAAATATCACACTTATCTCCTAAGTCAATAGCATCTGACACACACTCTTCTAGGGTCATATGCTTCTTGCTATACAATATAGCACGAAGTTCTTTGTTTAGCATTCCCTCTAGAAACAATGATACTAACCTTTCTTCTGCAAGTATTTCTAGCTCTGGGCATCTTGCAATGTATTGCTTCATTCTAATTGCACAATCCCTAACATACTCACCTTGTTTTTGTTTGAAGCTATAGATTTGAGCTACCGTATTATGTTTGATCCCCGTTTTGGAACAAGCAGCTACAAATCCTTGAGCTAATGTATTTAAGTCCATGATTGACCTTGGTGGAATGTTTCGGAACCATGTTAGTGTTTTCCTTTAATGTCATTCCAAACCCCTCGAATTGAGTATGGAAATCAAATATGAGTTCTGCTCTTAGCACTTGCTTAAAGCTCACTAAGTAGTCATATGGATCCCCAGAATCACTGTATTTTCTGATCCATTTTTGAAAATCAGCTGGTTTGATACGTCTATTTGGTTCAACTTTCGATCTCTTGGCAGTTGGTCCTTTTCGAGTCTTTCAAATTAGTATGTTGGAAATAGTGACTCATGTAGCCCTGGACTGGCTTTAGTGTCAACCGGTTTTCTTCGTGATGAGGTGGTTTTTGGTTTTTTAACATTACTCTCAAAAGATCTCTCACGGAGTTTATCTCTTGGAATAGTTTCTAGTCCTTGGCCCAATATCCAATCCCCTATGAAGTATCCTTGGTATTTGGTTTGTTCCACCTCCTCAGGAGTCATCACAACAAAGTCATTGTTATAACAATCCCTAAATAGGTAGGTTGGTAGATCTGTTGAACCCTTGTCTTTGATTTTGAAGATATAGATGATCTTCATGGGTGTTAATTGTCCTGATTTGGCATGAGAAGTCCATAGAAGATCTTTGACGTATCTATCCTCCCAACAATAGACTCCGATCCTAGGATTATCCGTACTAAGCCGTTTCAAAGGCTTCAAGTCAACTTGATCGTATCCCTCCAATTCTAAAGTTGGAGGTCCTTCTTTTGCTGCCATATCTGGAATTATAGTATTTACTTCTAACCCCCATTTGTCTATCACGTCAGGGTTTTCAACTTGTAAATACTGAGTTTTGTTTTTATCTATGTACATTTTTTCTTGTTTGTTTGCCCTGATGTGCACATCTATCGCACGTGTCAAAGCAAGGGACTTGCTATACACTGTGT
The DNA here is from genome assembly GCF_014529385.1 of Adiantum capillus-veneris. NCBI lineage: Eukaryota > Viridiplantae > Streptophyta > Polypodiopsida > Polypodiales > Pteridaceae > Adiantum > Adiantum capillus-veneris. Next base: position 49,900,814 of record NC_140937.1, read on the forward strand.
CAAAGCAAGGGACTTGCTGTACACTGTGTGCAAACCACAAATGGTTGCAAGCACACAACCAAACCAATATAACAAGCTCAAGAGAGCAAGGGTGTGTCACTCACCGCCCTATGCTCGCCTTCGATGAGGATTCCTCGTTGCGAAGAAGAGGGAGCTACCGCCATGCCGTGCTCAACCGCCTCGCCACCATCGTGTCGTTGCAATTCTTGATCACACACTCTCTCTCTCTCTCTCTCATGCATACACACACACACACACACACACAAGGAGATGAAGAAGAAAATGGAGATGGAGCAAGAGCACACTTCAGTTGCATAAATGAGAGAATGAGTGATTTTTAGGTTTAGGTGACTTTTATATGAGCTCGCCCATTCACACTTGGGCACCCATGCTTAGCCAACTAACCCTTGAATGCTCCAGTTCGAGTGCACCTCTCATCAGCGATCAGTCTTACCCTTTTCCTATTAGACCGACAAGCCCGTCAGATGACTACTAGAAGTGGACGTCGATGGTTAACATGCCCCCCTTCCTGATGTAGATTCCGTCCTCGAAATATAATAGTGCAGCATCGGGATCCACGATAGGAGTACCTGTAGTAGCAGAAGAAAAACAACATTGTGAAATCTCAAAGGCAGAATGTGCAGGTGTGCAATAAGTGAGATGCATACATGATATTCGAGGAAATGCAAAAAAAATTCATGAATTGTAACATTGCCGACTAGAACAAGCGTAGCACCTGAATGAAATGCAATTGAGTTAAGGTCTATTAGGTTGACTCTAAGAGAAGTACACAAGAGCTAGGGCTAAATTAAGTACTAGATTGACCAACTTAATTAAAAAATGTCGACTAAAGAGTAGTTAACCCTAGGAATGCTCGTCGAGGTCTAAAGACTAGTGATCTTGTCACTTATACCACTTAAGTGTGATCAACATAAAATACAAGGAAGTTTGTGCTATTTGTTTTTTTTTTTGGGTTTTTTTTGTCTTTTTTTTTTGGTGTCAAAGTTGCTACAAGTAGCTAGGGGACTCGAGGTCTCAAACACCAGCTGGGAGACTCAAGGTCTCAAATACCAGCTACATGGACTTCCACAACACAAGTCACAATTAGGTGGAATAAGCTAGAGAGAACTATATCCTTATAGCCTAAAACATTACTAAAGTTACTACAATTAATACGCTATTTAGGAATTAAAGTCAGCAATCAAGTGGCTTAGGTTAGCCTAAGGTCTTGATACCTACTTAAAGCCAACTAATAGACCAAACTCAAAGAGAAGAACAAGGTACTAGAGTTTAAAGAAATTATAGCATCGAAATTGGCAATGTTACAACTTCATAAATTTTATGCATTCATCATCCGTGAGACCATATGTTCCATCCGTGTAATCATGTAAATTGTCTTCATCATTAGAGGAACCAATGTTGACTAAGAAGGTCAATAGACGTCTATAGTCATCTTGGTCAAAAGGGTAGGCTCGTGCAATGGGAGAAACACTCTCTACTAAGTATGGATTAGTCGTGGTCAAGAGACGTATCGACCATTTAAACTCGTCGAAATTTTTCTCACATGCTAGCTTTCCTACCAAATCCCATTCACAGGCAAGCACCAAAAAGACCATGTGAATCACTTGTGAAAAGTAACGAGGGTACCTCTCACCCAAGGCATGAGTGGATGACTCTAGCCATATTTGTATACACAAATAGATGATGATTAGAGTGCAAATATTATAAGGGTTGTATCAAAAGGTCGTGTCCTTGTGCATAATGTGTTTTTATGATTTTGTGTTATGTATAGAACTCGTAGCTTTTCAGGTTTTCGTTTGGTGGCTCTTTCTCTTTTACTTTTTTATTTTTGTCTTGTGAGAATAGGCTTTATACATTCCCTAAGATTGGAGATTGAGAGGTCAGGGAGGAGGGTTAAGAGGGAAGCAAGTGAATGATGGATGTCAGCAAACACTCTCCCCTTCCTTGGGTAGATCATACCTTTTGGAATGATGTCGTCACCCTTTGAAACCAATTGTTCCAAGTTGTTATGGGTGAAGGCTTTAACCAATATTTTTCGACCGCCTTGCATTTCATCTAGTTGCAAGGGTGGTAAGGTACTCTTCCATGATTTTATTTGCAATGTTGTTGTAGGTGGTGAACTTACAATGGGAGGTGCAAACTCTTCCTTGTTTATAAGGATGTGTACAATGGTAGGTGGAGGTTGTGTGGAAGCTTATGCTTTCGTATAGGAACTACAGGAAGAGCAAGAAGCTTCATTTGACTTCTCTGTTCCTGAGCTAGGTGGAACAAATCGTTCTTTCTTCGGTACCCAAACTAGCTCTGGAGCGGGTGTGTAGCATTCCATGATTTTTTTCTTTCCGTGATCGTCAATTCTTTTGGAGCTACAAGATTGGGCTCACATGGGTCAGGTGATAGGTAAGAGCATAGTTTACATTTTGGTACCCAAATTTGATCATTTCTCTCATAGTAGCCTTGGGCTTCCAACAGTTTTTCGAGAATCCAACGCAACGTTTCTTTACATTTTTTGGGGCGAGTGGGACTTCTCTTACCAGGCTCCTGTCTTTGAGCACTAGCTATGGTCGCTAAAGAAGCTTTGGGGACCCACTTGTATGTTTTCTTTGTTATATTAGGATGGGTCTTGTGTGTCTTGACTCTCAAGCTTTATTTCAACCACAACAGTTGAAGCTCTGGAGAGTTGGGCTATGGGGACATATGGTTCAACCAATTGGACATGCAATGTTTTGGGTTTTATTTTCTTAAGAGACAATATCTCAGGAACTATGGCTTGAGTGGCAGGGCTAAGAGTTGGTTTCTGCGTTGTGACACCCCCGGTCCCCCAATCAATAGTGCATTTGGTGGCTATCATCCATGTCGTCCTAGGTTTATATTACCCCCCATAGTTCCAACACACATGACAAAAAGTTTTGAGTTGCAACCCCATTGTCATAAAACTGACAGAAGTGTGCCAGATTCCAAAAACCGCAGTTTTTTACTTGTTGACACCCTTGACTTGGATAATACTCTCAAATAGATGTGGCTTCCCTAACTGACACCACACCCCATATGATAGCAGATTATAGTTAGCACCCATGTCCAATAAGGTGTTATAAAGAACTTTTCCATAGGTGCTATTTAGCTCAATAGGGTATCATAGAGGTGTGTCAGAGTCCAACCAATCATCCTCTATTTCAACGTGGAATGCATGTGTAACTCCAAGGTTGGCCTCTCGTTGGCGTTGTTGGGTGCATTTCTGACACCCCGTTTTTTTGTAAATTTGTACATACGGACATGACGCCCGATGTCAAAAGTGTGTGTGGGCTTTCTTTTTGTGGGGTTTTTAACTTGCTTTAGCAAGCACATGTACATGCACTGCAAGTCGCTAGTCTCGTGACAGCTGTCGTCACGGGCTACTGTAAGTGCCTGTGAGTGAGTTTTTTGAAGATAGACTTGTATATAACTAAAACTCATGTAAAAACTTAAAAAATTTCAGCAAAACTCCAGAATTTTTCAGGTTTGAGCTCGTTGTGCTTCCTTGATGGTTTCTGTTGTAGTTTTTGCCCCCGCCTTGTCTACTCTACGCGTAGTCGTGTTGGGACAGCTCCCTGTTCGGATCAATTTTGCATGTAGCGGTGTGTAGATTCAATTTTTTTCATCTTCATCTATCTCACCAGTCATTTTTCAAGCTTCATCTCAAGCTTTAAAGTGCCCCAATCAGAGTTGTGCTCTTCAGGTTATGACTAGTTCTCTGCAGGGTTATGGCTATGGTAGACTAGTGGCAAAGTGTGTACAGGCAAATTGGGAGGGCATGTATGTATGAATTGTCGAATTGATGTTGAAGTTGTGGGTTTGTGATGTTCAATGGTGAAAGCATAGGCCCTTGTCTTCGTATGCATTGGTTGGCCTGTGATGTAAATCCATGCTTTGGCAGGGTTTTGCTCCTATGTGATATAGTCTCTTGGCTGGGCGACGGCCAGTAACTTCCCAAGGGGACTACTCTTTTTGGAGTTGTGTTGTTTCAAAGGGATTTTACAAAGCTTTTGGTGTTCTTGTAGTTCCATTTCAACGCTCTTGGGTGACATCGCTATAGAGGTGTTTCAGTTTTCTTGTCTCCCAACAGTGTTTTGGTGCCCGCCACCGAGGATCTTCTTCAAGTGACCTTCAATTGACATCTTTGATGGCTATGATAATAGAGTTTCCAAGTTTCTATGGCTATGTAGGTGAGGATGCTGATGCATTCATTTAAAAGATGGAATTTTCTTGTTTGATGGCAAATAAGGAAGATCCAATGATTATGCTCAAGATTTTGTTCTTTTGCTTGAAAGACGATGCAAGGATATGGTATGATGAGTATGACGTTTGGTTGAAATCATCTCAACCTCCATTGGTGATGACTTATGATGCATTAAAGAAGGCTCTTCTTGAGAATTTCAAGAAGGTAGAGGACCCAATGAATGTATGGCACTCCATTGAAGGACTTGTGCAATGTGATGGTCAAAGTGTAGATGCCTTTGTTAAGGAGTTCAATGCTTTATGGAGAAGATGGTGTGCTGCTGTTGGAATTAGGGTTGCAGAGAAAGACACACAGCTTGGAGAAGACGAAGGAAGCTAAAGGCACACAATAGAGAGTTTGTTACTTAGTGTGCAATGGAAAGATAGATAGCCCTAGAGTGATGGACGTATATACAATGCACGGGGGAAAAAATCTCCTAAAGAGGGAAAAAATGCCCCGGCGGTCCTAGTGTATTCACACACATCACTACCACATGTATATGGTAACAAATCCCCCTTGGAGTGATGCGATGAACAAGAGCTGGCACATGAGTAAAGGGAAGTGCGATGCCCTGAGGACAGGATCGGTCCACAAAGAGGAGTAAGCCCAAAGCTTTGCGGAAAGCTTCAAGCTTCTCACGAGACAATGCCTTTGTGAAAAGATCTGCAAGGTTGTCCTGTGTTGGAACATAAGCCAAGCTGATCTCTCCTGCTGAGAGCCTCTCCCTGACATAGTGGTAATGTACCTCAATGTGCTTTGTGCGAGCATGAAAAACTGGGTTCCTCGCAACTGCCAGTGCGTGTAGATAGTGTTGGCAGTGTCCTGTCCAACACCCAAATTAGCCATAAGGCGTCTGAGCCATACACACTCAACCGTAGCTATGAAGACTGCCCTATACTCAGCCTCACAACTCGAAGTGGCCACAGTAGGTTGCTTCTTGCTCAACCATGATATACATGAACCATGAAACAAAAACCACTTGTGGACACTCGCGTGTCAAAACAACCAGCCCAATCTGAGTCCGAAAAAGCATGTAAATCTGTCGGAAATGATCCCCCCTTGGGATAAAACAAGCCAAGATGTAAAGTGCCACTAAGGTAGAGAAAAATCCTCTTGACAGCTTGCCAATGCTTAGACCCTGGGCTATGCATAAATATGCCGACCTGTGAGACTGCAAACTGAATATCCGGCCTCGTGTTGCATACATAAATGAGGCAACCAACAAAAATTTGGTAAAGAGTGACATGAGCAGGATCACCAGCATCATGTAGACTCAACTTCAAACCTGTTTCCATGGGAGTGGCAATAGGTTTGCAATCCTCAAGTCCAAACTTACATAGCAATGTCTCTATGTAACTTTTCTGACACAAGGCAATACCACCATCACACTGCTTAAATTGTATACCCAAGTAATGATGCAACAGCCCCAAATCTTTCATCTTGAAAGTAGCATTCAAATCCGCCTTAAATTCAGCAATATGTCTCTCATTTGGTCCAGTGATCAGCAAGTGATCAACATAAAGAACCACAATGAGAAGTACATCACCCTCACGCTTTACATATAATGTGCTTTCTGTTGGACTGTTACGAAAGCCTTGTTTGGCCAAATGAGTGTCAGCTTTCTCATACCAAGCACGAGGAGATTGCTTCAACCCATACAAAGCCTTCTTACATCTGCACACTTTGTCCTCTTGTCCTTTTATGACAAAACCGCGAGGCTGCGTTACATAAAGTTTCTGAAATATGTCACCATTCAAGAAAGCAGTAACAATGTCTGATTGATGTACATCCCAACCAAAATGAGCTGCCAATGCACATAGAAAACGCAGGGTAGTCATATGACAAGTGGGAGCAAAAGTCTCTTCATAATCTATGCCTTTTTGCTGTGCATAACCCTTTGCAACAAGTCGAGCCTTATGGCGATCGATCTCACCATCCGGCTTGCGTTTAAACTTGTAAACCCACTTCGTACCAATGGCCTTTTTGCAAGGAAGCAAATCACATAAAGTCCATGTGTCATTTTCTATAAGTGCATCATATTCTGATTGCATGGCAGCCATCCAATTTTCTAAATTTTGTGCTTCATCAAAAGTCAGAGGCTCCTCAACATCATGTAAGCTAGACACAGCCAAAGCATAACAATCTGATGCATAAGATGCATGGCAAGAGCCTGAACGAGTACGACTAGACAAAGGTGCATCCAATTTACTCTCACGCAAAGTGTTCACCAGCCATTTTGGCATACCTCTTGCCTGCTCATTTTCAGCCCTTTCCTCATCAAGTACATCATGTACATCTGCATCAGTAATAGGCTGATCTAAAACATTTTCAGAAACCCCCATAGGCTGTACATTTGCCTCATTGGAACTTACATTCGTATTTCCACCACTGAAAAGAGGCAACAAAGTGTCATAAATGTCCTGTGAGCTTACATTACTGTCTCTAGTACATGACAGCAAGGGCTGAACAGAATCTTCCACAAACACTACAACCCGAGAAACTAGAATACGTTTTGCGGATGATACAACCTGTAACCTTTGCTTTCAGCACTATAACCAACAAAAATACATTTGATAGCCTTATCATCCAATTTTCTGCGCTACACTTTTGGCACCAAAGCATATGCCAAACAGCCAAAAACACGCATGTGCTCAATAGAAGGTTTTCTATTATGCCATGCTTCATATGGAGTAATAGACTGCAAAGCTTTCGTAGGACACCTGTTAAGTACATAAGTGGCACACATGATGGCCTCAAGCCAAAAAGAATGCGGTAAAGCTTGACTTTTGACCATACATTGTGCCATTTCTGTTAGTGACCTGTTTTTCCTCTCAGCAACACCATTTTACTGAGGTGTATAAGGCACTGTACATTGGTGTTGTATCCCACGACTAGCCAGAAATGCATTAAATTCATGAGACATATACTCCCCCCCTCGATCGGAACGGAGGGTGCCCATAGTACATTTTGAGACATTTTCAGCCATAGCCAGAAATTGTTTGAAGCACAAAAAACTTCGGACTTCGCTTTAAGCGGAAATATCCATGCATGCCTAGAGTAATCATCAATGAAAGTCACGAAGTACAGGTAATTGCCTAAGGATGGAGTTTGCATGGGCCCACAAACATCACTATGCACAAGCTGGAACCTGCATGTGGCCCAAACTGAACCATCCTTTGGAAATTTAGAACGCTACATCTTACCCAAAATACAACCTTCACAAACATGTTTGACAGGTGCTTCAAGAGGAGGCAAAGAAGCAACCATATCAGATTTCTGCAAACGCAGCAAACTGGCAAAATTCAGATGACCAAAACGTGCATGCCAAAGTTTTGCATCTGAAATAGCCCTTGAATCTACAACAGCATTTGCAAAATTTTGTCCACACTTGTCATACAAAGTGAGCTTATACAGCCCACGGCACAAAAGGCCAAATGCAACAATTTCATCACCAAAACTGAGATCATGAACTGTACATCTGTCATCCACAAATTTGACTACAAGTCCAAGTCTAGCAAGTGCGGATATAGACAAGAGATTCTTCTTGATCCCAGGTACAAAAAGTGCATCAACAAGTGTGAAGGAACTGCCATTAGCAGTAGTGAGCACAATCTTTCCAACTCCCTGAACTGGATAAGAGGCGTTGTTGGCACAAGTGACTGAATTCCCATGAGGGACAGACTCGAGAGAGGTAAACAATTCACGATGTGAGGTAATGTGCTTTGTAGCACCACTGTCAAAATACCACACATGTGAATCTGCAGCAACTGACAAGCATGCATCATGGACAGCAGGATTGTAAGTGCACTCTGCGCTAAAAGCCCATTCTGCATCAACATCAACAACACAGTCTCCTTTCACAGAAGACTCAACAATGGCTGCATTTGTAGTGGAACCAGCATTTGCAGTGGAACCACCCTCTTTCTTCTTAGCCTCTTTGGCCTTTAACTTAGGACACGACTTGATCAAGTGATCATTAGCTTTACAATAATGGCAACGCATCTTCTTTTTTCCCTTATCACCAGAATTGCCAGACCAAGTGCTGCCAGGAATAGAATTTTTGCCACTCGTAGTAGAACCATAAGAAGTGGCTGCATTACTGTTACCACCCTTTCTTTGAGAAGCAATAAAATCCTGTTCAACTGCACGCTGCCTAGTCCTGTTTTTTCTAGAAAGTGACTCTTGCAACAGCAATGTGCATAATGCATCAAACTTGACAACTTCAGGATTTCCTTGGGTCATCAGTCTCCTAGTACTAGCAAAAGTCTGGTAGGAATCTGGTAAGGCATCAAGAACAGTCTGCATAAGGGAACTATCTGAAATGACTTCACCTTCAGAAATAAGCTGCTCATTGATATCCTTGACACTAGCAAGGAAAGTGTCCATGGATAATCTTCGACTCCAACTCTTTGAGCAGCAAAGCAATTTTAGCCTCATTGCGGCTTGCATAAAGACCTGCTAGAATATCCCAAGCCTGTTTTTCAGATTTTGCTGAACGGATGTGAGGAACAATGGTGCGCTTCACAAACAACGCAATCAATGCATGAGCCTGCGCATCCTTAACATCCCAACGAGCTTGTTCTGCCGTAGGCAAAACAACTCTAACAGCTGCAATCCTTGCAGCAAGACCTGCAACATCCTCAACATCGCCTACATCCTCAGAACCAGGACGTACATCAATGCCCTGCACAATGTTCCAGACACCCTTTGACACAAGAACATGTTGCATCATATGAGCCCACATAGGGTAGTTTTCCCCATCCAACCTCCTCAGCAGCAAACATCTTGAACACATCTGTGTTGTTGTTGTCAGCCATGGTAAATGCTGCACCTGATGTGAAAACTACCCGAAAATAGGAGAAACGGAGCGGGAACAACCTGTGCTGTATAGCACAAACCGTAGAAGACTATAAGGCACCTATTATGCAAAAAATGACACTGACAAAAATTCTGCACAAAATGATGAAATAGCCTGTGCAGTACTGCCTGTAGAGGAAACGGAGGCCGAAATGAGCCCAAATCAAAATTCTGAGCATACCGAGCTCTTTGAGCTGTTCTAAAATTTTTGTTGACCTGCGAACGGTCGCCAAAGCTCACTGAAATCGGAGAAAGTGAGGAGGCGTGTGCTGGAGCAGCTGGCGACTAAGCTCGGGAGGACGTGACCTGCTCTGATACCAATTGTTGGAATTAGGGTTGCAGAGAAACACACACAGCTTGGAGAAGACGAAGGAAGCTCAAGGCACACAATAGAGAGTTTGTTACTTAGTGTGCAATGGAAAGATAGATAGCCGTAGAGTGATGGGCGTATATACAATGCACGGGGGAAAAAACCTCCTAAAGAGGGAAAAAATGCCCTGGCGGTCCTAGTGTGTTCACACATATCACTACCACATGTATATGGTAACAGCTGCTTTGGGAAGTGATGATCCTCCTCTAATGCTTAAGAAGTGTATGTTTATACAAGGTTCAAGGGCTGATTTAAGGTTGAATGTTGAGCTTAAAAGGCCACTTACATTTGATGATGCAGTAAAGGTTGCAAAGCATAATGAATGGAAGCTGGAGAGAGTGAGGTTGGATTGCAAGAAGATGTGAAGCCAAATGTATCTTATGTTTTAGACATAAATATGGACAATGTATGTAATGAAGGCTTCCATGTTTGTCATTCTCTTGAGCATGTAAAAGAAGAATGTCACATGCAAAATGAGATCAAGAAGAATGCTCAAGGTATGCCATCTTTGTTGTTTAAGAGATTTGATGTCAACCTTCATGTCAAAGATGATGATGCTAGTAATGTGGATGTAGACAAGAAGGCTACCATGGTCATGAATGAGTCTCAAATACAAGGAAATGATCATTTTGAATGTCCAAGTCGCATGACTAATGCTTCTAATATATGTTACAATGAGGAGGAGTATGTATCTGATACCAATGTTGTTGCTGTGAGTTCTTCTCTTGTAGATGAGGTAGTCAAGGATCACAGGAAAGAGGTCAAGGAGGAAAAAAATGACAAAAAGGGTGATGTGTATGATGAGGGCTCTTGAGTATATGATTTGGGTGATTGTATGCAAAAGGGTGATGGAGCAATTAGGTATACTACTTGTGTTGTTGATGAAGAGCCTATCAATGAGAAACTTGATGATGTGCATGATGGTGTGGGTGATCTTGCCTTAATTGATGAAGCGAATATTGAGGTTTTAGAAGATATGGAAAATGATGGAGATTCTCTTGTTATGCCTCATGTGAATATGGCTGATGCTACCTTGTTTGATCCTCTTGTTAAGGAGCCTAAGGTATATATGGAAGATGGCTTACCTATTAAGCATGATATGGTTGAATTGGATAGAGGCTTAATGAAGAATGGGGAGAATGAGATGAATATGCATGAGGATATAAAAATGGCTGAGGTAAAAGTGGAAGACTTAGATGATATGTTAAAGGATTCCTTGCATGCTATAGTAATGAAAGGGTGTCTGTATGTGGTATCTATTGAGAGTAATTTATGCTTAACGAGGATTTGGATTCTACATATGGTTTATGCTTTGATATTGGGAGTGAGATAATTGATATGGTTGGTGTTTCTTCATGCATTTTGTGCTTATGTTGTATGGCCCTCTGATCCGGGTGGACAATATGCGTATGCTACTGCTGAGCATGAATGCTGTAGCAGACTGAGGGGTTGGCAAACTATGTTGGGCGCATTTTTGACACCCCGTTTTTTCTAAAATTTGTACATACGGACATGAAGCCTGATGTCAAAAGTGTGTATGGCCTTTATTTTTGTGGGGTTTTTAGCTTGCTTTAGCAAGCACATGTAAATGCACTGCAAGTCGCTAGTCTAGTGACAGCTGTCGGGCTGCTGTAAGTGTCCGAGAGTGAGTTTTTTGAAGTGAGACTTGTATATAACTAAGACTCATGTAAAAACTTAAAAAAGTTTAGCAAAACTCCAGAATTTTTTAGGTTGAGCTCGTTGTGCCTCCTGGATGGTTTCTGTTGTAGTTGTTGCCTTGCCTTGCGTACTCTACGCATAGTCGTGTTGGGACAACTCCCTGTTCGTATCAATTTTGCATGTAGCGGCGTGTAGATTCAAATTTGTTCATATTCATATTTCTCGCCAGTCATTTTTCAAGCTTCATATCAAGCTTTAAAGTGACCCAATCGGAGTTGTGCTCTTCAGGTTATGACTAGTTCTCTGCAGGGTTATGGCTATGGCAGCCTAGTGGCAAATTGTGTGCAGACAGATTCGGAGGGCATGTATCTATGAATGTTGGAATTGATGTTGAAGTTGTGGGTTTTTGTCATTCAATTGTGAGGCTCTTATATTCATATGCATTGGTTGGAGTGTGCTATAAATCTATGCTTTGACAGGGTTTTGCTCCTATGTGACATAGTCTTTTGGGTGGGCGACGGCTAGTAAATTCCCAAGGGTCTGCTCTTATCGGACTTGTGGTGTTTCAAAGGGATTTTCCAAAGATTTTGGTGTTGTTGTAGTGCTCTTTCAACGCTCTTGGATGACATTTCTATAGAGGTGTTCCAATTTGTTTGTTTCCCAACAACGTCTTATGCGTTGTTGTCGCTCTTTAGCCTCAGCTTGAGCTTGTATCTTCTTCAATTCTGTTTGTGCGTTGGCTGCCTTTTTTTGATGGATGGTACGTAGCTCCTCTTGGCTTAAAGGATCATAATAAATTTTAAATTTGCTGCCATTGAGAAATCCAATGGTTTCAACTCCATCAAGAGTCTCCACGATAATGGTTCCTTGTGGTGATTTTACATACCCTATATGGTCCTTTTCCCGCATATTTTAAAATTTTCTTTTTGTTATGCACACCATACATAAGGACTTTATCACCAACATTGATATCCTTGTTCTTTAGATGACGGTCAAACCATTTCTTCCTCCTATCTTTCTCCACAAGTGCGTTTTGCACATCCAATTGCCTTTCTTCATCTAACCTCTCAAGGATATATAAGCACTCAACTAAAGGGTTACCATCCCAACCTTCTTGTGAATCTACGTGCAGACTAGGAATTACAAACTCCCATGGAATTTGGCCATATTTTGAATGGTGTACAATTAATAGCCACTTTGTAAGAAGTACAATAAGCCCATAGAGCTGATGTAAGCTTTAAATCCCAATCTGTACGATGAGCCTCAATTGTCTTTGTCAAAATGGAGATGAGAGTTATGTTGGTACTCTTAGCTTGGCCATTTGCTTGTGGATAAGTTGGAAGTGAGTTCCTTTATCACTGCATTTATAAAATGAGTGCCATTGTCACTCACAATCTCAAAGGGACAACCAAATCTTGTAATAATGTTCTCAAAGAGAAACTTGGCAGTTGACCTTTCATCAGCCTTACGTGTTGCACTGGATTCCACCCACTTTGTCACATAATGACAATGATAATATATCGAGATTGAGTGCTACGAGCTACCGGACTAATTGGGCCTACAAAGTCCAAACCCCATTTTTCAAATGGTTGAGTCACTTTAACTGGATGTAAGGGCATCTTATCCTTTCGTTGTGTGATCTTGTAACGTTAGCATTCATCACATCCTTTTGCAAAAAGTGATGCATCCTTGAATAAGGTAGGCCACCAATAGCCTGATTGCAACACCTTTCAAGCTGTTAGTTCCCCTGAGAAATGTCCTCCGGCTATATCCATGTGGGATTCTTGCAGTATGTATAAATACTCATCCTCACAGGCATAACATCTAAGAATATCATCCCTCCCTAGCTTGTACAGAGTTCCTCCAATGAGAGAATAAGGTTCATATTCTTTTAGCAGTTTTTGAGCTATGTCCTTACGAAGCTCTTTGGGTGGAAAACCATTAACTAGAAAGTTCACAATTTTCTCACTCCATTCAGGCATGGCCTCGACTAGAAATAAGGAAGTATCAGGCAATTCATCATCGACTCCAGTAGGGGCTTCACCATTGAGTATGCGAGACAAATGATCCACCATGACATGTCTTTTACCAGGTCTCACCACAACGGTCAAATCAAACTTAAGCAGAATTAACAACCATCGTGTAATATTCTCGTGGAATAAGGTTTATTTACTAAATACAACAAGGCTTGATGATCCACATAGAAAAAAAACTTGTTGGCAAGAAGGTAGTAGCATAATTTCTTTACTGCATAAATCATAGCGAAACCTTCTCGGTCTGCAGTGGTGTAGTTTCTCTTGACATCATTCAATTGACGACTTGCAAAGCTAATGGGGTAGTCCAATTTATGTTCTCCTAGTTGAGCTAGAACACACCCAATAGCAAAGTTCGATGCATCAATATGCACATGGAAAATTACATTCCAATCAGGCACTCATAGAATGGGAGCTCTTGTCAAGGTCTTTTTCAATGACTCATAAGCATGGTCACACTCCGCGGTCCAGTGGAACTTAATAAGAAGCTTGTACAAAGGACGAGCTATCTCGGCAAAGTTTAAAATAATCCGTCGGAAATAACCAATATGGCCCATGAACCTTTGAACTCCTTTATAGTTTGTAGATGATGGCAATTCAACAATGGCTTTAATTTTGCTCTCATATGTGGAAATCCCATTTTTGGACACTATATGTCCTAAAATGACTCCATGTTCAACCCAAAATTGGCATTTGAAAGGGTTTAAGGAGACGCGATACAATTTGCACTTCTCAAACACTTTTTGTAAGCATGATATATGTTCTTTTCAAGAGGAATAAACATAAAGGTCATCTAAGAAAGCTTCACAAAACTCCCTTAAATATTCTCTAAAAGCAGTGTTTATTAATCTTTGAAAGGTAGTAGGGGCATTGGTTAAGCCAAAAGCCATAACACAAAATGTGAACACTCCAAATCGGTTATAAAAGTCGTTTTAGCTTAGTCCTCTAGTGCAATTGTGATCTGATTGTATCCAGAGTACCCATCTAAAAAGCAACTCTTTCAAGCACATGTTCTGAATATGGCAAGGGGTGATGGTCCCTCCTAGTGGCGGCATCGACCTTCTTGAGATCCACGCACACTCTGAGTTTCCCATTATTTTTTAGCACAATCACTATTGGAGACACCCATTGTGAGTGCTCAATAGGGTATATAAATCTGCATTTCACAAGCTTTTCAATCTCTTCTTGACGACCTTTTCATATTTAGGATTCATTGGGTAGGGTCGTAGCTAGACTGGTTTAGCCATGCTATTCGTGGGGATTGTGTGTTGCACCATGGAAGGTGGAACACCTTTCATATCATGATATGTCGAGGAAAATATTTATATCCCTGAATTCCTTGAGAAGTTCTTTAATACACACTCCTCAGTCTCTGTTAGATCTTGGTAAATGATAATAGGTTTGGACTCTTCTCCTGGGTCTGCTAGCTCTATTTCTTAACTATCGCTGGACCGTCATAAACTCCATTGCTTCCATCGATAGGTTTTCTTTGAGCCTTTGTATACAAAACCTTACGTTCCTCTATGGTGTAAGATTTGAAATGTTCAGGTGCAAGGTGTAAGTTTGTGGAGTCCTTTTGTTATGTGGAATGTGATTTCACTTTCGATTCCTTTTGTTGTTGAGCTAACTCTCGATTTTGTCGTCTCCTTACGGTATGGCTCAACTTTGGCTTCTCTGTAGTCTCTAGTTGTGCGATGTCAATGGGTTGTGGACTACACCATATAACTCTTTGAAGGTATTCACTCCAGTTATCTACCAACTTCCGATAAGAATCACATGCCCCTATGTAATTAAGCCATTCTGCGGTAGATTTCTTTTCATTTATTCTAGCATGCACATTTGCTCGATATCGTTGCCTCTTATATCTCTTACACTTCTTGTTTAATTTTCAATTACGACCGATCTCTAGTGAAGAGTCACTAGATGAATTGCTACTTGTATCTTCTGCTCCCATGGATAGATTGTCATCTAGGGTACCACCGGGCCCTGAATGGTTTGTCCCCACATTTGCACTAAGATTTAACTCAGATTCTTTGTCCTCAGATTCAATTTCAATTGATGACTCTAACCCCAAATTGTGTGGGCTATAGTCTTGTGAGACGCTATTGGTTCCAATGTCAGTCAAACAACTTTTATCTTGTCGGTCATCAGAAGATATATGCATCGCCTCTAGCATATTTAAGGATACGAGTGGTGGCATTTCATCCCCCTCAGGTGTTACCCAGGTTGTCTCCCTATTTCCCCAAGTGTCTATGGTTGTTGCTAAGTGGACCCAATCCACATTTTCCGACTCAGTCATCCCAGGTAGTACATCCATATAAGGAGAATCTTCCCCAACATCATTGTCCATTTTATATGTGTAACAATACTGCAATGGGGCCGAGTGAACTGTGGTGTCAGATCTATGATCAATTATAAACCTATCTCCTAGAGGATGTGCTTGACCAGTTACAAGATCCACTCAAATGATAGAATCTTGGAACTGCAAGTAGACATGGTTTTTAGAGCAGTCATGCACCATTTTTGCTTCCCTCATGAACGATGTCCTAAGATCATCTCAGATGCCATAGTGTGCTTGGAGAAATCTATAACAATGAAGGTAATTCTTATTTTATGTCCAAAGACCTTGATCTTGAGATCTTCTAGCATCCCAATAGGTTTAACAATAGACCCATTGGCCATCTTTACTACTATGGTTGTGGTCCGAAGGTGAGGTCTTCCCATAGTGTCCCATCAATTTTTAGTCACAATACTAACCCCAGCGCCACCATCAAGGATTCCCTACACAGTTAATCCTTTGGTAGTGGTTGGTATGGTTGCATTGGATTCATCTCCCTCAAAGTATTATCCCAACTTGTTAACATGTATTTCTACAACAAGGTTCTCATCTAGGTTGGGTTGTGGATCTAAGTGTTTCTTCTCTATTGGCATCTCCCTAGATCCATCCATCTGTGAAAATTATGGTAGCCCAACCTTCAGTTCTCCATTGAGGAAAGCTCGAAGAGCTAAGAATAGCTCAGGGTCTCCATGAAATCCATCAGTTTGGAAATATTTAACGGCACCTTTTGGGCTTCAGTCCCTTGACGTGGGGAAGATGGGATCTCTATTTCTTTGATAGGGTCAGGTAGTCCCTCTATAAACATTCTTTCCAACAAGAAGTGAGTATGCCCACTTTCCCATGACTTTAAGCCACTTTCTTCTTGGATGACACTAGGTATGGCTAGGGGTCTATGGACTTTGTGAGGTGGTTGTTGTGTAGGGAACAATGTGTCTATAATCGGGATGTGCCTAGGTGCTGGTTCTAGATCCCTTTGGGTATCTTCTACCAAACTCATTAATTACTTGACTCGCTCGATCTCCTCTGTAGGGTTTGGATAAGTTCCTATCTTCTTCTTGAATCCTGGCCATTGTGGCTCATGATGATCTTCCTTGTTGGTTTCTTTCTTAGTAGTCGTTTTGGTCTCCATGGTTTCACCTGAATTAGAATCCTCTTCAGTGTTGTTCATATATACGGGGTTGTCACCAGTCCCTATGTTGGTCTTTGAAATGGGATTTGAATTTGTTGCTTTTTGAAATATCTTCCTTGTGTGTTTTCTTCTTCTTCTGAGATTGGGCAATTGATGCCATGTCTCTTTCTTCCAGAATATAATTTTGTTTTTGGAGCATTGATCGTGTGAATACAGTTACTAGTACCACATGTGTACTTTGTGATGGCTCCTCGGTAACCCCAATCAAGTTTAATGGCATCATCTTTGGCACATTTGGATTATTTGGACATTGAGAAATCATATGCCACATCGATTACACATGAGTATCGGCATTGTAGACGTGCTCGCTTGATTGGTTTGCATTAGTGTGGCGTTATTTTGTAGCCTAATAGGACACTTGGCCACACGATGTGGACCTCCACACTCATAGCATTGAAGAGGTGGTCTCTTGGTAATGTAATTGATATTTTGGCCTCTTGCAACAAGAGCAGCTACTTGATAGATAGGTTTGACTTGTCCCCGATAGTCCTCCATGTAGTATTGTGGACTTTCTTCAAGCGCATCAATCCCATAGGTAATATTAGGGTCTATATCTTCCTCATAGACTTCCAAACAAGCAATAGATGACTCACAACCCACTTGATTCATAGAAGTGATTCTCGGATGTGGTGGTTGCGGTCCTAGCACTGAGGGTGGTAAGGGTGTTGTTTAAACAACATTTTGGGCCCTAGAGACCATGTTTTGTGACGTTTGTTCAAGAGGTGGGGCCGACATCAATGCAAGCACTCGAGGTGTACCTGTCCATGCTAAGGTTGGTCTATTGGCCATCACGTGCTTAAATACTATGCAATCCTTAGCTTGATGACCATACCTCCCACAAGCATTGCAATTCCCATTGAATTATACTCTAAAAGTAGGGCATTCACTGGTACTATGTGGACCATAGCATACTGAGCACCATTGTTGCTCCCATCTTGGATATATATGATTGTTTTGTGGAGCACAATTGTCTCTAAGACTCTCTTGAATGGCCTTGGTGAGATCTGCTAAAGTCATCTTAGATATCTTTAGCTTCTTAACAATAGGCTATAGGGTCATTGGCTGATGCTCTGATGCTTGCGAGCTAGTAGATTTAGGCTCAATAGACACTCTTTCTCCTTGAATCATTAAATTAACCTCCAATTGGATTGCATTGGTGGTGACTGCTTCCCAAGTGGTGATACCTCTAATGACTAGGCCATTGTAGATATCCTCACGTCGTAATCCCCTAATGAATCTATCAAGAAATTGATCTTTATTGAAGCGCTCATTTGGATTACAACGAGAATTCAAATGCTTCAAGCGACTAATAAAGTCTCTCACCGACTCTTCTTTCTCTCGTTGGGCTTTCTGGAGCTGAGAGGCTACACCCCAAAGCACTCCCTCTCGTATGTATTCTTTTAAGAACAGTCTCCTAAGAGTAGGGTAAATCATTTTTTCTTCCACCCTTAGGGTTCTATACCAATCCCTAGCCTTCTCACTTAAGGTAGGCTTAAAGCATTACTCTTATGAAGGTCATTGTGTTCTCCTAGAGAATCGCATATTTGTTCAAATACTTCAATATGCTTTCTCACATCCTAGTCTCCACTAAATTTTTGTGTGAGCTTGGCTATTTGTACTGCCTTACTTCTAGGCTCTCTATCAGGCATGTTACGCATATTCTCAGCAATAGATCAACCGATAGCTTGAGAAAATGTTGCCAAGTCACCTAAGTGAGTAGGCACCGTGGGTGAAGGGCGCTCTAGAGACTACATGTGGAGTAGGTATTGGCATTGGGCTTGGCGCATAGGAAGCCCTTGGGTTCCAAGTTTGGTACGGTGTTGTGCCATGTGGTGGCTCAACGTTCATATGTGTGGCCCTAGGCATAGCAGAGGTCGGATGTGACATGCTAATGCTAGCCGGTATGGTCCCACTGAAATAAGAGCTTGAGTGTTGTGGTTGTGGAGCATAGGTTGTTGAAACAATGGGAGGGGTAGGAACTACATGAGTACGAGGACCTATAGGTGTATACGATTGGTACACACTTATAGGTACTGTTGCAGGCATTGAGCTACGATTTGGCAGTGCTTTACTAACAAATGAGGTCCATGGCGTGTTTCTTGGCATGCCCATCATTGGGGTAGGCATGGTAGCCCTAGTGTCATCAAGGTAAAGATGAGCTAAACTTGGAAAGATAAAGCTATCACTTGTGGGCTCATATTGCACTGAGACCCCTGACAAAACAACATATGGAGGATCCATCGGACTTATCGAGGGAGTCTCCATTTGCGCGATAAGGTCGGTTTTTTAGCCTTCCCTGCATCCAAGAATCTCATGAGACCCACTGAAGACATGTGGATTCCCTTGTTCTGTCTCTTAGCTCAATAACCCTATGGATGACCTCACAAACTCTTTGTTATTGATCCTCTATACTAGTAGCACCCGTTGTGGATTGTAGGACATCTAACCAACCCACGTGATAGGTGTGACCTGTGTATAGGTCGGTTGGAGTTTTTGTTTGTAGTTTGTACTCCCAATTCTCATTTAAGAATGCTTCATCTAAGATTGAGGTGCTAGGGGTGTCTTTTGAACTAGATGCAATGTGGATCTCTATGGGTTGATCCTTAGTGGCCGCTAACTAAGGTTGCTAATTCAAGAGCACTCGATTGCTCTCCTAGCAAGGATATTGACATAGGGGCTTTTGCTTTTAACTCTCTTTGTTGCTCTGCCTTGCGTAAGCTCTCAATTTCCTTTTCCCTAGCCGCAATGATATATCGCTCAACCTCTTGCACTTTCGCAATGATATCAAGATTAGGTATTGGGTAACCCTCCATGATGTTGTAGTCAAAGGAAGAGTCACTAGCCGCTATGTTTGGGTCCTTGGTTGTACTACCTTGGGTCTCCGCCGAAGGCCCATAACCTAAGGTAGGTGGGTATTGAGAACCCGTGTAAGTCGAAGTGCTCGCTAGTTGCTCGACCTCTAGCACACAATCAGAGTGCAAATGTATGTGCCTTTGGCACCCTACAAGTGTCGGTGAATACCCTCAAAGGTTAACCGCTTGATTTTTTGGGCATATTGCACCCCGTTTTCACTCGTTTTTTGATGTTCTTTTAATATCTTTTTACGATCGGTTTTTGGATTAGAGCGTATGATAGCTCAAAACGAGCGTTTCGCTCAGGGGGTTATAGTGTGCTTTATAGCACAGTGTTCGTTTACTCAAGGCTTCGTTGGTCCTCAAAAGGGTCGATTTTTACTTAGGCGTGAGGCTAAAATAAGTAATTCTAAAGGGTGACTGAGGCCTGAGCCTGAGTGTGGGCTTGGGCTTGGGTGGGCTTGGGAATCATTTTTGATCCCGATCCTACCTTTAATTTTTTTTAAAATTTTTTTTTGGATAAGGTCGTTGCGGTCACGCCGCGCGCGAGTACACACACACACCTAACCTACCTACTTGCAACTAACAGAGCTATTGTTACACACTAACACGGTACTACAACAAGTAATCAACCAACCGATCTACTTACTGTACCTTACACATCTAACATTATAGATCTAATACCTTAAAGCTAACACCTCATCAACAGAAAACACAGTACACTGCAACGCCTTATTAACGAAAACATTACACTGCAGCAAAAACAAAGGTCACAAATCCTTCTCAACAAGCCACACACCTTCTTTCTCTACCTTTTCTACATCTCAAATTGCACCACAAAGCAGTATAGAGTGCTATTTGAGCTTAATGCAGCAAAGCAGTATAGAGTGCTATTTGAGCTTAATGCAAGGCATTTCCCCAGCAACGGTGCAAAAAATGTACGCATCTGTTGTACGTGTCAAAGCAAGGGACTTGCTGTACACTGTGTGCGAACCACAAATAGCTACAAGCACATAGCCGGACTAATCTAGCAAGCTCAAGAGAGAAAGGGTGTGTCACTCACAGCCCTACGCTCGCCTTCGTGGAGGATTCCTCACTGGTGAAGAAGAGGGAGCTACCGCCGTGCCGTGCTCAACCGCCTCGCCACCGTCGTGCCATTGCAATGCTCGATCACTCTATCTCTCTCTCTCACACAAACACACACATACACACACACACACAAGGAGATGAAGAAGAAGATGGAGATGGAGCAAGAGCACTATTCAATTGCAAAAATGAGAGAATGAATGATTTTTAGGTTTAGGTGACTTTTATATGAGCTCTGCCATTCACACTTGGACGTCCATGCTTAGCCAACTAGCCCTTGAATGTTCCAGTTAGAGTTCACCTCTCATCGGCGATCACTCTTATTCTTTTCCTATTGGACCGACAAGCGCGGACCATGACTACTAGAAGTGGAAGCTGGTGGTTAACACTTGATTTCCTCTTCAAACTCTATGTCATGGTCATTAATGCAAATGGCATACTCTTCATTAGGATCCAGGTAAACTTGAACTCCATGGCGATTAGTCTTATAAAAAGGGAGTACGTGCTTAAATTGCACTTTCATTCCGGTTTCTGAATGAGTCGAATAGGAAGACATTTCAGATGTTGATTTTGAAAAGGTGTCTGAGACTTCTTCAAAGATAGTGTTCAAGTGCTCTCTTTGGTTCACACTCTCTTCGGTGGATACTTTACTAGCGGTCTCTCCAAATATGCCTTGATTTGCTAGTATACGACCAGATATAAGGTTCATATAGACTGGTAAAGCCCTGGATAGAGTACTTACCGTCAAATTGACTTGATTGCAACGTTTGTCAAGCTTTCAATTCCATGTCTGCAACCCGATTCCTGTATCAATTTTAATCAAGTTAGCTATTCTTTCACAAAGATTGTACAATTCTTGCTAGCTATTGTGACTGGTCTATATGTGTCTATTCAAATTGAGCTCGGTGAGTCAGCACTTGAGACTTTCGGATTCTACTTTTGCAAAAAATCAAGGACTAATTTGCAACTTGAAAACTGAGTGAACATGTACCAATTTGGATCCGATTGAACCCAAAATTTCCCGGTGGCCTTGTATTATGTTGGTCTAACACTGTACAAGTTTAAAAGTAAACAAGTCTGTCTCTGTGTATCAGTAGTAAATAATTGTGATTATTTACTTTTCTAAGTCTTTTGCACTTTTTGGCTTGATTTGCCAAGTATGCAACTTGTTAAGGTCTCTGGACAAGTTTCATTGAGTTTGAACAAAATTTGTCCAAGTTATCAACTCTTTCGTGTCCGCACACTCAGTTTTCAAGAATCTGGCTTAATTCTCAATTTTGAGATCCAAATTTCACCAAAATTGATTTGTGTGGTCTACTTGATGTGCTTGACCTTGTGGTATACTCAAATGTGCAAGAATATCAAATTTTATTGCAAATGTAAATAATTGCAATTACTTTTGCTATTTTTTTGTAATTTTTGACACAATCTTACCACAGATCTATTCAGCATCTTGACTTAAGCTCCCTAGCCAAGTTTCATCAAGTTTGGATAATGTCTGTTCAAATGGTCAACAATTTTGTGTCTATAGACGGACTTTGCAAATTTGGCCACAATTTTCAATCCAATAATCCAATTCTTACCAAATTTGATTTGTGGGCTTATTATAACATGATAAAGCTGGTGGTATGCTAACTTGGTCCAACAAGTTGAAAAACAGGACAGAAGTAAATAATCGCAATTATTTACTTCTGGTAAATTTTTACATCTTTTTGGTCAAATGAGCATGTACACTTGTTTATCACATCAATATAAGCCTATAAGTCAAGTTTCACTTGGTTTGGACAAAAATTTTCCAATTTACACTCAAGTTCTCGAAAGTCAGTACAGAATTCAGTTTTTACCCAGTTTTGGTGAGTTTGGTGATCCAAATTCTACGGGCCTTTACAAAAGATGTTGGTACACATGCATAGTCTCCGGTATTAACCTTGGTCAGTTTTAAGCTGAAAGTAAATAATCGCGATTATTTACTTTTGGCTTAAAATGAGCACTTTTTTGAACTTTTTCACTGGACAGTCTTTTCATGAGCTATTTTAGGCCTCTGAGTCAAGTCAAAACTTAATTTGGCCTAAAATGTCAAGAAAAAGTAAATAATTTGAGTTTTTGCAAACTCTTGAAATTTTTACTTCAATGCGTCCATAAGATTACCCACTGGTTCATACATATTTCTAAGCATACTCTCCAGTCGGATTGAGTGGTTGACAGTCTTCTGGTGCTATTTCTAGCTGTAAACCTGAAATTCTGTAACTTCACATAAACACTCACAATTGATTCTTTTGGAGAGAGCAATGTTCTGAAATCCACCTCGGATTCTACTTACCCTACTCTTAGGATCTACTGCAATGGGTTTGTGGAAAGTGTCCACAAACACTCGTTTTCTTGTTTTTTATGATCTTCAGAGCCTTGATCTTAAGACTTGTTTTGTCCATCATTCATTCTCAAAATCCTAATCTAATTCTACTATCCTACGGTCGTAAAGGTACTTAGCAAGTACAACCTACTTCCAGGCTACCGCTACACAACAAAAGACGACAATCTTAAGCTATGCGGCTTTAAAAAAAAAATTCGACTCTAGGTTATCCTAAAGGAAGTTAAACAATAACTTCACAAGACGCTCATGTTTTTTCCTAGTTTAGGTCTCTTTGATCCCCGACAACGGCGCCAAATGTGGGACGGGTGTTTAATCTCACTCCTATCTTATTGTTTGTAGACATAACGAGAACCACGAATATAATTGTCAATCCATGGGACAAAGCTGACTCGACTAGTGCATAGAGGCTACAAGAGGTTTTCAATCTCTTGAAAAACAACAAACAACTCGCATATAACTTAAGCTACACTCAAATGAAAGAAATTACCAAAAGTTAGTCGCTCATCGGCAAACAAATCACAACCGTTACAACATCAAATGACATCCAAACGTTACGAAATGTCTAGGAAATGTTTATAAGACCTAAGCACACATGCTTATAGTCTCAAATCTCACTTTAGGTCAAGTGTAAAAATCACAATTATTAACAGCAGTGATTTGTGGGCTTATTATAACATGATAAAGCTAGTGGTATGCTAACTTGATCCAAAAAGTTGAAAAATGGGACAAAAGTAATAATCTCAATTATTTACTTCTGGTAAATTTTTACATCTTTTTGGTCAAATGAGCATGTACACTTGTTTATCACATCAATATAAGCCTATAAGTCAAGTTTCACTTGGTTTGAACAAAAAATTTCCAATTTACACTCAAGTTCTCGAAAGTCAGTACATACTTCAGTTTTTACCCAATTTTGGTCAGTTTGGTGATCCAAATTCTACAGGCCTTTACAAAAGATGTCGGTACACATGCATAGTCTCTGGTATCAATCTTGGTCAGTTTTGAGCTGAAAGTAAATAATCGAGATTATTTACTTTAGGCTTAAAATGAGCACTTTTTTGAACTTTTTCACTGGACAGTCTTTTCATGAGCTATTTTAGGCCTCTGAGTGAAGTCAAAACTTAATTTGGCCTAAAATGTCAAGAAAAAGTAAATAATTTGAGTTTTTGCAAACTCTTGAAATTTTTACTTCAATGTGTCCATAAGATTACCCACTGGTTCATACAAATTTCTAAGCATACTCTCCAGTCGGATTGAGTGGTTGACAGTCTTCTGGTGCTATTTCTAGCTGTAAACCTGAAATTCTGTAACTCCACATAAACACTCACCATTGATTCTTTTGGAGAGAGCAATGTTCTGAAATCCACCTCGGATTCTACTTACCCTACTCTTAGGATCTACTGCAATGGGTTTGTGGAAAGTGTCCACAAACACTCATTTTCTTGTTTTTTATGATCTTCAGAGCCTTGATCTTAAGACTTGTTTTGTTCATCATTCATTCTCAAAATCCTAATTTAATTTTACTATCCTACGGTCGTAAAGGTACTTAGCAAGTACAACCTACTTCTAGGCTACCTCTACACAACAAAAGACGACAATCTTAAGCTATGCGGCTTTAAAAAAAAAATTCGACTCTAGGTTATCCTAAAGGAAGTTAAACAATAACTTCACAAGACGCTCATGTTTTTTCCTAGTTTAGGTCTCTTTGATCCCCGACAACGGCGCCAAATGTGGGACGGGTGTTTAATCTCACTCCTATCTTATTGTTTGTAGACATAACGAGAACCACGAATATAATTGTCAATCCATGGGACAAAGCTGACTCGACTAGTGCATAGAGGCTACAAGAGGTTTTCAATCTCTTGAAAAACAACAAACAACTCGCATATAACTTAAGCTACACTCAAATGAAAGAAATTACCAAAAGTTAGTCGCTCATCGGCAAACAAATCACAACCGTTACAACATCAAATGACATCCAAACGTTACGAAATGTCTAGGAAATGTTTATAAGACCTAAGCACACATGCTTATAGTCTCAAATCTCACTTTAGGTCAAGTGTAAAAATCACAATTATTAACAGCAGTGATTTGTGGGCTTATTATAACATGATAAAGCTAGTGGTATGCTAACTTGATCCAAAAAGTTGAAAAATGGGACAAAAGTAATAATCTCAATTATTTACTTCTGGTAAATTTTTACATCTTTTTGGTCAAATGAGCATGTACACTTGTTTATCACATCAATATAAGCCTATAAGTCAAGTTTCACTTGGTTTGAACAAAAAATTTCCAATTTACACTCAAGTTCTCGAAAGTCAGTACATACTTCAGTTTTTACCCAATTTTGGTCAGTTTGGTGATCCAAATTCTACAGGCCTTTACAAAAGATGTCGGTACACATGCATAGTCTCTGGTATCAATCTTGGTCAGTTTTGAGCTGAAAGTAAATAATCGAGATTATTTACTTTAGGCTTAAAATGAGCACTTTTTTGAACTTTTTCACTGGACAGTCTTTTCATGAGCTATTTTAGGCCTCTGAGTGAAGTCAAAACTTAATTTGGCCTAAAATGTCAAGAAAAAGTAAATAATTTGAGTTTTTGCAAACTCTTGAAATTTTTACTTCAATGTGTCCATAAGATTACCCACTGGTTCATACAAATTTCTAAGCATACTCTCTAGTCGGATTGAGTGGTTGACAGTCTTCTGGTGCTATTTCTAGCTGTAAACCTGAAATTCTGTAACTCCACATAAACACTCACCATTGATTCTTTTGGAGAGAGCAATGTTCTGAAATCCACCTCGGATTCTACTTACCCTACTCTTAGGATCTACTGCAATGGGTTTGTGGAAAGTGTCCACAAACACTCATTTTCTTGTTTTTTATGATCTTCAGAGCCTTGATCTTAAGACTTGTTTTGTTCATCATTCATTCTCAAAATCCTAATTTAATTTTACTATCCTACGGTCGTAAAGGTACTTAGCAAGTACAACCTACTTCTAGGCTACCTCTACACAACAAAAGACGACAATCTTAAGCTATGCGGCTTTAAAAAAAAAATTCGACTCTAGGTTATCCTAAAGGAAGTTAAACAATAACTTCACAAGACGCTCATGTTTTTTCCTAGTTTAGGTCTCTTTGATCCCCGACAACGGCGCCAAATGTGGGACGGGTGTTTAATCTCACTCCTATCTTATTGTTTGTAGACATAACGAGAACCACGAATATAATTGTCAATCCATGGGACAAAGCTGACTCGACTAGTGCATAGAGGCTACAAGAGGTTTTCAATCTCTTGAAAAACAACAAACAACTCGCATATAACTTAAGCTACACTCAAATGAAAGAAATTACCAAAAGTTAGTCGCTCATCGGCAAACAAATCACAACCGTTACAACATCAAATGACATCCAAACGTTACGAAATGTCTAGGAAATGTTTATAAGACCTAAGCACACATGCTTATAGTCTCAAATCTCACTTTAGGTCAAGTGTAAAAATCACAATTATTAACAGCAGTGATTTGTGGGCTTATTATAACATGATAAAGCTAGTGGTATGCTAACTTGGTCCAAAAAGTTGAAAAATGGGACAAAAGTAATAATCTCAATTATTTACTTCTGGTAAATTTTTACATCTTTTTGGTCAAATGAGCATGTACACTTGTTTATCACATCAATATAAGCCTATAAGTCAAGTTTCACTTGGTTTGAACAAAAAATTTCCAATTTACACTCAAGTTCTCGAAAGTCAGTACATACTTCAGTTTTTACCCAATTTTGGTCAGTTTGGTGATCCAAATTCTACAGGCCTTTACAAAAGATGTCGGTACACATGCATAGTCTCTGGTATCAATCTTGGTCAGTTTTGAGCTGAAAGTAAATAATCGAGATTATTTACTTTAGGCTTAAAATGAGCACTTTTTTGAACTTTTTCACTGGACAGTCTTTTCATGAGCTATTTTAGGCCTCTGAGTGAAGTCAAAACTTAATTTGGCCTAAAATGTCAAGAAAAAGTAAATAATTTGAGTTTTTGCAAACTCTTGAAATTTTTACTTCAATGTGTCCATAAGATTACCCACTGGTTCATACAAATTTCTAAGCATACTCTCCAGTCGGATTGAGTGGTTGACAGTCTTCTGGTGCTATTTCTAGCTGTAAACCTGAAATTCTGTAACTTCACATAAACACTCAGCATTGATTCTTTTGGAGAGAGCAATGTTCTAAAATCCACCTCGGATTCTACTTACCCTACTCTTAGGATCTACTGCAATGGGTTTGTGGAAAGTGTCCACAAACACTCGTTTTCTTGTTTTTTATGATCTTCAGAGCCTTGATCTTAAGATTTGTTTTGTCCATCATTCATTCTCAAAATCCTAATCTAATTCTACTATCGTACGGTCGTAAAGGTAGTTAGCAAGTACAACCTACTTCCAGGCTACCTCTACACAACAAAAGACGACAATCTTAAGCTATGCGGCTTTAAAAAAGAAATTTGACTGTAGGTTATCCTAAAGGAAGTTAAACAATAACTTCACAAGACGCTCATGTTTTTTCCTAGTTTAGGTCTCTTTGATCCCCGACAACGACGCCAAATGTGGGACGGGTGTCTAATCTCACTCCTATCTTATTGTTTGTAGACATAACGAGAACCACGAATATAATTGTCAATCCATGGGACAAAGCTGACTCGACTAGTGCATAGAGGCTACAAGAGGTTTTCAATCTCTTGAAAAACAACAAACAACTCGCATATAACTTAAGCTACACTCAAATGAAAGAAATTACCAAAAGTTAGTCGCTCATCGGCAAACAAATCACAACCGTTACAACATCAAATGACATCCAAACGTTACGAAATGTCTAGGAAATGTTTATAAGACCTAAGCACACATGCTTATAGTCTCAAATCTCACTTTAGATAAAATGTAAAAATCACAATTATTAACAGCAGTGATTTGTGGGCTTATTATAACATGATAAAGCTAGTGGTATGCTAACTTGGTCCAAAAAGTTGAAAAATGGGACAAAAGTAATAATCTCAATTATTTAGTTCTGGTAAATTTTTACATCTTTTTGGTCAAATGAGCATGTACACTTGTTTATCACATCAATATAAGCCTATAAGTCAAGTTTCACTTAGTTTGAACAAAAATTTTCCAATTTACACTCAAGTTCTCGAAAGTCAGTACATACTTCAGTTTTTACCCAATTTTGGCCAGTTTGGTGATCCAAATTCTACGGGCCTTTACAAAAGATGTCGGTACACATGCATAGTCTCTGGTATCAATCTTGGTCAGTTTTGAGCTGAAAGTAAATAATCGAGATTATTTACTTTAGGCTTAAAATGAGCACTTTTTTGAACTTTTTCACTGGACAGTCTTTTCATGAGCTATTTTAGGCCTCTGAGTCAAGTCAAAACTTAATTTGGCTTAAAATGTCAAGAAAAAGTAAATAATTTGAGTTTTTGTAAACTCTTGAAATTTTTACTTCAATGCGTCCATAAGATTACCCACTGGTTCATACAAATTTCTAAGCATACTCTCCAGTCGGATTGAGTGGTTGACAGTCTTCTGGTGCTATTTCTAGCTGTAAACCCGAAATTCTGCAACTTCACATAAACACTCAATTGATTCTTTTGGAGAGAGCAATGTTCTGAAATCCACCTCGGATTCTACTTACCCTACTCCTAGGTTCTACTGCAATGGGTTTGTGGAAAGTGTCCACAAACACTCGTTTTCTTATTTTTTATGATCTTCAGAGCCTTCATCTTAAGACTTGTTTTGTCCATCATTCATTCTCAATATCCTAATCTAATTCTACTATCCTACAGTCGTAAAGGTACTTAACAAGTACAACCCACTTCCAGGCTACCTCTACACAGCAAAAGACGACAATCTTAAGCTATGCGGCTTAAAAGAAAAAATTCGACTCTAGGTTATCCTAAAGGAAGTTAAACAATAACTTCACAAGACGCTCATGTTTTTTCCTAGTTTAGGTCTCTTTGATCCTCGACAGCGGCGCCAAATGTGGGACGGGTGTCTAACCTCACTCCTATCTTATTGTTTGCAGATATAACGAGAACCACAAACATAATTGTCAATCCATGGGACAATGCTGACTCGACTAGTGCATAGAGGCTACAAGAGGTTTTCAATCTCTTGGAAAACAACAAACAACTCGCATCTAACTTAAGCTACACTCAAATGAAAGAAATTACCAATAGTTAATCGCTCATCGGCAAACAAATCACAACCGTTACAGCATCAAATGACATCCAAACGTTACGAAACGTTTAGGAAATGTTTATAAGACCTAAGCACACATGCTTATAGTCTCAAATCTCACTTTAGGTCAAGTGTAAAAATCACAATTATTAACAGCAGTGATTTGTGGGCTTATTATAACATGATAAAGCTAGTGGTATGCTAACTTGGTCCAAAAAGTTGAAAAATGGGACAAAAGTAATAATCTCAATTATTTACTTCTGGTAAATTTTTACATCTTTTTGGTCAAATGAGCATGTACACTTGTTTATCACATCAATATAAGCCTATAAGTCAAGTTTCACTTAGTTTGAACAAAAATTTTCCAATTTACACTCAAGTTCTCGAAAGTCAGTACATACTTCAGTTTTTACCCAATTTTGGTCAGTTTGGTGATCCAAATTCTACGGGCCTTTACAAAAGATGTCGGTACACATGCATAGTCTCTGGTATCAATCTTGGTTAGTTTTCAGCTGAAAGTAAATAATCGAGATTATTTACTTTAGGCTTAAAATGAGCACTTTTTTGAACTTTTTCACTGGACAGTCTTTTCATGAGCTATTTTAAGCCTCTGAGTCAAGTCAAAACTTAATTTGGCCTAAAATTTCAAGAAAAAGTAAATAATTTGAGTTTTTGCAAACTCTTGAAATTTTTACTTCAGTGTGTCCATAAGATTACCCACTGGTTCATACAAATTTCTAAGCATACTCTCCAGTCGGATTGAGTGGTTGACAGTCTTCTGGTGCTATTTCTAGCTGTAAACCCGAAATTCTGCAACTTCACATAAACACTCACAATTGATTCTTTTGGAGAGAGCAATGTTCTGAAATCCACCTTGGATTCTACTTACCCTACTCCTAGATTCTACTGCAATGGGTTTGTGGAAAGTGTCCACAAACACTCGTTTTCTTGTTTTTTATGATCTTCAGAGCCTTGATCTTAAGACTTGTTTTGTCCATCATTCATTCTCAATATCCTAATCTAATTCTACTATCCTATAGTCGTAAAGGTACTTAGCAAGTACAACCCACTTTCAGGCTACCTCTACACAGCAAAAGACGACAATCTTAAGCTATGCGGCTTAAAAGAAAAAATTTGACTGTAGGTTATCCTAAAGGAAGTTAAACAATAACTTCACAAGACGCTCATGTTTTTTCCTAGTTTAGGTCTCTTTGATCCTCGACAGCGGCGCCAAATGTGGGATGGGTGTCTAACCTCACTCCTATCTTATTGTTTGCAGATATAACGAGAACCACAAACATAATTGTCAATCCATGGGACAATGCTGACTCGACTAGTGCATAGAGGCTACAAGAGGTTTTCAATCTCTTGGAAAACAACAAACAACGTGCATCTAACTTAAGCTACACTCAAATGACAGAAATTACCAATAGTTAGTCGCTCATCGGCAAACAAATCACAACCGTTACAGCATCAAATGACATCCAAACGTTACGAAACGTTTAGGAAATGTTTATAAGACTTAAGCGCACATGCTTGTAGTCTCAAATCTCACTTTAGGTCAAGTGTAAAAATCACAATTATTAACAGCAGTGATTTGTGGGCTTATTATAACATGATAAAGCTAGTGGTATGCTAACTTGGTCCAAAAAGTTGAAAAATGGGACAAAAGTAATAATCTCAATTATTTACTTCTGGTAAATTTTTACATCTTTTTGGTCAAACGAGCATGTACACTTGTTTATCACATCAATATAAGCCTATAAGTTAAGTTTCACTTGGTTTGAACAAAAATTTTCCAATTTACACTCAAGTTCTCGAAAGTCAGTACATACTTCAGTTTTTACCTAATTTTGGTCAGTTTGGTGATCCAAATTCTACGGGCCTTTACAAAAGATGTCGGTACACATGCATAGTCTCTGGTATCAATCTTTGTCAGTTTTAAGCTGAAAGTAAATAATCGAGATTATTTACTTTAGGCTTAAAATGAGCACTTTTTTGAACTTTTTCACTAGACAGTCTTTTCATGAGCTATTTTAAGCCTCTGAGTCAAGTCAAAACTTAATTTGGCCTAAAATTTCAAGAAAAAGTAAATAATTTGAGTTTTTGCAAACTCTTAAAATTTTTACTTCAGTGCGTCCATAAGCTTACCCACTGGTTCATACAAATTTCTAAGCATACTCTCCAGTCGGATTGAGTGGTTGACAGTCTTCTGGTGCTATTTGTAGCTGTAAACCTGAAATTCTGCTATTTCACATAAACACTCACAATTGATTCTTTTGGAGAGAGCAATGTTCTGAAATCCACCTCGGATTCTACTTACCCTACTCCTAGGTTCTACTGCAATGGGTTTGTGGAAAGTGTTCACAAACACTCGTTTTCTTGTTTTTTATGATCTTCAGAGCCTTGATCTTAAGACTTGTTTTGTCCATCATTCATTATCAAAATCCTAATTTAATTCTACTATCCTACAGTCGTAAAGGTACTTAGCAAGTACATTCTACTCCCAGGCTACCTCTACACAGCAAAAGACGACAATCTTAAGCTATGCGGCTTAAAAAAAGAATTTCGACTCTAGGTTATCCTAAAGGAAGTTAAACAATAACTTCACAAGACGCTCGTGTTTTTTCCTAGTTTAGGTCTCTTTGATCCCTGACAACGGCGCCAAATGTGGGACGGGTGTCTAACCTCACTCCTATTTTTGCAGACATAACGAGAACCATGAATATAATTGTCAATCCATGGGACAAAGCTGACTCGACTAGTGCATAGAGGCTACAAGAGGTTTTCAATCTCTTGGAAAACAACAAACAACTCGCATCTAACTTAAGCTACACTCAAATGACAGAAATTACCAAAAGTTAGTCGCTCATCGGCAAACAAATCACAACCGTTACAACATCAAATGACATCCAAACGTTACGAAATGTCTAGAAAATGTTTATAAGACTTAAGCGCACATGCTTGTAGTCTCAAATCTCACTTTAGGTCAAGTATAAAAATCGCGATTATTAATAGCAGTGAGTTTTTGACCTAGTCGTTTTCGACCTAGAATGCATGTAAATGCTTAGCAATGATGCCCCAATACCCCACCTATACTTACTTTATGATTTTGAAGCTTAAATTCCTACTTATGATGAGATTAGGCCATGGGTTGGCGACACCAAAAGCTACGGAATACCATGAAATGCTTATGTCAATGCAGAGAGCTCTCACCTGCGGCGGTTGCAACGCAATAGACACGACTGCAATGTGACAACCGGGGAGGGAGTAGGAAGCGCAAGAAGGAGAGAAGTAAGCACCGTTAGCTCACGCCGTGTTTCTATTATCCAAAAACTTACAAAAACCTTACAATAATTGGCTTTTATACCTTAGCCAAGGTTTTTGGTGGTCAAAACTAATAATCTAAGAGCTCTAACTAAAGACCGGTTGATACAATCTGAAAGCTTGTACCCCCAGCTCATCAATTACAAGGTTTATCTGAAAATTAGGAGTTACAATATTCCCGATTCATCAAAATAATAAATGTTTTTACAATGAAAGCTTCGAAAAATAGTATCCGAGTTAGCTTGCTACTAACATGAGGTTATTAAGAATCTTATTTAGAACCTATAAATCTCACGTGGATCTTAGAGGAGTGGTGAACTTTTTGATCTCAAGTTAAAAAACAAACCTAGAAAGAACAAAAAGAGACACTCCTTATACTTAGTTTATTAAGCAAGAAGCTTTATATATTTGCAATAAGACAAGTAATAAGATTTCATATCCATGGCTTCTTTTACATTCACAAACATTTGGATAGTAGTTTAAGGACAAGCAGGTTGTAAGTGGGACATGGATAACAAATGATAGGGTTTGTCGACACCTGTAATACGTATTCAAAGCTAACAAATATGTTGTCTTGTTTACATGGATGCAGGTGAGGACTCTACCATTTCTTAGGATCTTTCTTTGCTTAGCTACTGTCTGTCATTGATGTACCTGACCCTTTACACATTATAGACAATCATTCCAGATTACCCCACCTCATCCTCATATTCATGTACAAAAATGATAAAAAAACTGAGTCGTTTTTGTGCTATTCCTTGTCCCTTGTCTAAAGCCAGGTGTCTTTTGAACTGTTATGTTCTTTTGGGTATAAGTTTTAGTTTAAAAACAACAACACACATGTCCTAAACACAAGGATCTCCCAGTCTTCTGAGGGATCGGGACGTTGGCTTTAGGCATTTTGTTGGGCTATAGAGTTGTGATGGACCCATTGTCTATAATTCTTGTTTAGGTTGATCAATGTTAGGTGGTCCATCTCAGACTGTAGTTTTGTATTTTTGCTCACAGCTATCATGGTCTTTAGACTTTACTGGTTTTAGGATTGTAGGTTAATCCATCTGTACTTACCTTGATTCTAAATAATTTTTCAAGTACACACTCAAGATAAGATGAGTGCTCACATGAGAATCATCCATGATCCACTAAAACCTGCAAGGATTATGGAACAGATTACACAATACTTGAAAGATCATCCCCCTAGAGAAGCCCATTCCTTTAAAACAAGGCCTTTTCTTTCTAGAAAGGCAAAAAGCAATGTAATCTCTTATCCAAAATAGAATCTTTCTAATTTTTAAAACTTTTGTTACATGCCTTATCCCTCTCCCAAGGTCTAGAGTTAGCTTCGAAACCTCTTTTTGTAGCTACCTCCCTTGTTTTTCAATGTATAAGCAACTTGGATGCATCACAACTTATCTACGATTCTTCCCTTGCATCTGGCAAAAAGTCATCTATCGTACATATGCTCTCCTTCAACGACTGGGTCAACTTTTTGGCTACTTTAGACAAAGATATTGCAGATGGTGTAGCTATGATCTCTCAATACATCGCCCAACTACCTATATTAGCTTTACAATACAATCAAGAGCTTGCTCAATTTTCTTCTTCTGGTGCTGAACTTGTTAATTTTCTTAAGAAATTATGTGGCCTCAATACCGCTTTCGTTAGTACCCCTATTGTCCCAAAAACTCGTGGCCTCTTTTGTAGAGACATTGCTACTTTAGAAGCTGTCAAAGAATTCCAAAATAATTTATGCACCCTCAGTGACTCTACCTTGTTAGAGATGGTTCCCAAAGTCTTCAAAGTTTTTTCGTTTCTGCCAGTCAAAAAAATTGAAGTTGAGTCCTTTGCTGTAGATCATCAGCTATGGATTCTTCCCAACAAAGCTTTTTTGGCACCTATCCTTAGTGAAACTTGGATATATCTTGCCAACCTACCTACTTCTATAGTGGAGGATTGCAGACTCAAAGTACTTAAAGGCGGATAGTTTCTAGACAAAGGGGAGCTCACTAAGGCCCCTTTTAACCTCATTTTTATTGATCACTCTAAATGTGCTCCTAATGATGGCCTATATTCACATGAAAGAAAATATGGAGTTTGTCAACAACGAATCTATATGGAATGTCTATAACGAATCTATCTAGAATGTCTTTCGACCTTACTTGAGATGTCCTTGCAAATTCCTTAACCCAAAAGACTCCGGTGATTCCAACATTATGTGGTTTGACCATGCTATTTGGTACATCCTCAATCATTTGGAACATCTCTGTCTGGCTTCCATTTATCTCTTATTTTCTCCTGGCTGGGTAAGTAAGCTAAACCCCTGGTAATTGCTCAGATTTCTTTCAATAAATTTTGAGGCTTGATGCTTGACATTCTTAAAGAACTCAAATTAAATGAACCTGGTACTTATCTCACCACCTATGTCAGCTACAAGGGTGTTAAAATTGCTACTGGATTACTCAAACCCTGCATTGAGGATGATGATTCTCCATCTCTCAAAAGACCTAACTCACTAACCAACCCTAGTAGCTCTTTTACATATCTCCTAACACTTGGTACTTCTTCTAGCTTCAATAAAGAAAAGTCTTGTAGCTTCATTAGAGGTAGAGACAGAAACACACCAATCCGGTAGCTCCATGACATGTAACTTTTTTACTATGTAGGTAATTTTTGGCCCCTGTGGAAGGAATTTTATTTCCAAATTTTTTTTGGCGGTAAATCATATCTATGTACACCGTTTATACCATAATGAATTCCTTGATTGGTTTTTATCCAAATCTATCTTTTGTGAGTGTTTTGATATACGTTTTGGTAACCATAACCTGTTAGAATAGGCTGCACATATCATCAGTTTATTAAGAGTCTAATTTACAACAATGAATTTTTTTACGCCACAATGTTATTCTTGAATGTTCTTGTGAAAAGTGTAATGCTTTTTGTAATGACTTTGGTGATTTAGGCAAGCATGTCTGCACTTGTGATCTTAAAATTATTAATGATGCAAGCTGGACTGGATCAAGGTTGTTTTTTCACATCCCCCCCTCGCCCCCTCATGTTTGAAATGGACACACACATTGTTTGGAATGCGCGCGCGTGCGCACACACACGCACACACACAGAGTTAGAAATACTCACCGTTTTCATTATTGGTTTGTTTGTTTGTACCCGATTGATTAGTTTGCACCGATTTACTTGTATAATTTGTTCTTTTGTTGCTCTAATCGATTTGTGTGTGTGTGTGTGTGTGTGTGTGTGTGTGTGTGTGTGTGAGAGAGAGAGAGAGAGAGAGAGAGAGAGAGAGAGAGAGAGAGAGAGAGAGAGAGAGAGAGAGAGAGAGAGAGAGAGGAAATGAAGGGAGGTGCGTGTGATTAGTGTGTGTGAGTAATTAGAGTGAGAAAATATTGTTTGTATAATTAATGTATGAGAGAGGGAGATGAAAAGAGAGAGGAAAAATGTAAGTGAGTTTGAGTTTTAATGAACTAAGTTAGTGAAAATAAGTAGATATAGCTAAAAAATAACTTTAAAGAAATGAGTAGGTTTAGTTTTAAAAACTTTAAAAAAACTTTAAATGATTGTTTGAAAAAAACAACCATTTTAAAAAAAATAGAGAGAGAAAAAATGAGAGAGAGGGATAGAGAGAGACAAGAATAGGGGGATAAATAGAGAAAGAGATAGAAGGAGAGGGAAAGAGGGATAGATAGAGAGAGAAAGATTTAGAGAAGAGAGAAGAATAGGGATAGAGAGAGAGAGAGAGAGAGAGAGAGAGAGAGAGAGAGAGAGAGAGAGAGAGAGAGAGAGAGAGAGAGAGAGAGAGAGAGAGAGAGAGAGAGAGAGAATAGGGGGATAGATAGATAGATAGAGAGAGAGAGAGAGAGAGAGAGAGAGAGAGAGAGAGAGAGAGAGAGAGAGAGAGAGAGGCAGAAAGAGAGAGAAAGAGGGAGAGGAAGAGATAAAAAGAGGGAGAGAGATAGATAGAGGGAAAGAGGGAGAATGTAAAGAGAGGGATAGAGAGAGAAGGAGAGGGAAAGAGGGTGAGAAAGAGGAAAAGAGGGAGAGATAGAGGGATAGAGAGATAGAAAGAGAGACAAAGAGAAAGAGGGAAAGAGGAAAGAGAAAGAGAGAGAGATAGAGGGAGAATGTAAAGAGAGGGATAGAGAGAGAAGGAGGGAGATAGAGGGGGAGAATGAATAAGGGGGGGGGGAGAGAGAGAGAGAGAGAGAGAGAGAGAGAGAGAGAGAGAGAGAGAGAGAGAGAGAGAGAGAGGGAAATAGATAGAGATAGAGAGGGAGAGAAAGAGAGATAGAGAGATAGGGAGGGAGAATGAGAGAAAGAGGTATAGCGAGAGATAGAAAGAGAGGGAGAGAGAGAAAGCTTAGGTATATAGATTAGGTATAGGGAGAGTAAAAATTGGTTAGGTTCTAATACTCTCCAATGCATCTCTTGTAGATATTGAGACGAGAGACCGTCTGGTGGGGAGCAGCCACCGCACTCTTTCTTTGGATGGTTCACGTCCCAGGTGGGTGGCCATCTAGGGTGGACATCGCCTCTAGTGGACCAGAGTCTTGAGATGGTACGTCCAAACTCAGGACTTAGATTTATCAATAGCTAATTTTTTTGAGCTTGATTGTAGATTTCTATCCATTATTTGTAAGCATGACATTCTTATATCTTTGGAGGTTTTGATCTATCTACCCAGGTTCCTCCACCGTTGGTGGTAGATCCGGATCTCCAACGCACATTGTCTTTAAGTGAGGGGTAGGTATGCATTCGACGTAGGACTTGTTTGCCTGCTACAGTGCACATAGCTTGCGGCCTATGGTCTTCCTCATTAGACTACACTGTGGGGGAACCAAGGAGGGAATCCATACGTCCAGAGCGTCCCATCAACAACACCTCCTTCTACCCTCCTTTCTTAGCGACCCATCCCCTTTTCGTCGCAAGGACCCACCCCCTTGCATCACAGGGCTCCACACCATTCCATTTGACTCTTGCTTTGCTTGAGCCTCATTGATAGTCCATAGGTGGTCGATAAGAGTCTTCTAGCAGCGCATGACGACGTTCATCTCAGGGTAGCAAGCGCAAGGGGAGCGACGGGGGCTCCTAATGGAGGCTTGTTTTGGTGGTGAAGGGGGGACATACTCACCTGTTTTGGAGTGTGCCGCTCCAATTACAGAGGAAGAGGACACTAATGCACCCGTGCCAGACACACATGGGCAATACTACAACGTGAAGTACGGTAGCGAGGTTGACTTTGGGACTGCACAGGGCATAGTATTTCAGCGCCATCTGTAGATTCTTATACACTCCAAAATATAAGAATTGCTTTATAAATTCAAAGACCAAGTGACCGATCATGCATGCTACGTTGAGGAAGCGTTGCATGCTTGATTTCCAAATGCCCCCAACCAACGTTTCTTGACATAGTAAGCAATCAAATGTACAACACGCAACAGCCAACCAGGTTGCAAATCCAGACAAGAGCTATCCACGTGGTGGCAACATGGCAGATGCAGAGTGGGAGCGGGCAATGCAAGAAAATATTGAGCAAGC
The DNA here is from genome assembly GCF_014529385.1 of Adiantum capillus-veneris. NCBI lineage: Eukaryota > Viridiplantae > Streptophyta > Polypodiopsida > Polypodiales > Pteridaceae > Adiantum > Adiantum capillus-veneris. The sequence goes on from NC_140937.1 coordinate 49,938,947, forward strand.
TGCAATGGGCTTAGCCACCACAGTCAACAACACGAAGCTTGAGCTAGACAAACTCCCATGCACTATGGTGCGGGAGGCAAATCAGCATGGAAAGATAAATATGTAAGTTATTTTTAATTGTGCAAGTTCGGATAACAAGGTGTTTTAGCTTGTTAAACCTTTTTGGTTAATGTTAACTTAGGAAAATATCACTCTGAGCCGTCCTACTAGAGAGATGGTCAAGTATTGTCAAAAAACCATCATATCTCTCACGAGTAATTCGACTTAGCAATCAGGATGCTACAAGCAATAAGCAATAAGTGTAGAACCAAGGCGATCCAACGTATGCAGCTCAGGATGAGGACGAGGAGGATTAGGATATATAAAAAATTGTAATGTATACTCTTTTACAAGTGCAAATGTGGCACAAAAAAACCCTCATATTTTGTATATAAAACTCGTTTGAGAATTTGGCTGTATTTGTAATTTTTCAAAATATTCTTCTATTCCACCTCAATTTATAAAGGTAAAGTATGAGTTGTAATTTGAATGTTTTTTTATAATTTTATATTTTTTATATTTTATGGTGGCCCAAATGAGCATCTTTATTTTTGAAACGCCGTATGGTGGCAAGAAGCGCGGTAATAGTAGCAGATACATTACCGTGGCTATCACTACAAGTAATAGTAGCAGATACATTACCGTAGCTATCATTACCGCACCTATTACCACCACTATTACCGTACATGCAAAAATTTATGTCCCCATTTTTCTTTGTTAAACGACAACAATGCTGGTGGTTCTGGAGTTTTCCTCTTATAGTGACATCCTATTGAGGGGAGGAATTCTATCCAAACCATGATCAAGGAGAGCTCTCTGCACACAAATCTCAAGGATGGGTTAGTACTTGAATTGGTTTAGGTCTTTTGATAGTTTACCTTGCCTTGTTTTGCTTGGTTTATGGTTCTCTCATATAATGTTGCCCACGGTTCGGGATTCCTCCACTCGTACACATATGAAAGAAAGGGCTCTGGCTTTGTAGTAGGATATGGGAGCTTGATCGGGTCAATAAATGACTTGATAGGATGCAACTAAAGGCAAGTCTAATGCGACATTTTTTGTCACTAAGAAGAATTTAAAGGAAACCTTTCATACATTATTGTTTTTTTTTTTTAATGTTGGGCTTTTATTTTCTTTAAAATAACTGAATCAACTTTGGTAAAATGGTCTAACGATTACCACTCATAGGTGACACCTATTGCACATGGGGTTTCCTTTGACTCCTGCAATATCAAAATCCTACTAATCATGACGTTCTTTTCTCTATGGATGGATGTAGGTATAATAGGAATGGTGCATAATCATGGTTTTGAGTGGACGGCAAGGGTCACCTAGTTCAAGTCATGTTGAGAATCCATGGAGTCACAAGTTGCATGCTAGGATAAGTCGTGCAAGTTCAATGGTGTGAAATGCTTGGCTTGTAGGAGAATGGGCGATTGTAAGTCAGTTCAAACACATCACTACCATTTCATATCAACAAATCCTTTCTAGAGTGATGAAGTAAACATGAATTGATATTCTTCTATCGATGGTTTTTATTGAAAAGAATACCAAATTACCAAAATCATATTGACAAGTTATTTTTCTATAATTTTCACAAGGGCTTGCCAAAGACTTATCAAAGATTGCTTTAGCTTTCAAGTCTCTATGAGGATATCGCAAGCATTAAGCTTAGCAAAGTGATTTAGGTTGATCTTTAGCTTCTTTTAAAAGAATATTACATGCAAAAAATGTATTCATTAAATGAAAATGATACCAAGTTTTTTTGTGAGGAAAGAAAATGCATTCTAAAAGCATGTACAAATGCAGGGCTACATCTTTCACTTCCAAGGACGATGTTAAGAAATCCATTGTCAAAAAAATATACCAGCCACCATTAGAATTTAAAGAGATTGAAGCAATAAGAAACCATTTGTTCTTGAATATAATTGATTCTCTTTAAGATTACATCAAATACGTATATTCTATGAGATATATTTTAAGAATTGATTCACTTATGTGTTGTATTCTCCTTTCACATTGACACAAGTAAGCTGAAATTTTCTCCTTTCACATTGATGCAAAGAAATCATTACTAGATCCCTATTGAAGATGTGAGAAATGGAAGGAGACAATCCTCATTGCATTAATAATTTTTTTTCTTTGAACACTGATTTACTTAGATGCTCTTCCATAGTGCAACTGATGACAACACATGGAGGTACCATAACTGAGAAAGGCAATATGAGTAAAAATAAATAATGTGAAAAACATGATTACTTGATAGCTCCAAGGTTAATCACTCCCCGGGGGTTCGTGACACCTGCACCAGTAATAGCAGCTTTCAAGGAGTTTTCTGGTTCACACCCTCTTTCGCAATTTTTGGACCAAACAAATCCATTATTTGAAATGATTCATAAACGAAGATTAAGCTTTGTAGGTCCCAGCGGATTAACACGTCAAACCGCTAGTTTTCAAGCTAGAAATATTCATTTTGGCTATTATGGTTGCATCTACCCAATCGAAACATCGAAAGGTATGAATAGTGGCCTGATTTTCCTCATTAGCTATTCAGGCAGGAGTTAACACTTCAGGATCTTTGGGGAGCTCTTACTTTGTTCAAAAAATCTATATGGACCCTTCTTACCTTGCCTTTTATGAATAATTGGAGGTGGTTGGTTGGTTGTGTCCTTATGATATCTGAGATAGGTGGTTAGTGTAGTACATAATATAATCCATGTGCATAAATATGCTAGCTAATAGGATCCTCACTATGTCCTTCTGAGGAGAGGGGGTGGGGGGCATTGTCGTCTCAAAGTCTGTGCTTGGCTATGTCTACCTCTCTACTCATAAGCATAAGGATAAAGTCCCGACTTTCCCTCCACATAATAGCATGCCTCTTATGTCCAATCCGAGTGCGCATAGCTTGTTTAGCATGGGGGTGGGATATCTAGCCCATCAACCTCAAATTCTTGAGGTGCTTGTATGGTGTTTTGCACACATCCAAGGCATAATTCAATCAAATCTAATGAATGTGTTTTGAGGAAATCTTTCCATCTTAGTTTAATGCAACAAGTTTGGTGAGCTCTATATTCTACGTGAATAAAGGTGCAACAAAGAGTCCCTCTAAAGCCCTCTCTAATATGGTAATAGGTGGGACTTTATATCATGAATGAATGATGTGATTGTACGGGCAGTGGTAATGGCTAGATACTTGTTGCCAGGGATAGGTGCAAATATGCCATTGCTCTTACCATTCCCAATGCCTCCCTCTTGGAAGCATGTGTGTTGTCTTGATCTTGGGTGTTGTCTATATAAAGATGGTGTGATGCTCTAAAGAGAGAGCATGATCCATAGCCCCTACCCAATTCCACATCCCTTCAAATAAATGTGGGTGTCTATAAGGAATCATTAAAGTTCAAAATAGAAATGCATATCTACTTCACAAATCCCCATGGGAAAAGCTTCTCATCCATGAAAATGCTCCAACATTTCCATGATTCAGGGCATAAAAACCTTTCAATGTGCTACGTGGAGCTTAGTGAGAGAATCATGCACATGTATAGGGCTACCAGCAAAGCCTCGTAGCATCGCCTTCTTGTTCATGAATGTTGTCTTGAATTATTAAGTCTACAAACCAATTCTGCCCTCGTTGGCTTTTGGGTTTCACATACGAAGCCCTCTAGTTGTTTCATGTAGACATATTCATCTAGATCCCCGTGAAGAAATGATGTGTTCACGTCCATTTGGACAAGTTCCATGTCCTGGATAGCAACCAAGCCAAGCACAGTGCGAAGTGTAGTCATCTTGACTACAGGAAAGAAAATCTCATCAAAATCCACACCTTTTTGCTGCTTGAAACCCTTGGCAACTAGACAAGCCTTGTATCTAGGCTCGGGATCTTCTGCTGTATACTTCTTCTTGTATACCCACTTGCAAGGTAAAGCATTTTTGCCTTTTGGTAATCCAACCAAATCCCATGTCTCATTAGCCACAATCAAATTGTATTTTGATTGCATAGCCTACTTCCACTTAACCCTATCATCCATTTGTATAGCTTCTTTGTAGCAGGTGCTAGAGACAATAGCCCATCTCTCCATTTGCACCATAGCCGATAAAAATGCATTTGTATGACCTGGGATCTAACTTGTGATGAAGTTCTTTGTACACATGTACATATGCTTCACATCTAAATAAAAGTAAATGCTCATAGCTTGGCCTTCTGCCAGTCCATAATTCCTCTGGAATTTTGAAATTCAAAGGAGAACTAGATGACCTGTTGATGATGTGCAATGCTGTCAGAACAGCTTCCCCCCAAAACTCTGGAGTAAGCTTCGCCATAGACATCATGGAGACGACTCACTCTTGAATCGTGCGATTCATTCTTTTAGCTATCCTATTTTGTGCAGGTGTGCATGGAGCAATAAACTGTCATCAAATGCCTCTTCTATTGCAAAAATCCATGAACTCTGTGGAGACATATTTTCCACCATTGTCCGTGCGAAAAGCTTTGAGCTTTTGTCCTGATTGGTTCTCAACCATGGCAAGGAATTTTTGGAACGTTGAACGCTTAAGGAGATACCTTTCTGGTGGAATCATCTATGAATGTGAGAAAGTAGTTTGCCACCCCTAGAGTTTTATGTGGCATTGGAGCACACAAATCACTGTGCACAAAGTCTAGGGATTCGCCTACTTTCTTGTTCAATGGCTAAGATGTCAACCTAGTGAGTTTTCCATATAGACAATGCTCACACAATGGAAAGTCCGTGTAATCTAACACATGTAAGTAGCCAAAAAACTGAAGTGTTTTCATTCCCTTTTGGCTAATATGCCCTAGCTGGCTATGCCACAACTCAGTAGACGACAGCTCGGCAACATAGATAGAGTGTTCGTCGACACTCGAAACAAACAAAGAGTACAAGGATCCGTTTTTACTACCTTTCATCATGACAAGGTTGTTCTTGTGGATCATCCATGAACGATTACCAAAAACTGCACTGTAGCCAAGATCATCCAATTGCCCTATAGAAAGCAAGCTCTTTGTAAGCTTGGGTACATGTCTGACATTCTACAGCACAAAAGTAGTGCCATTATGCATTTGAAGTTTCACGTCACCAATACAATAATGTCAAGCTCATAGGAATCACCAAGCTTGACTATGCCATGCATGGATGCATAAGAGAATAACCACTCTCTATGCAGTGTGACATGAAAACTTGCACCAGAATCAAGAATCCAATTCTGTGTATAACCCTCATCCTGTGAAACCAATGCATCTGGAGTGAGATCTAAAGTGAAAATGAGAACATCTGAGGGATCCATTGTCACCTCGGCATGAATCTTTGTAGGCATAATGATCATACTGGAGGAGGAGCATCCTCTACTGCAATGGTAGGTATGGGAGACTCAACCACATTGAGATCCTCAATCTTTACCTTACTTTTGCCTTTGCTAGAATTATCCTTTTGCATGCTTTTTTGATCTCTGAGAAACTGCGACAATCCTTTTTGTAATGGCCCTTCTTGTGGCAATAGTAACATTTGATATTTCTGGCACTGCGGTCTCTACTTTGGTTCCTGTGTCTGCTAGGACTAAGAGGATTTTGCTCTCTACTTTTGGTTTTGTATTTGTTCCTGTTATGGCCTCTTGCCTTCGTTGAACTGCCAGTCATATATGCATCTCCACGACTAGCACCATCAAGAAATTTACGTCGAACCTCTTCAATGAGCAACGCATATGTGGGACATAATTGAACTCTAACTTGCCATTCGAAGCCAAAGTGCTAATGGCTGTGCAAAAGATATCCCATGAACTGGGTAGATAGCATAGCAAGAATATAGACTTGAGTTCGTCGTCAAAATCCTTAAAGCCCTGAGATGTCAGCTGACTGAACAAGGAGTTGAACTCATTTAAGTGACCAGAAGCTGTGCTACCTTCTTTCATGTTGAGCTTCATAAGGTTTTTCATGAGAAAAACTTTGTTGGATGCACTTTTGCTCTCCCATGATGAACATAAGCTATCCCAAAGTTCCTTAGTTGTTGTCTTCCCTATGATAGTGAAGAACACCGACTTGGCTAGATGTAGACGTATCATAGCCATGGCTTTCACATCCAAAAGCTCCCACTGAGGTTGCATATAGTCATCATCCTCTGCGCGCTCTTTCAACAATTCTGAGAGGCCTTTGTTTATCAAAACATCCTTCATGCGCTCTTTCCACATGGTGAAGTTGTTGCCATCGAACTTGCAAATGAAATACTCCTCCTTTTCTGAAGAAGAAGCCATCACTGACAAGAGGATTTAAGAGGTGCCAAACTATGGCGAGAAGTTGCACAAATTTGGGCAGAGTAACCTTTGTATCGGGAGTAAAATCTCAACCGAAATAGACTCAAAAGTGCCAACAATGAAAGTCACGACTCGCGGGAAGGAAATCTAGTAGAGTCTTCTTTGTATAAGGATTCAAAACTCAACTCAAAATACACATAAATGTGCCAACTTCACTAACTAGGCATCTACTACACAAAACCAATGCTGTGTGACCGCCAACTCGACGTCAAAAGCATAAATAACCGTCCAGATATATATCCTATGGTGAGGGTACCGTAAAGGGGAACTCCAGCTACCTGTATCACCGAAGGTGTCTCAACATTTGAGCACACCCCAGCTAAAAGAAAATCTCACGCTATCGACCCTCCAAAGGATAATGCAGACACAAATGGGCTAGCCACAGTCTCAGAAAGGGCTCTTCCGATCCGAGTCTCACAAACGGTCGAGAAAAACTGCCAAAATAGCAAAAAATGGCTCCACACTTAGGACAGTGGGCAGTGTCTGCAACTCAACGTACATGAGTAAAACCATGCTCAAACAAGCGCCAAGAACTGCTGCATGCAGTAAAAGTGATCCCTGGCGGGGATATGTGCTCTCAAAAGACCTCAATAGCACTAGGTGTGCTCACATGAAAATGCATCTATCCGCAGAGAATCTGCTATCGAAATGACTGCCAAATCGTCTATCAAAGCGCTGTGTCTGGTAATCTAGAGAATCTGTGTGAAAAGGTTGAAAAAACCCTTGTAACCTGTAACCTGCGTGTCGGTGTCGCTATGTGCCAATTTTTGCCGCCGGGCAGAAATGCGCTAGTCGAATAGCCGCCAAAGGTGTCGTAGCCAAAAACCGTGCCGCAGAGCGCGATCGGTGCGCTCGGTGCCGATGCCAGGTGTCACTCCTCTATGGTAGAGGTACCTCACCCATGCATGTGGCAAGTACAGTTGTCAATGGCAAGAAAAAGTCATCCGCGTGAAACTGGTGTCGGGTCGGATGTTGAAAAATCCGTCGTAATGTGTAAGTAATGCCGAGCCGGTGCGCTAGAAATGGTGGCAAAAAATGATGTGTCGATGCGGAGCAGCAAATCGCTGATGTCGGTGACGTCTCTCACCGTCAGACGGAGTGGCTAGCTGGGTAGCCGCAAACGCCTATGCTCAAAGCCGATGTCTAGCCGTAAAGGTCGAGTCAAATCGGTGTCAAAAACCGATGCGCTAAGCTCTCAATATTCAAAGCCAAGGCCGATGTCGTTGACGCTCAAAACCGAAAAAGGAATTGTCTGGGAGAGACTATCCAACCAAGATTTCGTAGTCCGAGCCAAAGAGGAATTGCCAAAATCGAGGTCGTCAAAGCCCTCATCTCTCTCTCTCTCTCTCTCTTTCTCTCTCTCTCTCTCTCTCTCTCTCTCTCTCTCTCTTAGAGTCACTTACTCGCTTTGTTAGCAACTCGAGGTTCAAGAAGAGGACTTGAAGAATGGTCGAGGTTCAGCAGTGGGAATGAGAGCTTGTGCACACAAAGTGTGTGGGCTTAAAAGTTTAAAAAAAACTTTAATTACTTCAGCTGTACTGCCGAATGCTGCAGGAATTGACGAGCAACATGGGAATGAGGTGTGTGTGTGTGTGTGTGTGTGTGAGCAACACCACCACAAGGCCTTCTACATCGCGCTCTTTCTCTTTGTCTAAGTGTTGTTGTAGCCCGAATTCCTGCTCATGCTCAAGTCAATTGCTATAGCACTGGTCGAATCCTTGCTTGGTGTAATACACACAGGGTGTGTGTTTGTGTTTGTGTGTGTGTTCAACACGGTGCTATTTCTGATTTCCCGTTTGTATAGTATTTTTCATGGGTTTTCCTTGTCTTGAGGTTTCCCATGGGTAATTCAAAATGACATTACAAAATAAAGAAAGTGTGTGTCCAACACGGTGCTGAGCTACGAGTAATAGCCCCTTGGATGCTACGAGTCCTTGCTGTTGAGTGTGTGTGTGTGTGTGTGTGTGCACACATACACACATGCCAAGGAAAGCCAAAGCTCTTCAAGTCAGCGCTGGTCTTCTCCTTCTCTCTCGCTTCCCTTCCTTGCCAAGTTCGACTCCCTTTACCATTTGTTGCTCGTCAACTTGCTTTGCTATAGGCTTTCAATTTTGAGAGCACTACCTTGCTTTGCTTAATTTCAAGCTGCTCAAAGCTCCTTCTGCTCGATAACTTTGAAATTTGCAAGTAAAATTGCCCTACTGCAGTGAGTGCTGATTTCCTGCTGTCCTGTTTGAACTTGCTCGATTCTACATAGCTCTCAAGCCTTGCCCCCAAGCTTTGCTCAGTTGCTTCGATTCGTACTGCTTGAATTCAGCTCCTACAACTTGCTCTCAACTTGGTTTCGGTTCTTCCTCTATGCTCTGAAGCTTGCTTAACTTAATGCTGCACGGTTCTTTTCTTAGCTCCTTGCAAGCATCAAACTCCAAGCCAAGCTCCCAATTTCAGATCTGCTGGACACGAGAGACGTAGCTGGGGATGCCGACGAGATCCTGAGCTCTGATACCAATTGTTGTGGGCGTGGTACACATATACAGAGTGTGTGCAAGAGAGGGAAGGAGAAGAGGGAAGGGGATGAAGCACAATATACAACATGTTTGGGGTTAGTGGAGAGGAAAGTGAGAGAGTTATCAACTCTCTCCCTTTCTCTCCCTATATTCATTTATGTAGAAGTATAAACAGGGACCGTTTCCCACGGCCACCTGACCTCAACAAAGATGACAACGCTTAGAACCGTACTTGGTCTTGTAGCGATTGAGGACATGGAACTTGTCCAAATGGATGTGAAGACAAAATTTCTTCACGGGGATCTCGATGAGGATGTTTACATGTAGTAGCCTGAAGGGTTTGTTCAGAAGAACGCATCTTGTGAGGAGCTAGTATGTAAGCTCAAAAAGACACTTTATGGCTTAAAGCAGGGTTCAAGGCAGTGGTATCATAAATTTGATGCATGTATGAGGTCTCAAGGGTATAGAAGGAGCGAAGAGGATCATTGCTTGTACACAAGAAAGCTAGATGATGGCCCGATGATCATTCTATTTTTCTATGTTGATGACATGCTTATAGCTAGGAAATCCATTGCAGAGATTGTCAACTTGAAGAAACACTCAGCAACAATTTTGCAATGAAAGATTTGGGGAATGCTACACACTTTCTTGGCATGCGATCAAAAGAGATCGCAAACATCGTATTCTTGAGTTATCTTAGGAAACATACTTTGAGAAAGTTTTGCAGTGTTTCAATATGCAGGGGGGCAAGCATTGAGTACCCCAATGCAGGCATTCTTGAAACTCAGCAAGGAAGATGCACCCAAATCTGATGCTGAGCGAGCAGAAAAGGCTAAGGTACCATGTTCTTTGGCAGTGAGCAGTCTCATGTATGCTATGGTAGCCACAAGACTAGACATTGCTTTTGCAGTGGGAGTGGTGAGCCGATATATGGAAAATCTTGGCAGCAAGCATTGGGAAGCAGTGAAGCACATTCTTAGGTACCTCAAAGGTACGTTCGACAGGTGTTTATGCTTTGGGAATGTGATATATCCATTGTGGGTTATGAAAATGCAGACTATGCCGCTTGTATCGACAATAGGAGATCGACATCTGGCTATGTCTTCATATTTGTTGGAGCAGCAGTATCTTGTAGGTCATGTCTTCAAGATTGTACGTCGTCTTCCACTACGGAAGCAGAGTACGTTGCATTGTCAGATGCAAGTAAAGAAGCTGTATGGTTATCTCGCTTGGTCAGAAATCTTGGCATTGATGAGACTCCAGTGATATATTGTGATAGTCAGAGTGCTCCTGCATTGGCAAGGAATCCCATGTTTCACTCCAAATCGAAACACATTGAAGTCAGGTATCATCTCGTGAGAGATTTCTTGGCCAAAAAGATCATTGATTTGGTCAAGGTACACACTGACGACAACCCAGTAGATGCATCGATGAAAGGCTTAGCTTTGGAGTGGTTTACACATTGTAGTGAGTTGATGGGTATAAGTTGAAGTCACTAGATTGCTTCACGGTTGTACATACCAAGTAACTTGGGCTGCGTTTGCCTTCGAGTGGGAGTGGGATTCAGGCCAACTGGCTGGACATCCCACTTACTACTAACCATTGAAACATTATGGTTTTTTTCCCAAATGTTAGGCTTAGATTGTCTTTGAAATAATTGAATGAAATTTGATAAAATGGTTTAAAGATTACCACTTAAAGGTGACATCTATAACACATCGGATTTCCTTTGACTCTTTTAATATCAACATCCTACTAATCATGATGTTCTTTTATTTATGGATGGATGCACATATAATAGGAATGGTGCACATTCATGGTTTTGAGTGGACCGCAAGGGTCACCTAGTTCAAGTCATATTGGGAATCCATGGAGTTGCAAAATTGCATGTCAGAATAAGTCTTGCAAGTTCAATGGTGAGTGATGCTTGTCTTGTAGGCTGCTAGGCGATTGGAAGTGAGTTCAAACCCACCAATACCATTTTATATCAAGAAATCCTTTCTAGAGTGATGAAGTGAACATGAATTGATAGGGCTTGCCAAAGTATTATCAAAGTTTTCTTTCACTTTCAAGTCTCTATGAGGGATAATTTGAAGCATTAATATTAGATGAGTGAGCGTTAGGTTGATTGATTATCTATTTTAAAAGAATATTACATGGTAAAAAATGTATTCATTAAATGAATATGATACCAATATAATTTTTTTGTGTGTGAAAAAAGCAATTGCATTCCAAAAGGCACCTAAAACTGTAGAGATACATCTTTCACTTCCAAGGAAGTGATAAGAAATCCATTGTCCAAGAAATATACGAGCCACCAGTAGAATTTTTAAGAGATTGAAGCAACAAGAAACAATTTGTTCTTGAGTATATTTAAGATTACATCAAATCTGTAAATTCTGTGAGATAAAATTAAGAATTGATGCACTTATGTGTTGTATTCTCCTTTTGCGTTGGCACGAGGAAACTGATTTTTTCTCCTTTCACATTGATGCAAGCAACCCTCACTAGATCCCTGTTGAAGATGTGAGAAATGTAAGGTAATGAGGAGGCTATGTCTACCTCTCTACTCATAAGCATGGTGATAAAGTCCCATGGCTTTGCCTCCACATAACATGCCTCTTATGTCCAATTAGAGTGCACATATCTTGTTTAGCTTGGGGGTGGTATATCTAGCCCTTCAATCTCTAATTCTTGAGGTTCTTGTATGGTTTCTTGCACACATCCAAGGCATAATTCAATCAAATCTAATGAATTAAAGCTTTGCATCTTAGTTGAATGCAACAAGTTTGGTGAGCTCTATAGTCAATGTGAATAAAGGTGCATCAGAGGGTCCATGTGAAGTAAGCCCTCTCTAATAGGGTAATAGGTGGGACTTTAGATCATGAATGAAATATATATACGTATGATGTGATTGTTCAGGCAATGGTAATGGTTAGATACTTGTAGCTAGGGATAGGCACAAATATGCCATTGTTCTACCATGCCCAATGCCTCCCTCCTAGAAGTATATGCGATTCTTGATCTCTATATGGAGATGATGTGATGCTCTATAGAGAGTGGGATCCATAGCAAGTACTTTCTCCCCTACCCAATTCTACATCCCTTCAAATAAATGAGGTTGTGTCTATAAGGAATCATTAAAGTTCAAAATAGAAATGACAAATCCCCATGGGAAGAGCCTCTCATCCATGAAAACCCTCCCATATTTGGATGATTTAGGGCATAAAAGCCTTTCAATGTGCTACTTGGAGCTTAGTGAGCATCATCCACATGTATAGGACTACCAACAAAGCGTCTTAGCACTGCCTTCCTGCTCATGAATGTTCTCTTGGTTTTGCCACACCCAAAATGAAGCATGAGAGTGTTTGTTTTCCCCTTTTCTCAATGTGCTATATGCCAAACGCTTCAATAAATCTTTAGCATCTTGTTTGAGAAGTTTCATTAGATTCTGACACCTTGATTACCCTTAGGTTGAGCTTGTCGGATGTCCTCATTCTTTCCTTTTCAAGTGTTTCATTAGCCCATCTGTTTTTGTGTTAGTGTTGTGTCTCCATCATAACCACAAACACCCATCTTTATCTATTACCTTTACTTTGAACACAATGGTTTTGGCTAATCTATTCATTACCTTTTTTATCGTCTCGTTGTGCACCCCCTTGATCTCCCCTTCTTCTCGATAACTTTCATATTTGCCGCCTTATTTCTAAAAGCGTCGACTACTTTCTTGAAAGAAATGTTCTCAATCTCGATTGCAAAAATTTGTGCCTTCAGTATTGATGAGTATTGACAGACCTTGTTCTCCACCGCATTGAGGTAGGACTCGACTATCCCTTCTTCTCCTTGTGGCCTCCAAAGTGTCGAGTTTCTCTTAGATTAGTGCCATCAACATTGATGACAGACCTTCTCCTCCACCGCATTGAGGTAGGACTCGAGTATCCATTCTTCTCCTTGTGGCCTCCAAAGTGTCGAGCTTCTCTTGGATTATTTCCATCTTCCCTCAAATATAAGGGTAAGAGGGCGGGGGGGGGGGATAAGGAGATGTGGAGACTTGCATCACACGTGTTGTCCTCCCAATGGGTATGTGTGTAAATGTGTGTTTATGGAGAGAGAGAGAGAGAGAGAGAGAGAGAGAGAGAGAGAGAGAGAGAGCGCTTTATTAACGTCTTCTAAACAAGAATATCAACCTAGAAGATAGAGGCACATGTGTACCCTCTAGCTACTATAGATAAAACAAACTAACATTTAGGTGTGCAAACATGTGTGCACGAGATGAAGGGATTGAGGCTCTCACCCTAATGGGTGTAGCGCTATATGCATAGAGGAGTACAACCATGATATACAAAAGACTAAATAGCTCCATCCGGTACCAAAATGGGGACGTAATATGGCATGCATTAGTGGGTAGGGAGTGAAGAGACTCATAGTATAACAAGATCTAGGATCTCCCTTTGTCTAGTCTGCTCATGTTGCAATCAAACCTCCTAGATGGCCCTATGATGTACTATATGAGCCTCGTATCCTTGTGGTTTGATGCATCTGTGGGCTCAGATGAGAAGTTTGGGAGTTGTGGCTATTGCCCTTCATTGGTGGGTGTGGGTGACTAGAAGAGATTCTCTCCGTCTCAAAATCTCTACTAAGAAGGGACCGATCTGTGTTTGGTCTCTCGACTCTAATAGCATTCAAAACATGAGCTATCTTGTGAAAAGGGTTGTATATCAATTCCATACGCTCTCATATGCTAGACATCTACATTACATAGTGCTCCTCGTCTTTCACCCCACCTCCACATACCTTGCATGTCTTGATCTCTCCTCCCAGCATCAATTTTCGCCCATGAGCTGAGATTGAGTGGTCCAATTTTCACCTCAACACTGGCATATATGTGTGCTTATATCTTAGCGACTCAATAAAGCCACCCTCTAGAATAGTCCTATAAAGTGCTCTTTGTGATACTGTGTACTCAATGCATGAGGTTGTCTGGCCATAATCCATGTCTCACAACATATAACTAAGATAAAGTGTGCTAGTCTCGCTAGTTTTGAGGTCACATGTCCTCCAATACCATTCTTAATAGCTATACAATGAAGTGTGTACCTGAAAGCTTTCAATGCTTTGAAGCAAATAAAAAATTTGGTTACGATTTCACCTTGACACGATTTTCTTCTTGAAGAGAAGCTAGGGCCTTTAGCATAAGATATCACCCATTTGAGGCAACCAAATAATAAATGTGTAGATGATGGTGCTTCCCATTGGTGCAGTTTCCATGGTGATGATAATGGTGGTGAATGGTCATGAGACAAGTAGTAGTCACTTCCCAATTGCATAGTTTGAAAAATTGATAATTGTGACAACAAATGAAAACCGTGTCCATTTTTACCTTTTATGTGCTTGTGTGTGAGACCATACATCATTTCATGAAGATTATGCGAACCTACCATAGGAGGCATCACTCGTGGTGAACGAAGGAGAGGCATAAGCCTAAGCTTACTCCAACAATAACCTTGATCAATTAGCTCCTTTTTTCATTTTAATGACATTTAGAAAGGTCTGAATTTCCCAGAGCATGTATATGGATAACAGTCTTCAATGTGTTATCAGATCCCATGTGGATGCAAGGTAGGGTGCTTTAAGACAACTCTAAGAACCACTTAATTTTATAGTCAAACAATATTGTCATAGTGTAAGCCATATTTGTATGATGTGGACCCGTTCAAAAACTTACATGTTTTGAAGAGTGCCAACATCTTATCGAAGTAGTATCCACAGTATTAAGATACATAGGCTTCATAATAATAGAAATGGGCTTCATAGTACAAACTATGCTCACTGAGTTTAAGATTTGCCATCTCAAAAATAGTAAGTGTGCACCGATTCAAGTTGAAATATGGAGAAAGTGGCTTCAATGAGATACACCATTTCTCATGGCAAACAAAATATTTCTGATGTGTTGCACAATGGAGAGCTAAAAGGTTGCATTAGATAACTCAAAGCTTGATAAGTGCACATATCAAGTCATACAGAAGTCTTTAAGCATGGCTTTGGTACTCTTAATTGATAGGTTGGTGAAGATATACAAAAAGTACTACTAACTCATCCTGCTATCATTGATTGAATGTTCAGACAAGGTTATAATATGATTATATGACTGTTGGGACAAGGGTAGGGACCATCTTTGGTGCTAACATAAGGTGCTTTAGGGCTGGCTGCAGTGACCAAGAGAGCCTCAGCATGTAGAATAAGCTTCTTGAAATTTCACAAATTAGAAAGTTGCCAGAACCAGCTGAGAGAGAGAGAGAGAGAGAGAGAGAGAGAGAGAGAGAGAGAGAGAGAGAGAGAGAGAGAGAGAGAGAGAGAGAGAGATTTGCACATAGAACCACCTATGAATGCTGTTCTTAACTCACTGTACAGGGGAACATAAATCAGACTGGGTAGCAGCTCTGCAAAAGGGGACTTTGTAGCTTGCTAGCGAAACCAGTCGATGGGCTATACAAGTATATTTTATACATCATTGGGGTCATTTTTCGTAACTAAACTGGTCTCTTATCATGAGGGCTCGATAAATATACAAGCAATCTGATGGAGCCTTGCAACAAAGGCTGATTACTTCACAAACACGAGCATCTTTATAACATGGATTTAGAAGTTGAATCCACAATGAAGTTAAAGATACTGCATACTCTTCTTGAGTTGTCTGAGCTCTTCTTGTGATTTCAGCATTTCAGCTTTCGTGGTCTCAAACTTCTCCGCTCTGGATTTGATTTTCCTTTTGATGAAATCTATTCTACACTCTATCTGCTCTAGGAGCATCTTGCGTTCTTGCAACCCATGCTTTTTCTCCTTCAAAGCATCTCTGATCTGCATAGTCTGTGTTATGTCGTTGATGGATCGCAGAGAGGGAATCTTCTTATTGGCTTTTGAATGAAGTGGAAACAAGATTTTTGATTTTTGCCTGTTCCACAACAGAGATTAAACCACGAAAATTTAGAGCTTTACATCTGATGTCCAGGCTACTATGGTTCAGCAGTAACAATCTAACGTGCAGGTTGCTTCAAAAGACAAAAAGATTCTTAAACATTGCCATTCGTGAAGCATGGCTTGTTCATGAGTTCTCTCCCTCCTTTTCAAAAGTGTACCAGGGCCCTTTTTACCCTCTTTTTGAGGTGGTTTTTTCTCCTGGTAAGTATTCTAGATGCATTCGTTTTCTAGCCTCAACTTTCATCGTTCCTATAGCCCTGTTTGTATCTTTTGTTCCCCCCCCCCCCCCCCCCCCCGTTGTATCAGCTTACCAGCTCCTCTATTGCTCATATTCTTCCAGCCCAACTATATCAATTTTGCACTGCCCTCAGGATAGAGATTGAGCATCTTGAGGGTTTTTGAAGTAGGAATTAGCACACAGAGAGAAATGAAATGAAATGAAATGTTATATTAACTTCTTCAAAAGGCCAAAATGACCTATGAGACCAAAAAGTTACAATTGGTGAATCTGATACCATGTCTGAGTACGGAAATTACAAAGTTACCAAGTTACAAAGAACTAACACTAAAACACAAAGGAGAAAGGAAATAAGGGGGGGGGGGGGTAGGGTAGGGTAGGGTAGAGAGAGAGAGAGAGAGAGAGAGAGAGAGAGAGAGAGAGAGAGAAATGAAATGAAATGTTATATTAACGTCTTCAAAAGGCCAAAGTGACCTATGAGACCAGAAAGTTACAATGCGGTGTATTTGATACAAAGTCTGTGGAAAGTTAGAATGCGGTGTATCCTCTGCCGCAATCTCCGTCAGTGTTGCGTGGCTCCCCTCCTTAGCCTTGGTCGTCTCGATCTCCCCAGCTCTATAGCTCGGTCAATGAGAGTACTGCTGTTGTGTGTATGGGTGGGAACCGAGCTCTGTGATGGTGGTGGCCCCTCTGCCTCTATGGTACTCGGATTGAAGAAATCTGAGATGCGTCTCAGGGACTGAGTCTGTCTATGCACTCTCAATAATGAGTCTCTATGTCTCTGTATCTCAAGTAGAAATAATCCGAGACATCTCTGATCCTGATATTTCATGACTCTATCTAACGAGTCAAACCCATCTCTGAAAAAACAGTGAAAGCATCCCTGAATCTCATAGTAGACTGTGCAGTGACATATAAAGTGAAACTCTTGTCTCTGGCTCTGCATGGCATAACTGACATATCCTCTTGTCTGCTGGTATGCCTCTGTATCTACCTGTCTCAATCCCAAGCTGGTGTGAAGATGTGCGTATCTGGCCTATGGCACATTGTAACCCATGAGATAGATGTGTGTCCATGTAGTTGGGCCGTGTGACAAAACCGTCTATCGTGAGTTGGAGAAGATGCTCTCTATAGAAAGCCCTCTTCGTACCCAGCTCCCCGTGATGGCTCTATCCATGTCCTCCTAGTATCAAGCTAGATAAGATCCTGACGAATGAGTCTAGTAATCTCCATCTGTGTAAGAGCCAAAGATGGTGCATCAAGAGAATACTGGAAAGGGGGCAGCCTGTCCATGCTGAAACCATGCCTCTGAAACCATGAGCTCATCTGTGCATACCGACATGATGTATCTCCCTGTAATGCCAGCTGTCTGGATGACTCGAGAGCAAGCCTAGCATATCTGTCCCAGGTGGTGTCCCATAAGCTGTGTACAAATGATACTGATCTGGTAAGTGCCTCAATCTTCATAGGTGGGGCAGCCAGCTCCGCTCGTATGATGTCATGTGGAACTGAGGTCTTGGCTCTAATCAGCCTAGAAACCTAATCAGCCTAGAAACCATAGATACCAAGGGCCTCTCCATATTACTCCATCCAGCTGTCAACCTCAGTCCACTAAAGACCACCCCAAGATATGTGTATGCATCAGTGTACTCCATATTGTCTTGACCATATGTGAATGTAGGTGCTGATCTCTTGACCCACTATGGCGTGGTATTAAATACCATGACCTTGGTTTTACTAAGGTTGACAGACAATCCACTATCCCCTGCAAAACTATGCAATGCGTCCAAATGTCTCTGCATACCCTTTTGGTGAGTCTGATATCAACACGATATCGTCAACATACAATAAAAGAGGGATCCATGTCCCTGCAAGCTGAGCACCTCTATCTCCTCCTCTGTCATATAATCAGAGACCTCATCAACATACATACCAAATAAAAGAGAGGACAATGGGCATCCCTATTTCACTTCGATAGTGGAGTGAACTATGTCAGATATCCCCTCTGGTGTGCGTACATGACCCTTCACTGAACTGTACAATGCCATAATCTCCCATATCAGTTTTGTGGGTACCCCCAATTCCATAAGTTGGTGCATCAATCTGGCCCTCGTAACTGTGTCAAAAGCTTTGCGGAAGTCCACAAAGCTGCAATGAGGAGAAATGAAATGAAATGAAATGTTATATTAACGTCTTCAAAAGGCCAAAATGACCTATGAGACCAATCTGTTACAAAAGAAAACCTTGGCCCAGTGAAGACTACCCCAAGATAAGTGTATGCATCTGTGTACTCCACAGTCTCTTGACCATAAGTGAATGTAGGTGCTGATCGCCTAATCCACTGCAGCATGGTGTTTGTCAAAGTGATGATGTGGCATGCCCAACTTGAAAGAAATGGGCAAGAGGAAATTCTCAATCCAAAAAGTATAGCCAAGGGGCCTGAACTGAAAAGAATGTGGTCCACTGAGGGCCCCCAAATCTGAACCCCATAGAGCATAGCTGAAGCCACTAGAGTGTCAAAAAGCCATAGCTTTGTTCGAGGTTCCTGAAACTGAACCTGCGAACATATCTTCTCCAAACCTCCCAAGGCTGCATAAGCTCTCGTCATTCTAGTCTCTGCTGCTCTCCTCAATGAAAATGTCGGTCCACTGAAGGCTACCCCAAGATAGGTGTATGCATCTGTATACTCCACCGCCTCGTGGCCATATATGTAAAAGTAGGTAGTAACCTCTTGACCCACTGTGATGTGGTGTTAAACACCATAACCTTGGTTTTCCAAGGCTAACAGACAATCTACTATCGTGAGCAAATGTGTACAGAGCATCTAAATGACGCTGCATCCCTCCGGGGAGTCGGAAATCAACACAATATCATCAACATATAACAATAGTGGGATCCATGACCCTGCCAACTGTGCTCCTCTATCACCATCCCTCTCAATGTAGTCAGCAACCTCATCCACATACATTCCAAATAGTGTAGGAGATAGCGGGCAGCCCTGTTTCACCCCAATAGTGGAGTGAACCAAACCCGAAATCCCCTCTGGAGTGCGTACGTGCCCCACCACTGACTTATATAGAGCCATGATCCCTCAAATCAACTCTCTTAGAACCCCTATCTCTTGCAGTCTTCTGCGCATCAATCTAGCTCTGGGCACTGTATCGAAGGCTTTGCGGAAGTCCACAAAGCAACAATAGAGCCGTCTTCCACGTGATCTCTCCTCCTGAATAATGGCTCTGAGTGTCAAGATATGATCAAGAGTAGAGAAACCTCTCCTGAAACCCACCTGTCCTGTTGCCCGTACACCCTCTCTCTCTGGCCATCTACTCAACTACTGCTCAAGGATGGATGTGTACAACCGTGCCAATGTGTGTCTAATCATGATAGTGCGGTAGTTCCAAGGCTCCATAGGGTCCCCTGACTTGAAGATAGGTACAGTCGTGGAAAAACTCCAAGTATCAGGTAGGCCCTCGCACATGGCACGGTTGAGCATCACTGCTAGAAGCTCTGCAAGCAAATCTTTGGTATGTATAAAATGCTCTGCTAGCAGGCCATCGTGATCATATGTTCTCCTAGTCTTCATCTTGTCAATGGCTTTCTTTACCAACTCGGCGGTAAAGAAAGGCTTTCTTTACCATCTCGGCGGTAAAGAAAGCACATGTGTGTGGGCATGGCTCTGGCGGATCTCGAAGAGGTAGCTGCCCCGGGATGGTGTAGAGAGATGATGCATTTTGACCGCATATCTCCATAGAAGTGATGACCGGTGGGGGGGAGTGCTCATGGAAGAGTCGCCATGCCTCGCTTGAATCCTGGCTAAAAAACAACTGATATAAATCTTGCTCTAGCTGAGCTAGAAACGCCCTCTTCTTTCGTTGTATCAAACGTCGAGAAGCAATCCATGATTGCCTGTGACTAAGGACACCTAGAAGTACCTCTTTTTGAAGTCGGGCTCTCGTCTCTCTGCACTCCTCATCATACCAGCTATATTGGGGTGTGCTCCCAGAACGTCGGTGTTGCCCAGGGTTAGTATTGGGGTATGCCTTTGCTGCGGCATCCTGTAGTGTCTCTGTCAATATGTAAGTGAGCTCCCCCAAAGGTCTTCCCAGATCCTCTGTGCATAAGCGTCTGTAGATACCATCTATGTAGACAGAATCAGTCTCTGAAGTAAATGTGTATCGGGTATGCATAGGTGTCTGTGCCAATCGAGCTGTGCTGAACTGGAATGAGACGGTAAACGTGAGGAGAGCATGATCTACTGCTAGCCCAATAGGCATGGGCCCGACTGTAAAGTCCTGAGTAGAGGGTATGAAATTGGGCCGAGCCAAAACATAATCCAGTGTGCTGGCCCCATGTCTATGAGGAAAGCAAGTGAACCCACTCGACGCTGAAAATCTCTGGAGGCCATTCAAGATGGCCAGTCCATGTGCAGTCCCCAAATTTGTGAGATATCCCCCATACCTAGTGTGATCTTCATCCTGCGAACACCTGTCCAGTCACATATCACTGACATCCAATTCTCTCAGCATTTCCTCTAAGATATTGTAGAAAGCTCTTTGAGACTGGCCCGTCCTGGCATTGAAGTCTCCCAAAAGAATGACATCTCCATTCCTAGAGAACTCCCATATGTCCTCATCCAATATCATGTAGGGTGACTCCCCCTTGGGCGATGCATAATGAGATGTGTTGGGGGAAAAATAGCATATTGCAATGTAGAGTGGCCTCCCTGTCTCTGCTCTCACTCTGACCCACATATATCTGCCTGCTCATCCCTCCGAACAATATGAATGAGGGGTTGCAGCTCCTCCCTGAATAGGACTGCCATACCTCCTGATCCCCGTCCTCTATGCGTTGATCTCACTTCTTGCCTACAAGTAGTCTCCCAATGGTATTCCCTCACTCTAGGTAATGTGCCGCCAGAAGTCTGATGCGTTTCCGAGTAAAAAATAATGTCTCTTCCCTTAAAGGTATCCTCACATGCACCTACATCTAGCTTCATTGATCCGTTACAATTCCTTGCTGCCATTTTAAGGCTGTTCCCATAGGTCTCGCACCGTCATGCGGTGCGTTTTTCCAACACCACTAGTTTCCCCTCCCTGTAGGAAAGCTATTTTCTCTTTTTCCCTCGCTGCCTTAATCTCTGGCATCAGCTCTTGCATGTGTGCTACCTGTGTTAGAGTGAGGTCATCACCCAAAAATATCCCAGTTTGCTTGAGTGTTGGTCTCTTCTTTAGAAATTTCTTCCTAGCTTCTAGTGTAGGGAAACGTATAATGACTGCTCTTTCCTTGGGCCTTCCTTTCTCATCGCTTCCCTTCTTACCAACTCTCCAAGCACCTGTGTGTGTGGGTTCAGAAATACCCATGCATTTCAAGAGCTCTTGCACTTCTTCTTCCACTTTTTCACTGTCTTTGAGACCTGAAACTCGCACATGAAGGGCTCTAGTCTTTCTTTTTTGCTCCTCCTCAATTGTCATATTGATGATAATTGATGTCGGTGTGGCTTCAGGTATCTTATCTTTTCCTTTCTTTGCGTTCTCGATCCACTTTTCAGCTTTATCAACCTTCTCGTGTTTTGAATAGGTGCTCCGCCCACGAAGAGGTTGTTCGTGCCTTTTGCTCTTCCTCGTCTCTTAGAGTTTTCACCTGCTCCTTAATGCTTTCGAGCTCCTTGATCATTGAGCTGGGGTATTTTTGCAAGTTGCAAGGTCTCCCTTAAGTGCTTCGATCAATGCATCCTTTTCGTTCATGCGTTCTTTCGTTTTTTATTTCAAGGATTCAAACATAGCGAGTGCATCCTCTAATCTTTTCTACGTCATACATTCCATTACATTCACTTCTGCCCTCACTATCGTCCAGTGGCAGCTCTAAAGAAGTCTGTGATCTGTCTCTGAGACTGGCTAGTCTCTCCTCTCATCGGGCTCTCTCTGTGTCTGCGCAGCTTGAGCAAAAACAAACCCAAGCATCTCTGATCCTCGTACCGCATGACTCTAGAGAATGGTCCGAAGCCCTCTCTGAACAAGCAATGGAAGCGGCCTCGTATCTCGTAGTAGACGGGCAGTGGCATGTGTAGTGCAACTCTGTCTCAGGCTCGATGTCACACAGAGGGCATGTCCCTGCTGGTACTCCGCTATATCTCCCAGTCTCGATCCGCAGCTGGTGTGAAGATGTGCGTATCTGGCCAATAGCCATCGTATCCCATGAGACAAGTGGGTGCCTGGGCCTTGTCACAAAACCATCCTCCGTAAGCTGGAGGAGATGCTCTCTGTAGAAAGCCATCTTCGTGCCCAGCTCAACTCCTATGCTGGCTGTATCCATGTCCTCTTGGTGTCTAGCCAAGTCAAGTCTTGGCGAATGAGCCTGGTGATCTCGGACTATGTAAGAGTCAGAGAGAGTGCATCTAGTGAGGGAGGCAATTTGTCTATGCTGAACCCATGCGCCTGAAACCATGATGTCATCTCCCCATACCAGCATGCTGTATCTCCCTGCATGGCTAACTGTCGAGAGGATTCAAGTACAAGGCGTGCATATCTGTAGCGCGGATAATGTGTCGTACTCTCTACAGTGGGTGGTCCTCAGTGCAATGTGCGTGACAATCTCACTCAAATAGACAGAAGAGAAAGGAAACAATAGACGTCAACAGAGCTCACAAAGACACAACAGCAGACCAGAACATATGACTCGACTCTCTCAAAGACTGATACAGACTCTGGCATGGCAGCACACTCAGCTCCAGCCCAACACTCACAGGTACAATGGGGGTGTCGAGGCTCAGATATCCAGGGATGGTGAAGCAGTGCTCTGTGCATAGACTCACTCTAGACGACTACGTACAAGATAATAGAACTGGCCCAAAACGACTACTCATATGTACAACCATAAAGAGCCACCAACGGCTCATAAATGTCCAGTCAGCTATCTATCTCCAAATTGAGTGGTGGTGGTGACCTGGCCACGATGTCCAATAGACCACCGTAGGTACCCTGCCACGTGTCACTCCTAGCCCAGAGGGTCCGTCCAGTGTGAACCAGACCAACTCTAGCATCTCGACAGGAATAGTGTTAGGTAGATTGGCATCAGCCAATGCTGTGAGACCTAGAGTGTGCAGCTGAGCATTGGAAAATACCTCGCTCAGAGATGGTTGAGGCTGTTGTAAATAAAAATCCAAAGAGAATGCGGTGCGATTTTTGGATGTTGCAGGCCTCTTGATAATATGACTCATGATTGGCTGTTTCCCTTTCTTTTGAGCTGTTCTTGTATGGTCCTCTTGATCACTCGAAGCATCTGACTCGGAGTGTGCTTCTGACTCAGAGGGAGAGTCTGCTTTGTAGCTTTCATCACTTGGATCGTTGGAAGTTATGTCATCCAAGCCGTGGCTACTGCTGGCTGACATCTCTTCACTCTCTGATTCCTCTGATTCCTCAGCCACAGCTTTCTTCTTTCGCAACAATTCTTTTTTGCTGCTGCCACCTTCTGCTATCTGTTTCTTGCTACCTCCTGCCATAGTGAGTAGGATTGAAAGAGTTTGTCAGGTACGAGATCCCCACAATAGAACGATGTTGATGTAGGGAGCAGTAGATTCTCTAGACACGTTTCTGAGTGTTCTGGTTTCTGGTACGTTTCTCAGATTTGTGGTACGATTTTTTAGCCAAAGGGAATAAAGCGAGGGGTGGTGTAGAAAGGTAAGGCGATGGGTGGGTAGAAAGCCAACGGAAAGAAGGGAGAGGGTGGATAGGCGCTAAGGGTAGAGAGGGTAGGGGCCAAGTACAGAAAGGTAGAGGCTAGGGGGTGGTTATGGACGAGGGCGTGGGTAGAGGGTAGGAGCGAGGGAGAGAGTATGAGCGATGGTAGAGGGTAGGGCCGAGGGAGGGTAGGGTAGGGTATGGGCGAGGGTAGAGGGTAGGGGCGAGAGGGGGTGGGTAGAGGGTGGGTAGGGTAGGGGTGAGAGGGGGTGGTTAGAGGGTAGGGGCGAGGGGTAGAGGGTAGGGACGAGGGGAAGTGGTAAGAGGGTAGGGGCGAGGGTGGATAGGGTAGGGGCGAGAGGGGGTGGGTGGGTAGGGTAGGGGCGAGGGGGAGTGGTTTAGAGGATAGGGGCGAGGAGTGTAGGGTAGGGGCGAGGGGGAGTGGGTAGAGGGTAGGGGCGAGGGTGTAGGGTATGGGTGAGGGGGTGGTTAGGGTAGGTGCGAGAATAGGAGGGTAGGGCGAGGGTTGAAGGGAAGGGTAGTTCGAGAATAGGAGGGTATGGACGAAGGAAGTAAGGCGAGGGGTTAGAGTAGATCGTAGGGGCGAGAGGTTGGGTAGAGGGATAGGGTCCAAGGATAGAGTAAGTGTGCTGATAACCATAAGAGAAGGGACGCAGTGAGCAGATACAAAGAGAAGACAAGTTTGAGCAGATACAAAGAGAAGACAAATTTCTGCTTCCACATAAAGAAGGCTATTGGGAGATTAAGGCTAGCAAGCAATGTTTACTCGTAGCAAGTTTTGGAGCACAAAAGGACATAACTCTAATGGCCCCTGCTTGTAGCTGCACTGCTAATGGCACCAAAGGTTTTCTGCTGCTAATAGGACCAAAAGTTTTTTGACATAAACTCAGCCATATTCTTCACATAGACATTATTGCATCGTGAGCCTCATCAAGTCCTTGATTACATATGTTCACTGTCTCAATCGCCATCTAAGCAGTTCAAACTGAACAAAACCACTCCGACTAGAAGCTTAACTGGAAGGACCTTAGTACTTAACGGCAAATAACACCGAGGATAGTAACAATTAGAGGAGGAGTGACTGGACTGTAGAAGTTCACGACAATACCCAATTACCAAGACTTAGTGGAGAAAAGATATCTTAGAGGAAAGGCGGAAACTTACAGACATAACAGAAACTGACACAGTAACAGAACACCGTTCTGATGGGTAGGATAGTGGGCAGGAGAGAGATGGGACATAAAACCTACAAATGGTGGAATAGTTGCAGACCCTTTACTCAGAGGAGTAATAGCACTTGATTCTGGAGCCATTTACCAGTGGCAAAGGAACACCTTCCAAAGTGACTAACTGGACAGCCCCCTGTGGCAAAATCTCCTGTACTTTGAAGGGCCCTTGCCAGGCTGGGATCAACTTCTTAGCTTTCTTCAGATACTTAGCTTGATAGAGTAGCACCAGCGAGCCCTGCATTATTTTCGGCCTTCGGAGATGGCGATCATGCCACGCTTTGCGACGAATCTGCTCGGCTTGGAGAGCATGTGAAGCTAATCTCCTGCTTTCTTCTAACATTGAGAGTCGCGAGAGGTTTGCTGAAGCACTCCCAGCTGTGACACGAACGCTTCCCACTCTTGCCGAACCTGAGTTGAACTCATATGGTGCAATTGCCTCTAAGCCAAAAGCTAGCTGGAATGGGGTGTAGTTAGTGGTTGTCTTGAAGGAGGTGCGATAAGCCCAAACTGTACCGAGGATAGCCGGAGCCCAAGAGGTTGGATGCAGATGACAAGCTTTCTTAAGAAGCGCGATTAGCACTTTGTTAGTGCTTTCAGCCTGCCCATTTGCTCTAGGATAGTAAGAGCAAGATTTGCGATGAAAAATCTTGTAACTCTTGAGGAGAGTGGAGATCAAGTCGTTGACAAAATGACTACCTCGATCACTGGTGACTTCCAGAGGACACCCAAACCTACAAAAAATATTTTCATACAAAAATTTTGCGACAGTGGCAGCTGTGCAGTCGATGGTAGCCACCACTTCGGCCCATTTCGTTGCATAATCTGTTGCTACCAAGAGATACTTACGATTGCCTGGTTGAGCAGATGGAATAACTAGACCAACAAAGTCCAAACCCCTTCTCTCAAAGGGCAACCACGCCATAGATACCTGGGGAGGGCGATTTGATTGCTTACTAGGCTTAGGTGCACATCGCTGGCAGACATCACAAATCTTGACATGAGCAATAGCATCTTGAAATATATAGGGCCACCACAAGCCCGTTTGTACGATTTTTTGTGCCGTGATGTGACCTGGATAGTGGCCACCAGTAGGACCACTGTGTGCATCCTCTAGAATGTGGTCAGCCTCATGAGGGGAGACGCACCTTCGCAGCACACCATCTGGCCTTGATTTATAGAGCTGTCCACCAATCAAAGAGAACGGTCTAGATTTCAGGAAGAGTCTTCTTTTTTGCAAGGGAGAAGCATTCTCAGGATATAGGCCAGTACAGAGCAGATGTAACACATCTCCGTACCATTTAGTGGTTGTGTCCACCTTAAAAAGATGAATGTCTGGAAAATCATCATCAACCCTAGTATTGGGCTTCCCTGTGTGTATGCGAGAGAGATGGTCGGCCATGACGTGCCGCTTGCCTGGACTAAGAATTACTTCATCGAACTCCTGGAATATAAGTATCCATCTCCACACTCGTCCTGCAACTTGGGGTTTATTTAGAAGATAGCGTAGCGCATGATAATCTGTGATGATAGTGAAGTGAACCCCTAACAAGTAATGACCAAACTTTGTAAAGAATACACCATAGCCAAACCTTCTCTTTCTGTGGTGCTGTAGTTGCGCTCTTCTTTGGTGAGCAGGCGACTTGCATAGTGAACAGGGCGATCCAGCTTGTACTCTTTACTAGGCTGAGTCAGCAAAGCCCCCACAACCAGCTCACTAGCATCCATATGCACATGAAAAGGAAGAGACCAATCTGGAGCCACTAAAATAGGTGCTTCACTGAGACGCTTTTTGAGGTATTCAAATGCTTCAGCCTCAGGTTTTGACCATTTAAAGGGTACTGTAGTACTAGTCAGTCGGGTCAATGGTTGAGCCACCTGTGCATACATCCGTATGAACCTACGATTATATCCTGTGTGGCCTACAAAGCTCTGAACACCTTTTGGATTCATAGGAGGTGGTAACTTCAAGATTGCCACGATCTTCTCTGGGTCTGGTGCTAAACCTTTGGCAGACACCACATGGCCTAGAAGTGTGCCTTCAATGACCAAAAAGTGACATTTGTTAGGATTGAGTTTTAGCCGTGCCTCTCTGCACCTAAGGAAGACAGCAGAGAGCTGAGCCAGGTGATCTTCTAAATTTTCCACTGGGGTTGAACACTGAGCACCTGAGAAGGTCGAAAAATCATCCATGAAGATGCGAAGATGATCCGTAAGCAGAGGACAAAAGATGAGATACACCGCTCGATTGAAAGAAGGTGGAGCGTTTTTCAACCCAAAAGACATTCTAGTGTAGATAAAAATACCCCAAGGAGTCACAAAGGCCGTTTTCAGCTGATCACCTGGATGGATGCCCAACTGATTATATTCACTAAACCCATCCATGAAACTGTACAATACATGCCCTGCTACATCTTCGAGCACCGCTCAGTGAAAGGTGTTGGGAAACCATCTGGGATAGTTACCTTATTCAGAGCACGGTAATCTACGCACACATGGATTTTGTTGGACTGCTTCTTAGGCGCTATCACCAAGGGTGATAACCACTCAGAGTGCTCCACAGGTACAATGATCCCTGCCTCTTGCATTTTTTCCAACTCTGACTTGACCGCCTCAGCATACTTCGGGTTGAGCTTGTTGGCTCGGCCTCTTACAGGCTTAGCCCCTTCAACCAGAGGTATAGTGTGGACACCCAATTCTGGTGGGATCCCCTCCAAATCCTTGTAGGACCAAGCAAAAACATCTTTAAAAGAGTGTATGAAAGAGACTACCTGATTGAGTAATGCGGGATGCTCCCATAACCAAGCTGCTAATAGGACGTGCTGGGGGTTGTCACGGTCGCCCAGGTTGACTTTTTTGACAGGGTCAGGAGGTGTAACTGTGGAGGGTACTTCAGAAGTTGAAACATGAGCTGCCTCTTGGAGCTTCGAGACATCATGTGCTGGCGTTTGATCGATTGGAAACTCCGCATACTCTTCTTGTAACCATCTAGGCGGAAGCTCATCGAAAGGTAAATCTTCAGACACAGACATAACCGAGTGCTTTAGAGTGGGCGGGGCATCCGACCTAGGAGATGTTAGAGGAAGAGGGGAATCATTGGCGAGTTCATGCAGAGGAGATTTTTTCCCCCTTCGGTGATGTGTGATAGGTTCCCCGAGGCCGAGGGCTTCCATAGGAGGATTATCTGACTCTTGAGAATTTGGGGCTGACCCACTTACTGCTTGGACTGGTCCACTGTCTGCTGTAGGACTACTCTCTAGTGTAGGATTTGTGACATCTGTGTCCGCCTGAGGAGTTGGAAGAGAGAGTGTTACCGGCACATGTGAGTTTTGAATAGAGACCATATAGCATGGCATCGAGGCGGTAGCTTCCAACCACTACAGCAGGTCCTCGTCATACCCGTCAGGGGGGTTGGGCTGCTCAGGGTCGGGGTTGGACTCTACTGACAATGAGCTGTGATGAACCACTGGATCCATACCTCCTTCGAGCCGAATTGGTTGCATGGTGGAGCCAGGAGTATGTATCCACATGGCGTCGTTGCCCCAATCATGAAGTGCCTTAGTATGCCTCAACCATGGTCGACCAATCAGCAAAGGAAATCCTCCCCCCACCTGAGGAAGACCGACCACCACAAAATCCAAGCTAAATGTGAAGTCTTGTATCATCAGAGGCACCTTCTCTACTATGCCCACAGGGTAGACTGTTCTCTGGTCTGCCAATGTAACAGTGAATGGGGCAGGGCGGGTAGGCTGCAAGCCTAAGGCCAACATAGTAAATTCTGGCATCACATTGATCACAGATCCACCATCCACTATGACGCCTGAGAATTGATGTCCAAGAATAGACAAAGTGACACGAGGACTTTTATAGTCGGTGAGGGGAGCAGCTGGATATGAAATCATGTAGGACTCCAAGGGCTGCACAGGTAGGTGCCCGCCACTAGGCCTTGCACCAGGGTACAGAAACTGGATGATGGACAGGGTGTCACTTCTAAAATTTGCATCAAGTCGAAGCATGTCGTACAGTGACACTTGTTGAAAAGTGTTTTTCAAGATAGACTCTGCTGTGGGCTTGTTTCCTTTCATTAGAGCTTGCTCTGGTATGTTAAGCTTCTGCAAGTCCTCTACTGCTTCGATGAAAGCCCCATTAATCTCTGATAGAAGCGAGGTAGGCTGACTCTTGACACTAGCTGGTTTGTCAGCTACTACTGGAGGTTGACTCATTTGTGTGATAGGAGATGGAAAGATTGGACCACCAGGGAGGCTGAGGCCAAGAGCAGCTCTCTGTGCCCGTGTGAGCACCCCAGCCGGCTCTTCCACTTGCTTCAACCCTTCTTGAGAGGCAACTACAAGAGTGGAAGGCGGTGCCCGTGGAATGGAGCTTACTGTGATGAGGTTAAGCTTTGGAAATGTAAACTCCTGTTGGCTTGTGCTTGCAAATGTGGACGCTCGTTGTTTTGCGCAATCCTTACTATAGTGGTCCTTAGCTTCAGGGCAATGTCGGCAAGGAGGGGACCCTTCTGGTAAGGGACATTTGCTCTGATAGTGTCCATACTCCCAGCACCTGTAGCACAAAATTGGCCTATTTGAGGGGCGAGGTGGTCTCTGCCCTTGCTGCATGGGACCGGAGGCTGACGTGTAGAAGCTTTGGGGAACTGAAATGCAAAGTTATTGTGCATACCTTGTTGCATAGGAGGTGTTGTCAACAGAGGTGACAACGGGTTTTCATGGCCATAGGGTGAGCCCATGTTCGATGCAGGTGCTAGCCCTTGTTGGAGAGAAGGACCTAGACTTTGTTGTATTTGCCACAACCCCTTGATATAGTAGCAATCCTTGTCTTCGTGCCCAGATTTTTCGCAGAAGTGGCAATAAGCCCGAAGGGGACAGTCCTGTGGAGGATGCCTTGGAGAGCAACACGAGCTGCACCATACCATAGCCTTAGTCTCTTGTTGAGACCAAAGCTCTTCTAGCTCTCTCTTTATTTGATCCAAAGCCTCAAGATGTGGGGGTTTCTCTTGGCGAAGAGAGATATTTTTCTCCGCTTGAAGAGCGCGTTGTAGTTTTAGGGCTTCAAGTTCTCTCCATAAAGAATGGATCAGCAGGACTTTCCGAACACACAGAGGAGGTCTCTATGTGAGGGGAGTTGTTGAACAGCTTCCTAGCCCCCTCTATCCTAGTAGCAGCTACAATGAACTCCTCCAAAGTGGCGTCGGGCCGGAGACTCTCTCGGAGTTTTTGTTGAGAAGTTTTGGGAAGCGCCTTCTCCACCCACTTCTTCACCATGAATTCACTGGGTTGCTGAGGAAGCTTGGCAACCAGAGACTTGGTTTTAGTCATAAGCTCTGCAAAAGTCTCCTCTGGCTGGAGCACCATGTTGGCTAACTCATCCAACACCTTCTCCTGGTAGTCACCGGGCCTGAAAGCTGCACAGAATTGTTGCCTTGAGGTTGCCCAAGTTGCAAAATGGTTCTCTGCAAACTGACTGTACCATTTGTTTGCTAAGCCATCCAAGGTGGATGGAAAGAGTACCAAGTAGGCATCTTCCCTGTTAAGACCACGACCCCTACAGAGAGATACAAATCTCCTTGCATGGTCGTCAGCATCTTCTGAAGAGAGTCCTTTGAATGTAGGGAACTTGATGTTTACCTTAGCCAAAACGCTAGCCAATGGCTCCATGGCCCCTTGTTGAGCCTGTAGCTCAGTAGCCTGTAGCAGAATAGGAGAGAGCTTTACTGGAGAAGGAGATCTCGAAGATGTGGAAGCGGATGAAGGAATGGGTGATGTATGTGGAGGGATAGGTGATGAGGTTGATGGACTTCTACTCGGTACCAAAGGTCGTCTTCTGTTATAGTACTTCAGAGGGCTCAGTAGTGCGCTTTGACGCTCGACAGACCGCCTTGTATGTGTCATGCAGTGACAACCAATCCCACCAACCTTCGAGTAAGAAAACCTTGAACTGGCTGAAGACTGGTCTAGACTCTACTAGACCAGGCAAGTGACTAGACCAAGCTGGACCAGGACGAGGAGGACTAGACCAGGGTCGAGGAGGTCTAGACCAAGGACGAGGACAGGTTGGACCAGGGCGAGAGAGGACTAGACCAGTTGGACCAGGCGAGAGGGGACTAGACAGTTGGACCAGGCTATAGGAGAACCGTGCAAGGCAAGGTCTGCGAAGCTAGGCGAAGCTAGGCGAAGCTAGATGGACCTAACTAGCTTCAAGATTTGCACCTCACAGAGTGAGATTTCAGTTGACGTCCCCAACATGATCGCCAAAATAAGAGCACCTGTAGCGCGGATAATGTGTCGTGCTCTCTACAGTGGGTGGTCCTCAGTGCAATGTGCGTGACAATCTCACTCAAATAAACTGAACAGAAAGGAAACAATAGACGTCAACAGAGCTCACAAAGACACAACAACAGACCAGAACATATGACTCGACTCTCTCAAAGACTGATACAGACTCTGGCATGGTAGCACACTCATCTCCAGCCCAGCACTCAAAGGTACAATGGGGGTGTCGAGGCTCAGATGTGCAAGGATGGTGAAGCAGTGCTCTGTGCATAGACTCACTCTAGACGACTACGTACAAGATAATAGAACTGGCCCAAAACGACTACTCATATGTACAACCATAAAGAGCCACCAACGGCTCATAAATGTTCAATTAGCTAAGTCTATCTCCAAACTGAGTGGTGGTGGTGACCTGGCCATGATGTCCAATAGACCACCGTAGGTACCCTGCCACGTGTCACTCCCAGCCCAGAGGGTCCGTCCAGTGTGAACCAGACCAACTGTAGCTAACTGTCCAACTGTCTGTCCTATGAAGTGACATTGTAGCCCTGCTACAATATCTGTCTCTGGGAAGTTCCCACATGCGGTGTATGAAGGAGACAGATCTGGTGAGCGCCTCAACCACTAGTGGGGGGCAGCTAGCTCTGTTCATACAATAGCACGTGGTACTGAAGCCTTGGCTCTAATGTGAGAGAGAGAGAGAGAGAAATGAAATGAAATGTTATATTAACGTCTTCAAAAGGCCAAAGAGAGAGAGAGAGAGAGAGAGAGAGAGAGAGAGAGAGAGAGAGAGAAATGAAATGTTATATTAACGTCTTCAAAAGGCCATAATGACCTATGAGACCCGAAAGTTACAAAGTGGTGGATCTGATACAAAGTCAGAGTAACAAAATAGCCTAATAA
This sequence comes from Adiantum capillus-veneris, assembly GCF_014529385.1. Lineage (NCBI taxonomy): Eukaryota > Viridiplantae > Streptophyta > Polypodiopsida > Polypodiales > Pteridaceae > Adiantum > Adiantum capillus-veneris. The sequence goes on from NC_140937.1 coordinate 49,971,146, forward strand.
CAGTACAAAACAAAGATATCTACTATGGGGGCCTAAGTTGGTCGATGTGAGCCAAGCATAAGACTAAGCGGGAAAATTTGGGTGGCATGTTGGGATGGTTGAATCACAAGAGATCTAGCATCGGTCGTTGGCGAATCTCATCAATTTCCTCCATGGTTAGTAGTCTGACCGGGCGTCGTGCATGCCTGGCCAGCGTGCTCCGAATTTTCTGTCGTAGAACCCGTCGATGCTGTGTAGTTCTTCGCAGTCGTGGGCGCCTGGATTTCCCTAGTTCAATTGCTCGGTCAATCAGTGTGCCTCTCGTGTGAGACGAGGGGGAGCTCTGTTGTGGGAGTGGCTCTTGCGGCCGTCCCGTGCCTGCTTTGAAGAAGTCTGTGATCCGTCTTTGAGATTGTCTAGCCTCGCCATTCATCAGGCTATCTCTGTGTCTGCGCAGCTCGAGTAAGAACAAACCCAGACATCTCTGATCTTCGTATCCCATGACTCTTGAGAGTGGTCCAAAACCCTCTGTGAACAGGCAGTGGAAGCGACCTCGTATCTCGTTGTAGACGGGGCAGCGGCATGTATAGTGTAGCTCTGTCTCAGGTTCCGTGTTACACAAGGGGCATGTCCTGTCCTCTGCTGGTACTCCGCTGTACCTCCCAATCTCAATCCGCAACTGGTGAGAAGATGTGCGTAACTGGCCAATAGCACATCGTATCCCATGAGACAAGTGGGTATCCATGTATCTGGGTCTCGCCACAAAACCATCTTCCGTAAGCTGGAGAAGGTGGTCTCTGTAGAAAGCCATCTTCGTGCCCAACTCCTGTGCTGGTTGTATCCATGTCCTCCTGGTGTCTAGCTGGGTTAGATCTTGGCCGATGAGCTTGGTGATCTCTGACTGTGTAAGAGTGAGAGATGGTGCATCCAGTGAGTAATGGAACCTGTCTATGCTGTCTGTCTATGCTGAACCCATGTGCCCGAAACCATGATGTCATCTCCCCATACCAGCATGTTGTATCTCCTTGTATGGCTAACTGTCGAGAGGATTCAAGTGCTATGCGAGCATATTTGTCTCTAGGAAGTTCCCATGTGCGGTTTATGAAGGAGACCGATCTAGTGAGCGCCTCCACCACAAGTGGGGGGGCCGCTAGCTCTGCTCGGATAATGGCACGTGGTACTGATGCCTTGGCTCTAATGAGCCGCGAGACCATAGAGACGAGAGGTTTCTCCATGTTCCCCCATCCGTCTGAGCGACCCGGCCTCCGGTGAAGGTCCCCATATCTCTGTTTCATAGAGCAGTGCTGAAGCCACCAAGGTGTCAGAGAGCCAGAGCTTCGTCCAGGGCTCCTGAAACTGAACCTGCCAACACATCCTCTCCAATCTACCCAATGCTGCGTGGGCTCTAGTAAGTCTGGTCTCTGTTGCTCTTCTGAGTGAGAATGTAGGTCCGCTAAAAACCACTCCAAGGTAAGTGTAAGCGTCTGTGTACTCCACAGTCTCCTGGCCCTATGTGAATGTAGGTGATGACCTCCTGATCCACTAGGGGTGGTGTTAAACACCATAACCTTGGTTTTACCCAAGTTGACAGACAAACCACTTTCTGGTGTAAACGTGTGTAAAGCATCCAATTGACGTTGCATTCCCTCTGGGGATTCGGAGATCAACACTATGTCATCAGCATATAACAAAAGTGGAATCCATGTCCCTGCCAATTGACCACCTTTATCCCCATAGCTGTCAATGTAGTCAGAAACCTCATCCACATACATACCGAAAAGGGTAGGAGAGAGCGGGCAGCCTTGCTTCACCCCAATAGTGGAGTGAACCGGTGTAGAAAGTCCCTCCGGGGTGCGTACATGCCCTACTACTGATCTGTACAATGCCATGATTCCCCAAATGAGTTCTGTGGGTACTCCCATTTCCTGTAATCTGCGCATCAGTCTAGCTCTGGGTACCGTGTCGAAAGCTTTGCGGAAGTCCACAAAGCTACAATAAATCCGTCTCCTTTGAGATCTGCCTTCCTCGATGATGGCCCTGAGTGCTAGGATATGGTCAAGAGTGGAGAAGCCTCTCCTGAATCCTGCCTGCCCAGTTGCACGTATTCCTTCCCTCTCTGCCCATCTACTCAGCTGTTGCTCAAGAATGGATGCATACAACCGTGCCAGTGTGTGCCCAATCATAATAGTGGGATAATTCCCAGGCTCCATGGGGTCTCCTGATTTGAAGATAGGTACGATCGTAGATAGGCTCCAAGTGTCCGGTAGGCCCTCACACATGGCCCGGTTAAACATAACTGCTAGGAGCTCTGCTAGTAGGTCTTTGGCATGCATGAAATGCTCTGCGACTAGGCCATCATGATCATATGCTCTCCCAGTCTTCATCCTGTCAATAGCTTTCTTCACCATCTCAGCGGTGAAAAAGCCACATGCATGTGGGCATGGATCGGGGGGGTTGGGGAGGGGCGGCTGTCCAGGTACTGTGTACAAAGATGATGCGTACTGACCCCATGTCTCTATGGAGGAAATAGCGGGGGGGGGGGGACTACTGATGAAAGAGCCGCCAAGCCTCACGCGAGTCCTGACTCAAGAATAGATGATATAGATCCTGCTCGAGTCGAGCCAAAAAAGCCCTCTTCTTTCGCCGCACCAAGCGTCGGAAGTCAATTTGTGACTGTCTGTGAGTGACGTCCCCCAACAGCACCTCCCTCTGGAGTCTGGCTCTAGTCTGGCGGCACTCCTCGTCATACCAGCTGTTCTGAGGCATGCTCCCCAATCGGCGGCTCTGCTCAGGTTGGGTGTGTGGGTAGGCTTCTGCTGCTGCCTCATGTAGTGTCTGTGTCAGTATAGTAGTTAGCTCTTCCAGAGGTCGCCCCGGGTCCTCAGTGCATAGGCGTCTGTAGATTCTGTCCATGTATACAGAATCCGTCTCCCGTGTGAATGTGTAGCGAGTAGGGGCAACTACTCGTGGCCTGTGTGCTACACTGAACTGGAAGGAGATGGTCATTGACACCAGAGCATGATCCACTGCCACCCCGAACGGTCTGGGCCCAACTGTGAGATCCTGGATACTGGAGATGAGATTCGGCTGTGCCATGACATAGTCCACTGTGCTGGCTCCATGTCTGTGTGGGAAGCATGTAAATCCTCCTGCTGCAGGAAATCTCTGTAGGCAGTTCAAGATGGCCAATCCATGTGCAGTGCCCATGTCTATCAGGTGTCGCCTATACTCAGTTAATTCCATATCGTGTGATATTCTGGAAAGGCCCGTCTCTTCAACATCTAGTTCTCTTAGCATCTGCTCTGAAGTATCATAAAACACTGCCTGGTGATGGGCAGTCCTAGCATTGAAGTCCCCTACGATGATAATGTCACCGTCCCTAGAGAACTCCCATATGTCATCATCCAAAATAGAGAAAGGGGAATGTCCTCTGGGTGATGCATAAACTGATGTACTCGGGGGAAAGTAGCAAATTGCTACATAGAGGTATGTGCCTGTCTCTGCTTTCAGTCTCACCCACATGTACCTAGCCTGCTCGTCCCTGCGGACTATATGTATCAGTGGCTGCAGATCCTCTCTAAATAACACTGCCACTCCTCCCGAGGCCCGCCCTCTGTGCTCTGAGCGTGTCTCCTGTCTATAGGCTGTCTCCCACCTGTATCCGCTGATGTGAGGCATGGATTGCCCAGGGGCCTGGTGTGTCTCAGAGTAAAAGATGATGTCTCTTCCAGTAAAGCTATCCTCAAAAGCCCCCACATCAAGACGCATAGATCCATTGCAGTTCCAGGCAGCTACTTTGAGTGTGGTCCCATAAGTCTCGCACCGTCATGTGGAGCGTCGCTCTAGTATCACCACTTTCCCGTCTCGGTAAAAAGCGATCTTGCCTTTTCCCCTTGCCGCTCTAATCTCCGGCATTACTTCCTGCATATGAGCAATCTGCGAGAGGGTGAGATCATCCCCGAGAAAGATGCCAGTCTCTTTGAGAGTTGGTCTTTTCTTCAGGAATGACTTCTTTGCTTCCATGGAGGGAAAACGGAGGATGAGTGCTCTTTCTTTTGAGGTTTCTCCACTGCTTCCATTTTTCTTTATGTTGCCCACTCTCCATGCCCTTGTGTGCGTCGGCTCAGGAATCCCCATCAAGGTTGTGAGTTCTTTTACTTCTTCGTCCACATTGCCTTTGTCTTTAAGACCGCAAATTCTGACATGTAAAGCGCGCACCCTTCTCCTCTGCTCCTCCTCTAGTGTCTGATTGATGATGTTGTTGGGTGTGGACGTGGGCGTTATCTCCTTGCCTTTTCCTTTCTTGGCCACCTTGATCCATTGCTCGGCTTCGTCCGCCTTCAATTGAGTTTTGGTAAGAACATCCACCCAAGAAGTCGTCATTTCTTTGTGCTGCTGTTCTCCCTCTTTGATGGCCCGTACTTGTTCCTTGATCGTGTTGATTTCGTCGATTACTGAGGGTTGCAGTTCGCCCTCTTCCAGTGTGTTTCTTGATCGTGCTTCGGCGAGATCTTTCTTGAGTGACGCGATCTCTTCCTCTTAGGCCGTCACTCGGTCTTCCAGCGTGCTTATCTTGCTCTCTTGGATCAGCACGCGTCCTTCGAGTATGTTTATTGTGCCCCAAAGATTGCGGTTCAACTTGGTAACGGTCTCCGTCATTTCCTCTTTGCATTTTTGAATGGCATCCTCCAGGGGGTCGGCTTTATCGTTCATCTTCCTCATGCTTGATCGCCGTCCGCAAGGGAGTTAGATGACGCGTGCACCCCCCCTAGCAGCGGGTGCGGCAGCTGAGCGAGTGGGGGGGTCGTCCGCAAGGGGGGTCACTAGGTGTGCGTGTGCACCCACATTAGCGACGGGTGGTGGAGCGTGAGGCGGTAGGGGCCCGGGGGGGGGGGGGGGGGGGGGGGGGGGGGTTTAAGGTATGGTAGAGAGAGTTGGGGAGGGGGCGGGGGCGGGGCGGGGCGGGGCTCAAGAGGGGGGGGGGGGGGGGGGCGGCGAGAGAGAGAGAGAGAGAGAGGAGAGAGAGAGAGAGAGAGAGAGAGAGAGAGAGAGAGCGGGGACCGGGGAGGGGCGGCGGTGGGGAACAACGCGTGGGGTAGGGGAGAGAGAGAGAGAGAGAGAGAGAGAGAGAGAGAGAGAGAGAGAGAGAGAAATGAAATGAAATGAAATGTTATATTAACGTCTTCAAAAGGCCAAAATGACCTATGAGACCAATCAGTTACAAAATAGTGAATCTAATACCATGTCTGGGTACAAAAGAACTAGAAGTGGAACAAAATACTACTACTACTACTACTACAATCTAAAACTACGTGGGTGTAGCAGCTGATACAATAGGTACCCGGTAAACTGGATGTAACAGTGTGAAACAAAGATGGAAGAAATGGTGAGGATCCATCCTCATCTGCACTCTGAATGTCGAGAGAGTATGGCTCGAATCTTCTAGAGAGAGAGAGAGAGAGAGAGAGAGAGAGAGAGAGAGAGAGAGGCAAGACGATAGACTTAAAAGGACTCAAAAAAGACTTAAAATGAAGAAGCGATAGACTTTAAAAATGGGGGGTGTGGGGGGTTTAAAAAGTTAGTACGTGAAAAAAATTAAACAGCGCGATAGGGAGAGAAAGAGACCCCGCGATAGACTCCGCGCGAGAGAGAGAGAGAGAGAGAGAGAGAGAGAGAGAGAGAGAGAGAGAGAGAGAGAGAGAGAGAGAGAGAGAGAGAGAGAGAGAGAGACATCGCGATAGACATAACCCTGCAGGCAGGGGGCAGGTGCGGGTGCAACGCTCGAGCAGAGGGTGGGGGGTGCAGGGGGCGGGTGCAGGGGCAAGGCGCGAGCAGAGGGAGAGAGAGAGAAAGGTCAGCTCTGCCCTGCGCGCGAGTCTTCTGCCTGCACGCGAATCAGCTCCTGTGCGAGAGCCTGCAGCCCTGTGGCACGTCAGCCTGCAGTGCGCGAGCAGAGGGTGGGGGGTGCAGGGGGCAGCGCGAGCAGTGCGAAGCAGCGAGAGAGAGAGAGAGAGAGAGAGAGAGAGAGAGAGAGAGAGAGAGAGAGAGCTAACCATTGTCCAAAATCTTCACATCCTCTTTCACGAATCACCGCACCATCCAAGGAGATGCCTCCTGTCGTTAAAGCACCTTTAGCTCTAAAGAGGTTTTTGCAATTGTCGTAGACTTGCAGCTCTTTGAGTAAGCTGTAGAAGACAGATCCTCTAAGGCCACCTTGATCTTCACTTGCTACTTTCAACTGAAGATGCTCATCATTCAGTTGTAGGAGGTTTACTGCATATCCAAGGAAGCCAAGTGGCACTGAACCATCCATCAACTTGGGCTGGTCCATTTTGAGCAGTTTTTGAGGATGGGATTCTTCAAGTCCTTCATTATACCATCTATGGACAAGATTTACTGTGAGAAGGTAAATATTGCTGAGGGGCTCATATTATAGTAAGAAGACATACCTCATGTCCTCCAGAATAAATATTCGCAATTTTCCATGTACATTCTGATTCTGACTTTTGATGTACTCATAAAGTCCCCAGGTTTCATCAACGGACCCATCAGATTCATTCAGCCTGATCAAGAGGCCTGCAGCTTCACGTGTTTTGCAAACTACTCCAAGCATGCTTTCCTCCCCGATGAAATCTGCAAGGGCTCTAAAGAAGTACACCAGCCATAGACAATGAAGATAGGTATAGCACTTTGATCAGGCTGAGAAAAAAAAAACTCAAAAATGAAAACTTTAAGAGATAACATACCGACTTAACAACTCATCTTTTGCAGATGCAAGCAAGCACACGATTCCTACAATATCTGCGATAAGGGAATTCCCTGTCTTGGCTGAGAGGAAAAAATTTGAGCAGAAAGCATCTAGAAAGAACTTGGCTGGAAAACTGGTGCTGGAGATTTCTTCTGCAATTGTCCCTGCTGTTATGTCATTCTTCTCATGGCCATTTAGCGAACTGCTCTTCTGAAGACTCCCAGCTTGTGCATGCAAAGTTTTTATCTCTCCTGTGAGAATTCAAACCACTCCAGTGAGTTGATAATCAAGGATCACATTTAGGAAATAACAAGAGCCTGTGCACACACTTTTCTACGCAACAAGCTGTACAAACGCAAGAACTTGGACAGAGAAACATAGTGCACATCTGCATGAGATGGGAATGGAGGAATGCTATTAATTTGTGTGTAGTCTAACATAGATGGAGCAGACCTTCAAGTTGAGAGATACTATCTACTTCTATCTTCTTTTGCTCGTTCATCCTTTCGAACTCCTCCTCTGCTTTCTTCACTCTCTGCACACAGTGTGCCATCCTTCTCTGGCAATCCTAGTTTCAAAATTAAGAGGAAATGTCAAGAAGTTGTCACCTACATTCCTCCAGCATGTGCTAGGCTTTAAATCTACATGTCCATGATAGATAAACTTACCTGAAGACGCTGTACAATGCCATCCATAATATTTTCCAATTCCATATGTGAACCACTTTTATCTGGGAGCATCAGTGTTGGAGCTTCATCGTTGTCATTCGTATCGAAAAAGTTCATTGACTGCCCAACACTTGTAACAAGATTTACCTGGAATTGAAAAAAATAAGGAGCATAATTCTATTGAACAATAACAAATTACTCGAAATTCTTTTCTTAGGATTCACTCCATGATTGGTCAATACTCGTGAAATACTGCTGAGCACTATCACCTTGATTTGTGCCTCAAGTTCCTGGTACATCACGTGATTGATGCTGCAACACCAGGTGCCCGGTTGATCAGACAGCTGTATAGACTTGATACAGCACATCCCTTCCATTAAAGGATAAGCACTCCGCTGGGCACAACTGACAATAATTAAATGCTGACCACCTGTCATGGTCTTGTCAATGTTCCCATTCTCATCAATAACGTTAACAATAATATCATGTAGAATCCCACCAGTCGCACAATCTTCAGGTATCTGAAGAACCAAATTCAAACAAACACTAGTAAAGGCCACAAAATACTTTATTTTCTAACATAAAGCATGAGAAAAAGTTTTCACATCGCCAGTTTTGACAATTATACCTCAGAAACAACTTGAAGAATTCTTCTTTTGAGAAAAAATTCTTTAAAATAAACAAGCTTCTGTTCTTCGGTAAGAAGGGAAATCCTAGCTGCAGTAATGGGAATAAACATGATTCAACTTCCACTTTGAGTGTTTTAAGCATTCTAACTATGAACTCAAGGAGCATGATGTTGTCTGTACAGAGCCACCTTTTGCATTGAATGGTCCTATCACTTTCAAGAGGCCTCCCAATGTCACGCACCCATCATCATCCACCTGAAAACATTGCAGTAGTCTGGTTAAGTACTTCGATTTAAATCCTTGTTTACATGATAACTTTGAGGAGAAGAAAGGCAGTTCTAAAATGTAAGTACAGATTCAAAGAGTATTTAGGAAACCTGATTTTTGGGCCAACCTTTGAATATACTAGGGCAACCACTTCTAATCCAGACAACCACTTATTATGGATAGCATACTTTAAGGTATCATTCGTGTAGAAATTTGAGCCCACGAATACACCATTAAAACCGTTTTGGGAGGAGGTAGAAACTTTAGGAGGTTTGTCTATGCTTTGCTCAAAAGGGTAAGCCATCATCGTAATGTTGGGGGAAGCCCAGAATACTTGGGCTTCAAAATGCTGAACAATATCTGCTATGCACAAGGTCCAAGGCAATAGCTGTTATTTCCAAAAATGCCCTTGGCAAGATGTGGCAAAGTAATTCTACATATTTGATGACTTTGACACAAGCTGATAAAGTTAATGAAGGCCTCACTCCTTCAGATTGACCACAGACCAGCCTCATGATGTCACATGTGTCAGTGCTCACTCAAGCTCCTAGAGGAGGAATCCCCCACTGCTACCTTCGAAGATCCAGCCAACGATGTCAACGGTGCACTCGATAGAATCCTCAACCTATTCTCCTTAACTCTTGGCTGTGCGGCCATTTAAGGCTCCTGTACCAAGCACTTTCTGCTGTATGCAATCTGTTAGAGATATGTTTGCCTCAACTCATAGTATCTAGAGGAATCCAACCTGAGTCAGGTGTCCACATGTAGCAGGCTACAGTGTCACTTTCACAGGACACAGTTAGTATAGTTGGTCTAGGCAGTTTCACACTGGACGGACACTCTGGGCTGGGGAATGACACGTGGCAGGGTACCGACGGTGGTCTAGTGGACATCATGGCTAGGTCACCACATGGCTGACATTTTATGAGCCGTTGGTGGCTCTTTATGGTGTGACATATGAGTAGTAGCGGTTGGTCATCGGGATTATCTTCTTCACCTCGGAGCTTCACGTAGTTGTCTGGGTTGAGTCTACACACAGAGCACTTCTTCACCATCCCGGCACATCTGAGCCTTGACACCCCCATTGTACCTGTGAGTCCTGGGCTGGAGCTGAGTGTGCTGCTACGCCAGAGTCTGTATCAGTCTGCTGTTGTGCCTTTGTGAGCTCTGTTGATGGCTATTGTTCCCTTTCTTTCAGTCTGTTTGAGTGAGATTGTCACGCACATTGCACTAAGGACCACCCACTGTAGAGAGCACGACACATTATCCGCGCTACAAGTGCTCTCATTTTGACGATCACAGTGGGACCTCAACTGAAATCTCACTCTGAGATTTGAAGCTAGTTGGGTCTATCTAGGTTCGCCTACCTTGCCTTGCACTGATCTCCTCTCGCCTGGGCCAACTAGTCTAGTCATCTCTAGCCCTGGTCCAACCAGTCCTCATCCCTGGTCTAGTCCTCCTCGACCCTGGTCTAGTCTTCCCCGTCCCTGGTCCAGCATGGTCTAGTCCTCCTCGTTCTTGGTCCAGCCTGGTCTAGTCACTTGCCTGGTCTAGTAGAGTCTAGACCAGTCTTTAGCCGGTTCAAGGTTTTCTTGCCCAAAAGCTTGGTTGGTTTGGCGGTCGTTGCATGATCCATACAAGGAGGTCAGTCGAGCGTCAAAAGCGCACTACTAAGTCCTCTGAAGTACTACAACAGAAGACGACCCTTGGAACCTGTTAGAAGTCCATCAACCTCATCAACCATATCTCCACATACGACATCACCCATTCCTCCCTCCGGTTCCACATCTTCCATATCACCTTCTCCAGTAAAGCTCTCTCCTATTCTGCTACAGCAATCTACTGAGCAACAGGCTCACCAAGGGGCCATGGAGCCGTTAGCTAGCGTTTTGGCTAAGGTAAACATCAAGTTCCCTACATTCAAAGGACTCTCTTCAGAAGATGCTGACGACCATGCAAGGAGGTTTGTATCTCTCTGTAGGGGTCGGGGTCTTAACAAGGAAGATGCTTATTTGGTACTCTTTCCATCCACCTTGGATGGCTTAGCAGACAAATGGTACAGCCAGTTTGCAGAGAACCATTTTGCAACTTGGGCAGCCTTAAGACAACAATTTTGTGCAGCTTTCAGGCCAGGTGACTACCAGGAGAAGGTGTTGGATGAGTTGGCCAACATGGTGCTCCAGCCAGAGGAGACCTTTGCATAACTTATGACGAAAACCAAGTCTCTGGTTGCCAAGCTTCCCCAACAACCAGGTGAATTTATGGTTAAGAAGAGGGTAGAGAAGGAGCTTCCCAAAAGTTCTCAGCAAAAACTGCGAGAGTCTCCAGCCTGACGCCACTCTGGAGGAGTTCATCGCAGCTGCTACAAGGATAGAGGGGGCTAGGAAGCTGTTCACCAACGCCCCTCACATAGAGACCCCCTCTGTGTTTTTGGAAAGTCCTTCTGATCCTTTAACTTCTTTACGCAAGGAACTGGAAGCCCTAAAGTTACAGCGAGCTCTTCAAGAGGAGAGGTCCTTCTCTCTTAGAGAAGAGAAGCCTCCACATCACGAGGCGTCGGAACAGATTAAGCGCGAGCTATAAGAGCTCAAGTGTCATCAAGAGACTAAGGCTACGGTTTGGTGTAGCTCATGCCGCTCTCCAGGGCACCCTCCACAGAAATGCCCCCTTCGGGTTTACTGCCACTTCTGTGAAAAATCTGGACATGAGGACAAGGATTGTTACTACCTCAAGGGATTGCGACAAATACAGCAAACTCTTGGTCCTTCCTTCAGCAAGGGCCAGCATCTGCATCCAACATGGTTTCTCCCTGTGGCCATCCACACCATATGCCACCTTTGCTGACAGCCCCTCCTATGCAAGGTATGCATAGCACTTTTCCCTCTCAGAGCTTTTATCATACCCATGCTCCCTCATCACCTCAAAGCTTCTATGCCTCCACCTCCAACTCAATGCACCAGGAGCAAGGACCACCTCGCCCTTCGACTCGCCCTTTGAATCAGCCCATTTTGTGCTACAGATGCGGGGAATATGGGCATTACCAAAGCAAATGCCCCCTACCAGAAGGGTCCCCTCCTTGCTGTCATTGCCCTGAAACGAAGGATCCCTACAGTAAGGATTTCCCTAAACTTCGTGCATCCACGGCTTCGAACTCAAGTCAAAGACAGAAGGAGTTTGCCTTTCCCAAGCTCAATTTGATAGCAGTGAGCACCATTTCTCAGCCGCCTCCTTCTACCCACGTGGTTACCCCTCAAAATAAGCCGCCACAGTTGGCAGAGGAGCCATCACGCGTCCTCACCCGAGCCCAGAGAGCCGCTCTCGGTCTTAGCATTCCATCAAGTTCAACTCCCCCACACATTCTCACACCAGTGGATACCCTGCCTGCAGCTCTAAACAAGCCATCCCCCAATGCCATTAAGGAATCCAAATCTTTGCTCTCCGATCTTGATGAGGCTTTCTTGGAAGCAGTTTCCGATCTACAGAAGATCAAGGTACCAGAGGAACAACAGGTAGAAAAAGAGAAGCTTACAGCAGAGACACTCTTGAAGAACACTTTCCAACAAGTGTCCCTCTATGACATGTTGCGGCTAGATGCGAGTTTTAGAAGTGACACCCTTGCTGTTATTCAATCACTTTACCCCGGAATAAGTCCTAGTGGCGGGCAGCTCCCGGTGCGACCATCATAGTCCTATATGATACCCAATCCCGCTGCTCCACTCACTGATTATAGAAGCCCTTGCCTGACAATGTCCGTGTTGGGTCGGCAATTCTCAGGAGTGATAGTGGATGGTGGATCTGGCATCAACTTGATGCCCGAGTTCACTATGTTAGCTCTAGGTCTACAGCCTACTCGCCCTGCTCCCTTCACAGTTACATTGGCCCACCAACGGACAGTCTACCCAGTGGGCATAGTGGACAATGTGCCTCTGCAGGTACAAGACTTTACTTTTAACTTGGATTTTGTTGTGGTTCGTCTTCCCCAGGTTGAGGGCGGATTTCCCTTGCTCATTGGAAGACCATGGCTGCGACACACTAAAGCACTTCCTGATTGGGGAAACGACGCAATGTGGATACATCCTTCTAGCTCCCCGATGCAACCCATTCTGTTAGAAGGAGGTATGTATCCAGTGGTGTAGCAAGTTTCTTTGTCAATGGAAACCAACCCTGAACAAGAACAACCTACTACACCTGAAGGGTCAGACGAAGATCTGCTGGAGTGGTTGGAGGCTACCAAATCTATGCCTTGTTATGGAGTCTCTATTTACTCTTTGCCTGAAGGTACACCCTCTTCAACCCCTTTGGTGTCTGCTTCTCCGACCAGAACAAAGCTCTCCTCTGTGTCTAGCAAACTCCCTTCACAAAGCCCGTCCTGTAAGATGAATTACAAGATCATGATAGCTGTCTTGCTCATGATAGCTGTGTGCTCCTTACTTGTACCTATCTACCCCTATCCCCTCGACCCTACACACAATCAGAATGCCCACATGCTTAGGGTTCACAGTAGTAGTGGCAAAGAGATCATCAAGAGCGCCAAACAGCTCAAGACGTGTCTGTGCCATACATGGATTAAAGGGCTCCCTAATCACAGCAGGCAGAAAATATGTCTCTTCACCAAGCCCAGATCGGTCACAAATCCTACGCTGAAATTGCAAGCTCTTATCATTGAAGGCACCCATGGCAGCACAGTATCTTATGAAATCCTCATTACTGCACGTCCGTTTTGGACGCCTTATAGCAGGAGAAGTACACCATATTCACAGGGTATGGCCGTGTCATGAAGTAGATAGTACTGACAAAGATAAGTGTGGTGGAGAAGAGCGTGACATTGACCAGAGTGTATTGAAGCATATCCCAAATGGCTCTCATACCGACATGCCAAAGGCGACCCATCCCTGTTGTCATCATTGCCACACTCAAGGGAAACAGTGGATTGAGATGGTTCTGCAGGGGGTGAGTTGGTATGCAATAGAGTCCCCTTGATGAGGGGGCTGCATCCCTGTGCTGCATTGAGGAGTCGCGACTTGCTCCCTTACCCCTAGTTCTCCCTCACCTTCTCTTGGTTGCTATCCTGTTGCTATGAAGGATTTTTTGATCTGCCATCATAATGGAGCTTAACCCTATTTGCGGTGCTACTCGGGCTTATGGTCATCCCTCCTTTCGAGAAGAGTGTTGTTGCATAAAGTGTGGCAAGGTTATCTGCAAGCATGGACCAGATCATTTTCCTCTCACTATGGTTATCAATAATAAAAGATGCGCTGGATCCAAACCGAGTATATCTCTTGGTAGTGGAGCCTCATTCTGTTGTCCCAATTTGGATTCATGGACTATGCAATCATACTAGGTTCCTGCCTATTCAAAGGCTTAAAGTGTGTTTAAACTCCACTTTTGGGCCTAGAACCTGCTTCAAGAAAGATGTACAGATGCAGTACCTAATGATTTTCTTTCACAGTTTTTTCAGTAATTCCTCTCACGGAGAGGGTGAGAGGTAATTCCTCTCACCGAGACAGTTTTTTCAGTAATTCCTCTCACCGAGACGGTGAGCAGTCTTGTGGCGGGCAACCTGTAGGGCAGGCTACAGTGTCACTTTCACAGGACACAGTTAGTACAGTTGGTCTAGGCTGTTTCACACTGGACGAACACTCTGGGCTAGGGAATGACACGTGGCAGGGTACCGACAGTGGTCTAGTGGACACCGTGGCTAGGTCACCACATGGCTGACATTTATGAGCCATTGGTGGCTCTTTATAGTGTGACATATGAGTAGTAGCGGTTGGTCATCGGGATTATCTTCTTCACCTCGGAGCTTCACGTACTTGTCTGGGTTGAGTCTACACACAAAGCACTTCCTCACCATCCCGGCACATCTAAGCCTCGACATCCCCATTGTACCTGTGAGTCCTGGGCTGGAGCTGAGTGTGCTGCCACGCCAGAGTCTGTATCAGTCTTTGAGATAGTCGAGTCATATGTTCTGGTCTGCTATTGTGCCTTTGTGAGCTCTGTTGATGGCTATTGTTCGCTTTCTTTCAGTCTGTTTGAGTGAGATTGTCACGCACATTGCACTGAGGACCACCCACTGTAGAGACCACGACACATTATCCGCGCTACACCACACCATTTTCTTAGTCAGTGCCATCATACCATCAAAGGAAATATGTGACATACCCTATAGTTGGCCACACGGACACTGACACACACAGCTAGGGGTTGTTACTCTAGTCGCAACAATTGGGAACTCCCTCTAATAAGACCCTAACGGCTTGAGCTAAATATTGAAGTACACGTGTCGACCTGAGGGGGGGATTTCCCATGCCAAATGACGGCACGAAGGGACTCTCGAAGGGGGAGTGGAGGTGTTGTGTGTGTGGGTAACCGCACTTCTGTTGGAACACTGCTTCCCAAAAGCTATGCACGTTACACACAAACTTGTCACGGGACGAACACCGCGTGCCAATGGAAAAGAATAGATTGAATAACTTTAAGCACTTCAAATAACAATTGAACTGAAAGAGATGCACAACACATGAGACGAGGAGTGGTAGAGTTCCAGCCCAAGAGAGCCCTGGCCCCAAACCCTAGCGCCCCTTCCGGTATTTCTTTATATTGCTTGAACTCAGTACAATGCTGGTACTCGTGCTCTGTACCTTCACTCGGAAGAGTGCCAGAGAATGAGCCCTTGGCTCATATTTGAAGGCCCTTGGCCTCTCAAAAGCAGTTTACATGAAAAGCTATAAACTCAAAAGCATCTGGCTTAATAGCTGGCGCTGGAATCAGCCAACGCATATTATGAAAATCTATACAAGTGCCACATCAGCAACCAACGCAAAACACAGAATTCCGTATAGCCTGTCAGTGCGTTTTACGGAACGTCCATACAACTCTGCCACGTCATCAATAGGCTGCGCAATATTGTTTGTGGGTCCTGCTTACTTTAATATTCTGTGTCACTTGTGCCCCATCGGACCGGGTCCCATAAGTTGGTGGAAAGTCCTTCTTAAGAATAGGTCACTCGGCAAGACTTTACAAGTTGGTATAACTTTCTCTGCTGCTTCTTCTTCGGTTGCTTCTGCTTCTTCTACTGCTTCTAGGGTTTAGGCCCCTCGACGGGATCTGCAAGTTGGCGTCGTTCTTCAATGGCTTGACATGTCAGCAGTTTGTGACATCCCCTCTTCTTGAAAGAAAGTAATCGTCTGCGATTACAACATATTTGCAAAACAACTCAAGCAGCTCACAAATTTATGAGGTTCATTCCGAGGGACAATCAGTTTTCTTAGTCCAGATTGGAGCTCTCGATATCCTCGGTTGTTGGGTTCCCACAAAAATCTCATCCAACAAGGAGTATATTCTCATTCCAGATCGGAGCTCTTGATATTATGACGTAGTAAAATTAGCCATCACACTCAGACCGCGTTGCTCTCCAACAAGTGTCTTGATGCACTAAAATTACATACCCAGGCAATCTCATCCAATTAGGAATATTCAATGGTTTGCACATCATAATGCAACTTAAATGCTCACATATGTATGTTACAAGACACAACGAACAGCGCTGCTGAGCACTCCCTCGAGACAGACGGTCTGCGGTATGGAAGCTACTCAATGACTACCTCGTCACTCCCCCGACAAATAACATAAAAACGTCCGGGCCCTGAGTTTAGAGGATTGATACAACCAAACGCTTCCTAGACCGCAACCTACATCACTTGGACGTTGAAGCATACAACCAAACGCTCCCCAGACATCCCGTCTGGGTCGTTCGAAGGTTTTCCAACATACAACGAAACGCTCCCCAAACATCACGTTTGCATGGTTCCGAGGTTTTCAAGCATACTACGAAACGCTCCCCAAGATTCCTGTCTGCGTTGTTTCGAGTTTCAAAACAACATTTCTCACTACTACACACGGGTGTAAATCACGAAGCATTGAAAACAGTATTAAAACCAGAGTCGAACACTCAAAATTGACACCAAGACAAGTCTAAAACGTATACCATTCATTTCAAACAAATTTCAAACAACGCTGCCTCATTCACATTTTTGTTCGAACAACCAACTTTGATGACAACTAGCTTGTCCTTCTGCATCACGGCAATGGTTCGGTTTCGGATTTGAAGAGTCACATCATTCTTGTCGTCCCAAGGCATGCCCAAGACAACGTCGTAATTGCCCAATTTTATAAATTGGAAGTCAGCTTTTCCGTGATATCCTTGGATGGTCACTGGAAGAGCACTAATGAAAGGTACCACCTTCTGAGTCGACCGGTGGCTAACTCGGCTTCAATTTCGCCACCTTGTGGATCATAATCAAAGTCCATCTACTTAAGGAATTTTGGATGGATAATGTTGCTTGTGGGTGATATGGAGCCGATTTGTTATGGATAACCATAAATTGATTAAGCAGATACTCAATTACCTCATTGAGGAAATGAGTTCCCCTATCACTGACAATTTCTATTGGCGGTCCATATCTTGTGAACACATTCTCATACAAGAATGCGGCTGTGGTTCTGGCATCATTCTTTTGGGTTGCCTTAGCCTCCACCCACTTGGTCAAATAGTCCGTAGCTACAATTATATATTGAGCTTGGGTTCTATAAGCAGGTGGTTGTATTGGCCCAACAAAGTCTATACCCCATTTTGCAAAAGCTCTAACCTCCATCATTGGTCTTAAAGGCATGCTCGGTAGCTCCTGGGTCAAAGAAAAATTAGAGCTTTCAAGCCGTTGACTTTGCCATATGCTCGACACAATTCATTTGTACTCTCAAGGCGTATGCCATAGATATAGGTACGTAGTAGGTCTAGCTCGCTTAGCTGAAGATGGCCCTGAGGATCTTTCAGTCGTGGAAGCAAAAGGTTGCTCTAGAGACGCCGAGGCTCGCTGAGGACATATAGTGAACGTATGCCCTATTTGAAAACATTCGAAGCATTGGCCCTCTTGTGAAAGGGTTTCTCGTTGACACTGTGTCAGACGAGGCCTTTGAGGTTGGGTTTCACGAGACTCCCAAGAATTTGTTCACTGTTGCCCAGAGTTATGGTTAGCGGCTAGAGTTGCTTTTGAGGTAAACTCCAACTTTCCCTTCATTAGTTTATAGCGGACCGCGGCATGGTCCATAAGCTCTTGCACCGTTGAAACTTGCTTGGACAAACAATATTCCTGCAATGGTGATGGTAGTCCAATGGTGTATCGCTCACACAGGTCCTCCAAGGGAATGGACGGACACCGAGAGGTAGACGTCGACAAACCTTCGGTTATAGTCGTTCATGGTCTTTGTGGTAAACATTTTCAAGTTGCCCCGTTCTGACAAGATTCGGACTTCAAAGAGAGAAGTCATATAACTACGTGCAAATATTGTCTTGATAGCATGCCAAATTCTTGGAGCATGTCGTCGTGTCGCGATTGAACTTCACCATTGCATAGCATTATCTTTAAGAAATCCCGCTACTCAAGAAATCTTGGATTCTTCTGTATAGAAGGTTGTCGATCAGAAGATCTCGTACTTTCTAGTGCCGGAGGAAGTGTCACAAAATGCTGACGTGTCAAGCCACTGAAGAACGGAGCCAACCTACACATCCCTGGCCGCGGGGCCTAAACCCTAAGAAACAGCAGCAGGAGAAGAAGCATCAAAAGAAGTTTCCACCAACTTACAAAACCCCGTCCGATGGGGCCCAAGTGACCCAAAGACATTTAAATATAGCAAGACCAATGCACACCCAGAAGACTAGCGTGGAGAATTGAGGACATGGCAGAAGCTGTACGGACATCCTGCAAAACGAGTTGACATGCTGACGTGGCACCTGTACGAATCTCCACGTTTTGCGTTGATGGCATGGCAACTGTACTGATTTCTGCAAAACGCGCTACCAGCTTTTGGACCAGTTGCTTTTGAGTTTAAAGCTTTTCATGTAACTGCTTTTCATAAGCCAAGGGCCTTTAAATATGTGCCATGGGCTCATTCTCTGGCGCACTTCAATGTGAAGGTGCAGAGGATAGAGTACTGACGTTGTACCTTGTTTAAGCAATATAAAGAAATACTGAAAGGGGCGCCAAGGTTTGGGGCCAATGCTCTCTCGGGGTGGAACTCCGCCACTCCCCGTCTCGTATCGTGCATCTCTTTTAGTTCAGTTGTTATTTGAAGTGCTTAAAGTTGTTCAGTCTGTTCTTTTCCGTTGGCACATGGTGCCCGCCCCCATGAGTGTGGTATCAGAGCTTCAGATGTGTGCTTTTTTGAAAGCATACCAGTCCTGCTAAAGAGGAGACGAAGCAAGATGGCAATTCCAAGTTTTATAGGATATTTTATTAAAGAACTTACTAGCCACTCCCACCCTTGCTCCATCGCGCATTGGGCACGCTCCTGTCTTCATCACTGTATCTTACAAGGGATAAGCCATAAAGATCACTTGCAAGAGAAGGATCAAACATTTTTTAAGCCGCTATTTTTCTCAGAGGCAGTGCCATGCAGTGGTGGATGTCTATAGCTACCAAGCTGCACACTCCAAGGACTTGGCAAGCTTTCAAGAAAATTTTTGTCCGAAGTTATATGCCTTCACACATCTTTCTTTGGAGTGTAGCTTCCAGCTAAGCGGGGTATCCTGAAATGCTTGCCACAGAAACCCTTGCAGATTACGACTTGAGATTTCTAGACATCTCTCACCAAGTCTCTTCTTGAACCGATAAGCTTGGAGGTCCAGTGTGATTCCTATATCTTGGGACTACCATCACCGCCACACGAACACTTTCTATCGAGGTTTGTTTCGACTTATGGACCATGTTCAGTTGGCTACAATCTAATGGAAGAAATCTAACCCTAATTTTGGTGCAGGTTTCAAAACGGAAGCCCTGTCGACTTTCGAGCTCGACTGATGTCAAGAATGCTTTTTCAGTTTAAACTAGCAGTTTTCTGACTTTTGTTTGAGAACTTGTTGGCTGATCTTGTTTTGGAATTTGTTTGAAATGGATGGTAACTGTTTTGAACTTGTCTTGGTGTCGATTTGAAATGTTTGACTGGTTTAAATACTAGTTTCAATGCTTGGTGATTTACTTCCTGATGAAGCAGTGAGAAATGATGTTTGAGAATGCTTGCACATACTCATGGCCTAGAACCTTGTGGTTATTTGTGGGGGGAGTATTGAATGTTTGAAAAGTGTTGTTTTTACTCATGGCCCGGACCCTTGTGGTTATTTACGAGGGGAGTATTGTTGTTGTTACTCGTAGCCGGGACCCTTGTGGTTATTTACGGGGGGGGGCAAAGGACGCAAGCTACGGTCTAGGAGGCATTTGGTTGTAAAAGGCCTCTATATCTCCCAGCCTGGATCTTTTTATGTTATGCGGGAGGAGTGAGGAGGAAGTCGTTGAACAACTCATGGACCGGACCAGGATGGTTATTTGTGGGAGGAGTGTTCATCCGCCACTTTATGTTTCTTTGTCTTGTAACATGCATATGTGAGCGGTTGTGTTGCATTGTGATGTGCCAACCACTCAATATTCCTTATTGGATGAGATTTTTCTGGAAAGCCAATGACCCAGGATATCAAGAGCTCCAATCTGGAGTTAGACTCCTTATTGGATGAGATTTTTCTGGGAAGCCAACGACCCAGGATATCAAGAGCTCCAATCTAGAATGAGAAAATTGATTGTCCCTCGAAATGACCCTCGGAATTTTTTTGAGCTAACTTGAATTGTTATGCAGATATGATGTAATCGCGAACGATTAATTTCTTTCAACAAGGGAAGGTGTCACAAACTACTAACGTGTCAAGCCACTGAGGAACGGAGCGAACCTATAGATCCCCGGCCGAGGGGCCTAGGCCCTAAACCCTAAGAAGCAGTAGCAGGAGAAGAAGAAGAAGCAAAAGAAGTTTCCACCACCTTATGGCAGCAACTGTACGGATAGCCCGCAAAATGCACTAACATGCTGACGTGACACCTGTACGGATTTCCACGTTTTACATTGATGACACGTCACAAACTGATAACGTGGCAGTCCTGGAATTCACAATGGAATGCTGATGTGGTAGAACTGTACGGAAATCCACATTTCATGCTGACTGGCTGACGTGGCAGGACGTACGGACAACCGAGTGTTTTACACTGACTGTTAACGTGGCAGCGTACAAAATTTTCGTAAATCACACTGCAGCTTTTGGGCAGCACCAGCGTTTGGGAAAGATGCTTTTGAGTTGAAGCTTTTCATGTATTGCTTTTGAGAGCCCTTGGGGCCTTTAAATATGTATTGAGAGGGCCTTCTGAACTCAGAGTGATTGACGAGCAGCTGCGCAGAGAGGACCCTTGGACTTTGTACTTTGCTCAAGGGTGAAGATGCAGAGCACGAGTAACGACATTGTACTGAGTTGAAGCAATATAAAGAAATACTGAAAGGGGCGCCAGGGTTTGGGGCCATTGCTCTATCAGGGTGAAACTCTGCCACTGCCCGTCTCGTGTGTCGTCTATCTCTTTCAATTCGGTTGCTATTTGAAGTGCTTAAAGTTGTTTAGTCTGTTCTTTTCATTGGCACGTGGTGCCCGTCCCTGTGACAAATACCACTGTAATCACTTCCAGCCAAGGATCAAAGAGAAACACAAAGATAACTACAATCTACAAAACTTTTTATTTAAAGGACCTTGGCCTAACCCGATAGCAATACATGAAAAGCAACGCCTCTAAACGCTTCGAGTCCAAAAGTCACTGCTCAAAGGGCTACAACGCAAAACCTGTAATCCATACACGCTGCCACATCATCAAATTCTACGCAATTTGGTTTTGTGTGTGGGTGTGCTCTGCTTTATTTAGGGTTTATGCCCCTCGGCCACTGAACTGTAAGTTGATTGAGGATTTTAATCCTAACCCACTTTGTCTTTTTAGGCCACTCAACCGGTCTTCAATAAGTTGGTGGGTCTTCTTCTGCTTCTTCTTTTGCTAGGATTTAGGCCCCTCGGTCAGGATCTACACTCACATGTTATTGATGCAACAGACATAATTTCACAAGCAGCTGCAGGACAGAAAAGAAGAGAGAAAATCTATGCACAACAGAGGATTCTGGCTCTGACAAAAGTGATTAGCATGTAGTCAGCAAGATGATTGTGATACAAGAGGGCCAACCCACACTCCAACCCTCTACAGAGATTGTCCCTCAGGAGTGAAGCAAAGATACAGAGCGTTGTTGGGAGCTCATCTGCAGCCTGACATTGTGGTTCATCTCGGAGCTGTTGCTTCCGCATCCTCGAGGCGTGACTCATCCCACCGGCGGAGACTGTAAGTGACATTTGGATGGAGCTGATCCATACACTCAAGGGTCAATTTGAGAGACTCTAGAGCAGCTCCAACCGCATGCAAGAGCGCCACGAGGCCTTGCAACTTTGGACACCGGCGTTCTTTTTCACCATGGTTCATGGCGCACCCAGATGGTGGGACTGTCCAATAGTGTGGTTGTTTTCTCTTCCCATATCCTAATTTAGTCATCATTCTACACATCTTTCCTTTTCATTGGGAGAGTCTCCCCACATTTTGACGTAGCCCTCTCTAGCAATGGGCAGTTTGTAGCCCATCAGCCAATTTTCTTTACTGATAGAAGGATCCTTTTCTTGCAAACAAAAAAAGACATCCTTTGGGTTGTTCGAGTATTTGATGATGCCATTCGGTTTCACAAATGCTCCTGCAACTTTCAACAGGATGGACCATATTTTTCAAGAGCATAGGCCATTTGTCAGCACCACCGTCAGTGACATCATCGTATTCTCCAAGAATGCAGAAGATAGAAAGTAGAGGCATTGTGGAAACACGGATTGGTCATCATTGGAAAGAGGGGGGATGCCACAAACTGCTGATGTGTCAAGCCACTAAAGAAAGGAGCCAACCTGCAGATCCCGCCGACGGGCCTAAACCCTAAGAAGAAGCAACAAAGAAGAAGAAGCAGAAGAAGAAGTTTTACCAACTTACAGAACCTTGCCCAGTGGGGCAATTTTTAAAGTTCCTACCAAGTTATGGAACCCCAAAGAGTTCGTTTAACGGTAAGGCTTTGGCCTCTCAACCTACAGGTTGTGGGTTCAATTCCCCGTTGGATCACACTCTAGAGGAACACCTTGTGCTCACCTCGTGTTCACGTTGCTAGGGCTCTTGCCCTTGGGTAGGGCCGGGGGGGAAAAGGGGTGGTTAGGGGCGAGTGGAAAGGGGGTAGGGGCGAGAGGGGGAAGGAGGGTGGGTAGGGGCAAGGGGGAAGTAGATAGGGGCGAGGGGGGAAGGGTGGATAGGGGCGAGGGGTTGGGCTAGATAGGGACGAGGGGGAGGGGGTGGGTAGGGGCGAGGGCAAGGGAGAGGTGGAGAGGGGCAAGGGGAGAGAGGGTAGGGGCGAGTGGGGATAGTGAGGGGCAAGTAGGGGGGTGGGTAGGGGCTAGGGGGTAGTGAGGGGCGAGTAGAGGGATAGGTAGGGGCGAGGAGGAAGGGAGGGGTGGAGAGGGGCGAGTAGAGGGGTGGGTAGGGGTGAGTAGGGGGGTGGGTAGGGGCAAGGAGGGAGGGAGGGTAGATGGGATGTGGCTGTGGAGATGGCACTCCATAGTAACCTTGTAGGTGAAGAGGTTGCTATGTCAAAAGCAGAGAGACATCATGCGCGGGGAATTCATCCAGCTTGAAAACAAAACTTTGTTGTATCCCGTCTTGAGGAAGCTCTGTGAAGGGGAGTTCCCTAGCATAGAGGACAGCTTTGTTCTGGTCATAGAAGCAGACACCAATGGGGCTAATGTTGAAATGGGGGTGAACTCCTGTAGAGGAGATTTTTTCCGCTTCTATGAATTTTCATAGGCTCACCAAATCCAAAGGCTTCCACCAAGAACGCACGGTGAGTAGCTTCTGTGACCTTTACCCTTTGCGCTAGCTCAGGTGGCTCATTAGGTTTAGTTACTGTGGAAACCATGGAAGAGTAGAAGGCACGACAAACTCCTCCAGAGTGGCATCAGGTCGGAGACTCGAAGTTTTTTCTGGGAAGTTTTGGGAAGAGCCTTCTCCACCCACTTCTTAACCATAAATTCACCCGGTTGCTGAGGAAGCTTCGCCACCAGAGACTTTGTTCTGGTCATGAGCTCTGCAAAAGTCTCATTTGGCTGGAGCATAATGTTGGCCAACTCATCCAGGATCACCTCATGGAAGTCCCCTGGTCTGAAAGCTTCACAAAATCATTGACGTAAAGTGGCCCAAGTCGCAAAGTGGTTCTCTGCAAACTGACTGTACCACTTGTCTGCTAAACCATCCAAGGTAGATGGGAAGAGTACTAAGTAGGCATCTTCTCGGTTGAGGCCACGACCTCAGCAGAGAGAAACAAACCTCCGGCCATGGTCGTTGGCATCCTCTGCGGAGAGACCCTTGAAAGTCGAAAACTTAATATTCACCTTAACTAGAACGCTTGTGAGCTCCTCCATGGCTGTCTGTGGAGGAGCTTGCTGTAACACAGGGGATGAGAAGTTTATTGATGGAGGTGACAGGGGAGGTGTAGATCTGGTTGAGGGACTGGAGGTAGCTACAGGGAAAGGTAGGGGTAATGGGGCTGGTGGAATTCTACTTGGCACGAAAGGTTGACGCTCCCTATGGTAATACTTCAGAGGACTTAATGGTGGGCTTTGTCGCTCTTTTGACTGCCTTATATGTGTCATGCAGTAACCAAAAGCCCACCCAAGCTTTGGGCACAAAGACCTTTTAACTTGCTGAAAACTGGTCCAATCGCCACTAGAACAAGGCGAGAGAGAGACTGAACCACTTGGCTGGACCTAGACGAGAGAGACTAGACCAAGGCGAGTGATTGGACCATTGGGCGTACCTGGACCAGAGACACTAGACCAAGACGAGAGACTAGACTAGCAGGTCTAGAACTAAGACTAAGTCAACCTAGTCGAACCCAATAGAGCAAGACAGGTAGAGAGCTGAAACCCAACACCTCCTTGATTAGACTCTGCTCTCTACACGGAGTGAGATTTCAGTTGAGGTCCCACCGGGCGTGCCAAAAATGAGAGCACCTGTAGCGAAGATAATGTGTCGTGTCCTCTATAGTGGGTGCTCCTCAGTGCAATGTGCGTGATATCTCACTCCACAGAATGCAAACACAGAAGACAATGAACAATAGAGCAACAACAGTACGACTCAGCAGATCCTAAACATGAACATCGACAAACTCAAAGAAACCGATACAGACTCTGGCATGGAAGCACACTCAGCTCCAGCCCAGATCTCATAGGTACAGTGGGGGTGTCGAGGCTCAACTGTGCAAGGATGGTGCAGACGTGTTGTGTACAACTCAAGTAGGTAGACTCTAGACGACTGACCACACAAAAGTAGATGATGTTGCGTACCCACAACGGGAACCAACCTCTCATATGTATCTCCTAAAGAGTCACCAATAGCTGGCAGATATCCCAATCCAACTATGCCTATCTCCTAACTGAGGTGGGCCACTCGACCACCATCCGTAACACTTGCCGCGTGTCACTGCCCAGGCGAGAGTCTGCCTAGTGTGAACTCAAGCCCATCTGCAACTAACTGCTCGTCCCATGCCAGTGACACTGTAGCCCTGCTACAAATAAACACCATAACCTTGGTTTTACCAAGGTTTACACACAATCCACTATCCTTTGCAAAATTGTGTAGTGCATCCAAATGTCGCTGCCTACCCTCTGGTGAGTCAAATATCAACACAATATCATCAGCATATAACAACAATGGGATCCACTCTCTACCAGCTGGGCACCACTGTCACCCTCTCTGTCAATGTAATCAGACACCTCATCAACATACAGACCAAATAGAGTAGGACACAATGGGCAGCCCTGTTTCACCCCAATAGTAGAGCGAACTAAATTAGATACCCCTTCAGGTGTGCGTACATGTCCCATCACTGATCTCTACAAAGCCATAATCTCCCAAATCATCTCTATGGGCACCCCCATTTCCTGTAGTCTGCGCATCAATCGAGCTCTCGGTACCATGTCAAATGCTTTGCGGAAATCCACAAAAAGCTACAGTAAATCCGTCTCCCATGTGACCTTCCCTCCTTAATGATGGCTCTGAGTGTCAGAATATGATCAAGAGTGGAGAAACCCCTCCTGAAACCGGCCTGACCCTTTGCTCCTAGACCCTCACTCTCTGCCCAATTACTCAAGTGCTGCTCAAGAATGGATGCATACAATCCTGCCAATGTGTGTCCAACCATAATAGTGCGGTAGTTCCCAAGCTCTGTAGGATCACCTGCCTTGAAGATAGGCACAATAGTAGACAACCTCCAAGTCTCACGCAACCCCTCACACATGGCACGATTGAACAACATTACAAGAACCTCCATCAACATATCCCTAGCATGTATAAAGTACTCCGCTACTAGACCGTCATGATCATATGCCCTCCCGATCCTCATCCTGTTAATGGCCCTCTGTACCATCCCCGTGGTAAAGAAGGTGCTCGTAGCTGGCTCTCTAGAGTCTGGAAGGGGTTCTTGTCCAGGAACCGTATATAACCATGTCGCACATTGGCCCCACACATTAGATGAAGTAATCACTGGGGGAGGGGAGTGCTCATGAAAGAGTCGCCATGCCTCTCCTGAGTCCCTACTCAAGAATATTTGATATAAGTCTCGCTCCATCCGAGTGAGATAAGCTCGCTTCTTCCGTCGCACAAGGCACCGGGAAGCAATCGGAGACTATCTATAAGTAATGACTCCTAAAAGAAGATCCCTCTGAAGCTGGACTCTCATCTTTCTGCACTTCTCATCATACCAACTATTCTGGGCCATGCTCCCAGAAGGTCGTCTCCTACCCGGCTGAGTGTGTGGGTATGCCACTGATGCAGCACCATGCAGTGTCTCAATCAGTAGAGTGGTGCACTCCTCCACTAAGAGACATGTACCAACTGTGCCAGATGTGCCTTCCCATAGACGGTCCCAGATCTCCTCTGTATAAACGGAATCAGTCTTTGGTGTAAATGTATAACGGGTGTACGACCTACCTCCTAATGTCTGGGTTGTACTATACTGAAAAGAAATGGACAGTGTCAAGAGAGCATGATCCACTGCTACGCCATTGGCTTGGCTCCCACTGTGAAATCTTGAATGCAAGGGACAAAGCTCGGCTGTGTCATAACATAGTCCATTGTACTGGCCCCATGTCTGTGTGGAAAGCACGTGAAACCGACTGCTCCAGGAAATCGTTGTAAGCCATTAAGTATAGCTAACCCATGTGTAGTCGTCATCTCCATGAGGTATCTCCCATACTCCATCTGCTCTCTGTCATGTGAATGTTTGTGAAGCCCCAACTCACCCATCCAGCTCTCTAAGCATCTCATCTGAAGTGTCGTAGAAGACTGTTTGAGAGTTGCCCGTTCGGGCATTGATGTCCCCGAGGAGAAT